>NC_045612.1:71790587-72093617 GCF_009762305.2 Zalophus californianus
TTTAGGAGCTCTGTCAGGGATGGGGTAAAAAACAAATATTGGAACAAGAGATGCTCCTAGTGTTCTTATCACTTAGGAAATGACAAGGGTTTTAGATCTCTGTGCTAGGAACCAGGGGCAGAGATCAATATATATTTTCTATTATCCCACACATATTTTATAAGCTATTAAGTTTCAACCTGATTGTTATAGCCTATTTTTTTTAGTTCTAATCCTGTGAATTTTAATTCTATCATGTGATGTATTTAACTACTCTTCCCAGTTTATGTTATCTTCAAATTTTATAGGCATTCCAGCTGTCTTCATCCAATTCACAGTAGCAAACTTTCTCTTAAAGGACAAGATAGTATATACTTTAGGTTTCTGGACCACACAGTTTCTTTTTTTTCTAATTTTTTTCTTCAAAATTTTATTTAAACTCTAATTAGTTAACATATAGTGTAATATTGGTTTCAGGAGTAGAATTTAATGATTCATCACTTATATACAACACCCAGTGCTCAACACAACAACTGCCCTCCTTAATACCCATCACCTGTTTAGCCCATCCCCCACCCACCACCCCTCCATCAACCCTGAGTTTGTTCTCTGTCGTTAAAAGTCTCTTATGTTTTGCTTCCCTTTCTTTTTTTTCCCTTCCTACACGTTCATCTGTTTTGTTTCTTAAACTCCACATATGAGTGAAATCATGGTATTTGTCTTTCTCTGACTTACTTCACTTACACAATACTCTATAGCTCCATCTACATCCTTGCAAATGGCAAGATTCAATCTTTTTTATGGCTTGGTAATATTCCATTGTATATATATACCACATCTTCTTTATCCACTCATCCATTGATGGACCTTTGGGTTCTTTCCATAATTTAGCTATTGTTGATAATACTGCTATAAACATTGGGGTGGATGTGCCCCTTCGAATTAGTATTTTTGTACCCTTTGGGTAAATACCTAGTAGTGCAGTTCCTGGGTCATAGGGTAGTTCTATTTTTAACTTTTTGAGGCACCTCCGTACCGTTTTCCAGAGTGGCTGGACCAGTTTGCATTCCCACTAATGGTGTTAAGAGTGTTTCCTTTTCTCCACATCCTCGCCAACACCTCTTGTTTCTTGGGTTGTTAATTTTAGGCATTCACACTGGTGTGAGGTGGTATTTCTTTTTTTTTTTTTAATTTATTTATTTGTCAGAGAGAGAGAGCACAAGCGGGGGAGTGGCAGGCAGAGCAGGCAGAGGGGGGAGAAGCAGGCTCCCCGCTGAGCAGGGAGCCCGATGCGGGACTCGATCCCAGGACTCTGGGATCATGACCTGAGCTGAAGGCAGACGCCCAACTGACTGAGCCACCCAGGTGTCCCATGAGGTGGTATTTCATCATGGTTTTGATTTGTATTTCCCTGATGAAGAGTTGATGTTAAGAATCTTTTAATCTTTTCATGTATCTGTTAGCCATCTGGATGTCTTCTTTGGAAAAGTGTCTGTCTATTCCTGTCTTTTGCCTATTTCTTAACTGGATTATTTGTTTTTGGGTGTTGAGTTTGGTTAGTTCTTTATAGATTTTAGATACTAACCCTTTATCAAACATGTCATTTGCAAATATCTTATCCCATTATGTAAGCTGCCTTTTAGTTTTATTGATATTTTCCTTTGCTGTGCAGAAGCTTTTTATCTTGATGAAGCCCCAGTAGTTCATTTTTGCTTTTGTTTCTCTTGTCTCCATAGACATGTCTAGTAGGAAGTTGCTGTGGCTAAAGTCAACGAGGTTGCTGCCTATGCTCTCCTCTAGAATGTTGATGGTTTCCTGTCTCACATTTAGGTCTTTCATCCATTTTGAATTTATTTTTGTGTATGGTGTAAGAAAGTGGTCCAGTTTCACTCTTCTATATTTTACTGTCCAGTTTTCCCAACACCATTTGTTGAAGAGACTGTCTTTTTTCCATTGGATATCCTTTCCTGCTTTGTTGAAGATTAGTTGACCATATAGTTGTGGCTTCATTTCTGAGTTTTCTGTTCTGTTCCATTGATCTAAGTCTGTTTTTGTGCCAGTACCATACTGTCCTGATCACTACAGCTTTGTAATATAGCTTGATGTTTGGAATCATGATGCCTCCAGCTTTGTTTTTCTCTATCAAGATTGCTTTGGCTGTTTGGGGTCTTTGGTGGTTCCATACAAATTTTAGGATTGTTTGTTCTAGCTCTGGGAAGAATGCTGTTGGTATTTTGATAGGGATTGCATCAAACGTGTAGATTGCTTTGGGTAGTATAGACATTTGAACAGTATTTGTTTTTCCAATCTGTGAGCATGGAATGTCTTTCCATTTCTTTGTGTCATCTTCAATTTCTTTCATCAGAGTTTTGTAGTTTTCAGAATACAGATCTTTTACCTCTTTGGCTAGGTTTATTCCTAGGTGTCTTATGGGTTTTGGTCCAATTGTAAATGGGATCAGTTCCTTGATTGCTCTTTCTGCTGCTTCATTATTGGTGTATAGGAATGCAACATATTTCTGTATGTTGATTTTATATCCTGCAACTTTGCTGAATTTGTGTATCAGTTCTAGCAGTTTTTGGTAAAGTCTTTCAGGTTTTTTACATAGAGAATCATGTCATCTGCGAATAGTGAAAGTTTGACATCTTCCTTGCTGATTTGGATGCCTTTTATTTCTTTGTGTTGTCTGATTGCTGAGGCTAGGACTTCCAGTACTATGTTAAATAACAGTGGTAAGAGTGGACATCCTGTCCTGTTCCTGACTATAGAGGAAAAGCTCTCAGTTTTTCCCCATTGAGGATGATATATATGTGTGGGTTTATTCCTGGGTGGTCTGCTCTATTCCTTTGATCTATGTGTGTGTTTTCATACCAGTACTATACTGTTTTGATTATTGTATCTTTGTAGTATAGTGTGAAATCCAGGAGCATGATACCCTCCAACTTTGCTCTTCTTTCTCAAGATTGCTTTGGCTATTCAGGGTTATTTGTAGTTCTGTATAAGTTTTAGGATTCTTGTCCTACTTCTGTGAAAAATGCCATTGGTATTTTCTTTTTTGTTGTTGTTTTGATATCAGGGTAATTCTGGCTTCATTAAATAAATTTCAAAGTGTTCCCTTCTCTAATTTCTTGGAAGAGTTTGAGAAGGACTGGCATTTATTCTTTAAATATTTGGTAGAATTTGGGAGTAAAGCCATCTAATCCTGAGCTTTTCTTTGTTGGGAGATTTTTGATTACTGCTTCAATGTCTTTGCTAGTTATAGGTCTGTCGGGTTTTCTATTTCTTAATGATTCAGGCTTCGTAGGTGGTTGTGTTTCTAGGAAATCATGCATTTCTTCTAGGTTATCCAATTTGGTATATAAGTTTTCATGGTAGTCCCTTATAATTATTTTAATTTTTGAGGCATCAGTTGTAATTTCTTTTCTTTCATTTCTGATTTTATGCACGTCTTCTTTTCTTCTTAATCTAGCTAAACATTTGTCACTTTTGTTTATCTCTTCAAAAAACCAACTCTTAGTTTCATTGATTTTTTTCTAATGTTACTCTAGTCTCTATTTCTTTTATTTCTGCTCTAATTTTATTATTTCCTTCCTTCTGGTAGTTTTGTAGTTCGTTTGTTCTTCTTCTGCCTATTCCCTTAGTTGTAAAATTAGGTTGTTGATTTGAGATCTTTCTTGTTACTGAATGTAAGCATTCATAGATATAAATTTCTCCCTTAGCATGGCTTTTTTTGTTTCCTGTAAGCTTTGGTAGGTTGTATTTTCATTTTCATTCAGTCTTAAGTTTTTTCTAATTTCCCTTGTGATTTCTTCTTCATTTCATTGGTTGTTTAAGTCTATTGAGGGGTGCCTGGGTGGCTCAGTCAGTTGAGTTTCTGACTCCTGATTTCAGCTCAGGTCATGATCTCAGAGTCATGAAATCGACCCCCACATTGTGCTCTGCAGTGGGCATGGAGCCTACTTAAGATTCTCTCTCTCCTTCTGCCCTCTGCCCTGCTTTTGCTCTCTCTCTGTATAAACAAACAAATAAATAAGTGAAATCAAATCTACTGAGACTAAATTTGTGGCCTAACATTTGGTCTATCCTGGAAAATGTTCCATGTGCCCTTGAGAAGAATGTGTATTCTGTTATTGGGTAGACTGTGCTGTATATGTCTCTTGGTTTATTGTGTTGTTAAAGTCCTCTATTTCTTACTTTTGTCCGGGTCTATCCATTTTTGAGAAGAGGTCTTGAAGTCTCCAACTATTATTGTAGAGCGCTCTCTTACTTTCAATTCTCTTAAATTGATGGTCTGCTATAATTGTTGTATCTTCTTGCTCTATTGGGTTTTTAATTAATGCATAATGTCTTTCTTTGTCTTTTGTAACTTTTTAAATTTAAAGTCAGTTTTATTATAACCACCCCTGCTCACTTTTGGTTACTGTTTGTATGGAATATCTTCTATCATTTCACTTTCTACCTGTTTGTGTTTTTGAATCTAAAGTGAGTCTCTCCTGGACAGTATATAGTTGGATTATATCTATCCATTCTTCCAATCTCTGTCCTGTGATTGGAGTTTCATCCATTTACATTTAAAGAAATTACTTATAAGGAGGGGCTTTTGTTATTTTATTGTTTGTTTTATATATACACCTCATAGTGTTTTTTTTTTGTCCCTCATTTCCTGAATGTTGTGTTTAAGACTGACAAACTTTTCTCCCCAATTCTACATTCTAAAGGAATTTATCGCATAGCAGAGTTTACAAATCGGTGGACCATGAGCTGGATATGGCCAGAAATGTGTTGCATAAAGATGAATTAATTGCCAATATTTAACAATTTTAAATAAAAATCTGGATTTCTGACTTCTCTTGAAAAATCTGGAAACATTTGGTCAGTATTCCTGCTAAGCAACAATCATTTGGAGCTAAGTGGCCATTGCCACCGTTAGACATTGGGGCATGTATTCTCCAGTTTAACATAGTCCACACACTTCCTTATTTTCTACCTTATCCTGTGTGTCAAGTTGTCACTTGTCTTTTTTTTGTGTTGTTATTATTCATAGAGCAGATATAAGGGGAAACTAAATGTTTATGGCACCCACATCTCTTTTTTAAAAGTGAGAGAATGTAAGCTAGACTGAGAGGGCATTTCACAAAAATAAGAGAACAAATTTCTTTGTGATGGAAATAAAAGATTCTGGTGTGTTTAATATACAAAGTGTGTCTGTGTCAAGTAAATACAACTTACAAGCTCATTATAAAGCGAAATAAAGGAGAAACTATGGCTGGTGTACAGAAAAGTGATGTCATGAAAACTTAACTGAATAAAATAAGCAATCCTGTTATAAAGTGCAATTTTATAGTTATATGTTAAGGAAAAAGATTGCCCAGGAGTCAAACACTTTTATAGATGACAGGTTACAAAAAAGTATCTATTGAGAGAGGCACAAGATGTGTTCTTAAGTTTCAAATGCAAATCTAATCCGAAATGCTGTTGTTTGGCATGTTGAAGATATGGTTGGTAATTTATTGGACGGGTTGCTTTAAAAGGGGTTATCTGTTCTTTTTTTTTTTTTAAGATTTTATTTATTTATTTGACAGAGAGAGACACAGCGAGAGAGGGAACACAAGCAGGGGGAGTGGGAGAGGGAGAAGCAGGCTTCCCGCTGAGCAGGGAGCCTGATGTGGGCCTCGATCCTAGGACCCTGGGATCATGACCTGAGCTGAAGGCAGACGCTTAACGACAGAGCCAGGCGCCCCAGGGGGGTTATTTGTTCTTTGTTGTTGTTGCATAGACAGATGTAATAGTGCCCAGTAAAGCATATTTATTTGTGGTGTCAATGAGAATTTTGATATGACAGAACTTTTGAACACTTGCTGTGTTTTACAAGTTTAGTATTGATTGGTCAACATAATTTGTGTGACTACAGAAGATATTCCTGCAATAGTTAGTTATTAAAATAAATCTTGATTTGAAATTTAAATACAAGGTTGAAGTGTTTTTTAAGAGTGTAAGATGTCTATTAATTGTATAATTTACCAGGAAGCACTTTGTGCTAAAAAGCTAAAACTCAAACATGTGGATGTGTTAATAATACATGTATGGATGGATATTCTTCTGTGGCTTCAACAGAGATTATTGCTTTGTTCGGTAAATTTGATGCATAATACAGTAGTTGCATCTATTTCTTGGAGGTTAGGGGGCTTATTGGATGAGGTGCTGTTAAAGGTTGGGTTGTCCTGAAGGCCGACTTTAAGATGGTGTTTAGTGTGCACATAGTTTATTAAGGGGTGCTCTTAGGATCAGTGCCTATGAGGGGAGGAAGAAAAGGACGCTGGACTAGGTAAAGGGAGAAATTGGGCTAATGTAGAGTTGCAAGGCCTCAGCTTACCCCACCGGGAACTCTGAAGCTGGGATGGTCCTTCAGAATTGTTTCCATTAGAATAAGATGGCTATGTCTTGTAGCCTGGTGTTGAGTAGTCTTGGATCCCACCTGCCCTGGAAAGGGGGCATAATCTTGGATAAGATGGCTCTCTTCAGGGTAATTCCTAAAGAGCCATCTGGAAATAAATACTTCAGTCCTGAAGGGGAGATCTGTATGATGCAACACAGCATTCATGACAAGGTGCTAAATAAAGAGATATTTTTTGAACTGTTGAAAGAATTCACCTTGTTCATGTCATCCATGAGAAAATTTCTGCCTCAGCTCAAAGACTTGACCTCTTTGGTGACTATGACAACCCATATAAACACTCTGAATCTCTCTCTCTCTGCAAATGCATTCATAAGTAATTACAGAAATGAAAATTGTAATTCATATGTTCTTAGTGAAGTAATTTCTTTGGGAAACTCATTTGGCAAAGAGTAATCTGACTCACTTCTCTATGCTTAAATTGGCTTCCAGAGATAGAAGTGATTACCTAAACTACATATTCAAAGATTGAATTCGTAAAATGTTTTGTCATTTCCAACATTATGATAATGAAAAACTATTTATTTTGCCTTTCTCAATTAATACTACTAATGTGAAAGAAGAACTACAAATTGAACTGTAGTATAATGTGGTATTGAATTCTAATTAGACAACTTAGGCATATCAGATGTGGACATTAATTGCTTTTGGTCAGATGCCATTCATTCATTCCACTTTCCAACTGACATCTCTTGATAACAGTACCCAAATTTTCATGTGGGCATCTACGTTTCCCTGTCAGCCCAGGTGGATGTTGACATATTGGTATAGAAAAGTTTCACGTTTCTATTTCCCAATCAACAGAGAAATCAATTTCAAAAGGAAAATTTGATAAATTAAGTGTTTTTGTTTTTAAATTTCAAATTTAAAGTATAGCTTCTATTTTCTTACCTGTTTGTACTATGTTGTTAACAATGCTTATACCATTTTTCAGTTAATAATAAGGTTCAGGGACGCCTGGGTGGCTCAGTCATTGGGCGTCTGCCTTTGGCCCAGGTCGTGATCCTGGGGTCCTGGGATCTTGCCCCGCATTGGGCTTCCTCCTCTGCAGGAAGCCTGCTTTTCCCTCTCCCACTCCCCCTGCTTGTGTTCCCTCTCTCACTGTCTCTCTCTCTGTCAAATAAATAAATAAATAAAATCCTTAAAAAATAATAATGTTTCATTATATATCTGGCAGTTGCTTTTTCTTATAGTCTGTTTCACTCATTTATGTTATACACTTGGCATCTGTAGACAGTATAGGAAGTTGCATTATATAATGGACAATGATATATAGCAAAAGCATAAATATATTTTATATAGAGAAGTTTGTTTTAGCAATAAAAGCTAAGTGTGCAGAACATTAACTTAGAAAGTGAATGCAGTTCTGCTATGTACTGTAAGCTAATGTTGTATAGACCTAGGCTTCTGATGATGCACCTTGATGTAAGGATAACATTTTGAATACATTGATAAATGGATGGAAATACCATGTCTCTCAAGTGATTTTTTTTTTTTAATTTCACCTTTTCTAGTCAAGCTTCATTAGAAGTTAGTGTGCAGACAATTCTAGGTGACACACTTAGGAGATCCTGGTAATATGTTGTGGTATAATAAAGGAAGACCATATGCTTTAAATTATACAAAAGCAGTTAGATGGCTTGATATTCTGTTATTATGAGTGATTTTTCCTGAAATTGTTAGATTATGTCTGTTTACTCTCTGACTTTATCATTTAAGTAAACTTGTCAGAAGATAAAATAAGATTAATTTGGCATGCCTTTTTCTGAACAAATTCTTGCTGTTTTATGTTAATGCTTCTCAGATTTTAATGTGTATATGAATAGCTCAAGATCTTGTTAAGATAGAGATTCTAATTCAGTAGGTCTGGGGTGAGGCTTGAGATCTGCGTTTCTAATAAGCTTTCCACGTGATGCTGATGATGTTTGTCTGTGGACCACACATTGAGTAGCCACGTTAGGGAGTCTGTTGCTCTCTTTAAAAAAATCAAAGTTTTGGGCGCCTGGGTGGCTCAGATGGTTAAGCGTCTGTCTTCGGCTCAGGTCATGATCCCAGGGTCCTGGGATCGAGTCCCGCATTGGGCTCCCTGCTGCTTGGGAGCCTGCTTCTCCCTCTGCCTCTCTCTCTCTCTCTCTGTCTCTCATGAATAAATAAATAAAATCTTAAAAAAAAAATCAAAGTTTTCCTTCTTCAGTCTTCATCACCCCTTCAGTTTTCTGTATGTAATTTATTAAAGACTTCTATAACTTAAAAGTCTCATTTATAAATCTGGGGGTCCTGAACTCTTTTGCAACAACTAAGTTACTATTACATCTTCTCACCTTGAGCTTTAATTCTTTCTTTTCAAAATTTTTATCTATTTTATTTTTTATTCTATAAACATACCATGACTATAATAAAAATTTTAAAAGAAAAAAAGATCATATCTGGGGTTCCTAGGTGGCTCAGTTGTTAAGCGTCTGCCTTTGGCTCAGGTCATGATCCCAGGGTCCTGGGATCGAGCTCCACATCGGGCTCCCTGCTCAGCGGGAAGCCTGCTTCTCCCTCTCCCTCTCCCACTCCCCCAGTTGTGTTCCCTCTCTCGCTGTGTCTCTCTTATCAAATAAATAAATAAAATTTTAAAAAAATAAAAAGAAAAAAGATCATATCTAATCTTACACTTAAGATATCTTGTTATTGGTAAAATGGCTCAGAACCCTTCCTTTTAGGATTAATCAGTTACTGTTCATACCACTGAAAAGAATATCAAATCAAATAATCAAACTAAGAGATTTTGAATTGGAACAAGACTACAAAGATAGAGTCAGAAACCTTGAGATAAAGTGATCTAGAAAAGTCAATGTAACATAAAAATACAAACAAGATTGTAGGAGATCAGATTGACATTGCCAAACTAAAGTCAAGAGTAGAGAAAAGCAAAATCAGGTTTCTGAAGTCAAGATCGGAATTTTTGGAAGTCAGAATTAGATATAAGGAAAGCAGTTTGTTTAGTCTCATCAAGTAAAAAAAATAAAAAAGGGAACGGAAAGCCTTGCAGGTTAACCACTTTGTCCCAACCTTCCTGTTATATAAGACCTGATGTTGTTTTATTAATAGTTTTTGAATTCACTGTTGAATATTACAATTAAATGTTTTAGAGCTCTCTCAATTCTACACATTAAATGAATTCTAGAAAACTTCTGTTTAGAGAAAATCTGATATAGTAAATAGTATTTTTCCATAGACTTAACATTAAAAAATAAAAATGACTTACCTCCAAAAAGTTTTTGGCTCTAAAATACAGTATAGTCATATTTAGGAATGCAGCATATTATTTATTTATTTATTTGGCGGGGACACATGAGCAGAGGGAGAGAGTGAGGGAGAAGCAGACTCCCCACTGAGAAGAGAGCCTGACTCAGGGCTCGATCCCAGGACCCTGGGATCATGACCTGAACTGAAGGCAGGCGTTTAACCCAACTGAGCCACCCAGGCGCCCCAGGAATGCAGCATATTTTTTAAATCATATGTTTAAATGAAAATTATTCTTCTGATAATATAATAACAAGTAATTGAGTGGCTTGCAGAAACGGCATGCTGAGATGAGTGAGATAATATCCTGAAAATCCAGGGAAAGAGACAGATATAATATTGAAGACCTAATACTCTCAACACTAATTCCTTCCTGGGATAGATCTAAAAGGTTATCACCAGACACTAAGAAGTAAAAGCAAACATCCACTGGCTCCTGGGATTTAATTTAATCATGCTTACATGGATATTCTCATCTAACAGCCACTGTCAAAGTTGACTGTTGGTAAGAATTATCACCATGGTTCTTTCGTCTCCTTTCCCATTTCAGGTCAGATACCCATACAACATACTTTGTAGGGCATCCATTAGAATTTTTTGTTTTAATAAAAATTGTTAATGAGTTTATTAGAAAAAAATAGTTCCAGTCTGTAGGAAAGGAAGTTGGTACAGAATATATACTCAGTTCTTGCATCTTCACTGTATTTGGTTTGGATAGATGGTTTATGTGTTTTTCTGCCCCCCTGGCGGGGGGGAGGGTTGGTTTTTTGGGTGTTTGAGATGGGAAGAGGAATTAAAGGGATTTTTTTAAGGTTGATTGCTTCTTGGAGACAAGAGTTCAATTTTCCTTAGCACATTGGATACATTTAAGTACATTTTATCAACAAAAATTGTGCCTGGTGCAACATGTTGCCTGGAGTCTGGTTGGAGCTTAAAAAAATATAAGAAACAGACCTTCCTCTAATGAATTTACAGTCTGCTGTAGCAAGTTAAGCATATATATGATTAGTCAACTGACAGTAAAATGCAGGACATGAGAAATGCATGATATAGTGATAAATCCTATGTGAATTTAGAGGAGGGGGTGAAAGATTACTGTGGGCTCTATTGATCAGAGAATGCTAAATGGAGGAGACGGGACTTAGAAAATGTAGATCAGCATAGGTGAATGAATAGGAATTTCTGGCAGGAAGATTAGAGTGAGCAAAAATGTGAGCACAAGGCAGGTTTAGAGACAGTAATTTAGTCCAATTTAGTATCTTGTATGTAAAGAGCAGCATGTGGAAGGCATAGGAACTTCTTTTAGGGAACTTATAAGTCTTATTGGAAAAAAGCATATGTATAAAGATAACAATATAAGATAGGGCATAGAAAATGAGGATAACTAGCAAATTAGTATAGGAATTCAGCAGAGACCTAGATCATTAATGGACTGGGAACATCAGAAAGGGTTCTTTGAAGGTGAGACTTCAGCTGGGCTTTGAAAATGGGAAAGAATTTAGTAAAGTGGAAAGGAGAAGTAAGGACATTTGTAGCCAGTAGATAGGGAGATGACATAATCTGTTCAGAATATGATTAATGGATCAGAGAGTCTATAGGATGCATTTTATATAAAAGCTGTAATGAGATATAAAGTTAGGTAAATTGGGGTCATTTGTGAAAATCCTTGAAAATCAAGTTAAAGGACTTTATGATATAGGCAAATAAGGATCCACTGAAGGTTTTCAAAGAGGGTAGTGACATGCTAATAGAAACATATGCAAGAAGTTGAGAGGGGTGAGATTAGAAGTAGGAAAATCAAATAAGAATCATCACAGGTAGCTCACATATGAAGTGATAAGAACCTGAATTAGGTTGATAGTAGCAGGAATGCATTCTTTCCCACCTGAGTTCCTACAGTGTATCAGTTATTTTGTTGCTGGGCATTAAAGATACAGAAATTAAATAATATATAGTCCTTGGTCTCAAGAAGATCACTGCCTAATGGGGAAGAATAGCTCATAATTATGAAATAAATACAAACAGAATATTTTGATGTCTCCAAAGAGGGCCTAGAAAGTAGATGATTTATAAAGATAAAACTATTCTTGCCTACATATTTGGCATTAAAATTATATTGCTTTGAGTTATTGTACTGCCTTTTGCTGTTTTTGCTTTTTTTCAACCATGTTAGTAACTAATTTGCCAGCCCCACACTATCTTCAGAACCTATCTTTTTAAAAAAATTTCCACAGTAAAGCCATGAACTATCAAATAAGTTCTTGCCATAAACTATACAAATAAGGAATCTTACTCTCAGAGATTCCAGTATAGGAAATTGAGGGAAGTGATGAAAATGAAAGAAAATGAAAAATAATAGTTGCAGACTTCAGTACCCCACTTTCAGCAAGCCAGACAGAAAATCTACAAGGAAACTTTGGACTTGAACCATATGTTAGACCAAATGGACCCAATAAACATTTATAGAAGAACATTCCATCCAACAGCAGCAGAATACTCATTCTTCTCAAGTGCACATGGAATATTCTCCAGGATAGAGAATATCATAAAATAAGTTTTAGCAAATTTGAGAAGATTGAAATCATACCAAGTATCTTTTCCATTCACAATGGAATGAAACTAGAAGTCAGCAAGAAGAGGCAAGAAGGAAAATCTACAAATTTTCAACAGGAGTGTTTAATTAACAACACACTCTGAAACAGCCAATGGGTCAAAGCAGAAATCAAAAGGGAAATAATATCTCAAAACAAATGAAAATGGAAACAACACCCCCAATTCTGTGGGATGCTGCAAAAGCAGTTCTGGGAGGGAAGTTTATAGCAATAAATGCACATATTAAGAAAATAGATCTCAAATAAACAACCTAACTTTATACTTCAAGGAACTAGAAGAAAAGCAAACTAAGCTCAGTTGGCAGAAGAAAGGAAGCTATGAATATCAGAGAAGAAATAAATGAAATAGAGACCAGAAAAACAATAGAAAAGATCAATGAAATGAGGTCGTTTTTTTAAAAGATAAAATTGATACAACTTTAACTAGACTAAGAGAAGACTCAAAATCAGAAATGAAAGAGGAGACATTACATCTGACATCACACAAATATAAAGGAGTATAAGAGAATATTATGAACAATTAAATGCCAACAAATTGGATAAACTAGAAGAAATGATAAAATCTTAGAAACAGACACCCTACCAGGACTGAATTAGGAAGAAATAGAAAATCTGAACAGAAAGTAATGAGTAGGGAGATTGGATCAGTAATCAAAAACCTCCCAACACAGAAATGCCAGGGATCAGATGGCTTGACTGGTGATTTTTACCAAACATTCAAAGAATTAATGCCAGTCCTTCTCAAACTCTTCCAAAAAACTGAAGAGGAGGGAATACTTCCAAACTCATTTTATGAGGCCAGCATTACCCTGATAACAAAGCCAGGTGAGGGCACTGTAAGAAAACTATAGACCAATATTCTTTTTTCCCCCAAATTTTTATTTAAATTCTAGTTAGTTAACATGTAGTGTGTTTCAGGGGTAGAATTTGTGATTCATCACTTATATATAACACCCAGTGCTTATCATAACAAGTACCCTCCTTAATACCCATCACCCATCTAGACCATCCCCCACCCACCTCCCTCCATCAACCCTTAGTTTGTTCTCTATTGTTATTCTCTCTCTCTTTTCCCCCCTTCCCATATGTTCATCTGTTTTGTTTCCTAAATTCCATGTATGAGTGAAATCATAGGGCATTTGTATAGACCAGTACTCTTGATGAATATATATGCAAACATTTGCAACAAAATATTAACAAACCGAATTCAACAACACATTAAAATGGTTAAACAGCATTACCAAGTGGGACTTATCCCTGGGATGCAAGGATGGCTCACTATATGCAAAGCAATAAATGTGATTGATATAGTACACTAATAGAGTGAAAGATAAAAATCATGATTTTATGTGAGGGATAGGCAAAATAGGTGAAGGGTTAAAGTATACAAACTTTTGTTATAAAATAAATGAGACGCAGGGTTACAATGTCTGTCACAGTGAATATAGTTCGTAATATGTAGTATGTATGTAGTATAGTGACAGATGGTAGCTAGATTTAGCATGGTGATCACTTTGTAATGTATATAACTGTTGAATCACTATATTGTACATCTGAAACTAATATAACATTGTATCTCAACTGCACAAAAAATCATTCTCCCAAGAGATGCAGAAAAAGTGTTTGACAAATTTATATCCTTTCATGATACAAAACCCTCAACAAATTGTGTATAGAAGGAACATAGCTGTACGTCTGAGGATTAAATTAATTTGTGTAATATTCCTGGGACATAATAAGCATTCAATAGACTTTGGCTATTATTACTTTTGAAGAAGTATTGAAACTAATATTTTATCATTTCAAGTTGAGCCATGTGTCTACAGAATAGAATTCATGTTCACCATTTTATATAAGGCTAGTAGTACTGGACATGATTGAGATGCTACGTTTAACTTCTTAAGCAGTTTTGTGAGCATCACTTGCTCATTTATTGTGCAGTTGTGAGCTGTGCCTTAGAGTAAATTACAGGACAATTTTACTAACTCTGAGCCATTTACAGGCATTGAAGTGATGATTACTAAAATGCTATTTAGCATGAGCAGTGAGTACATGTCAGCAAGAGGCAACGTGAGGTGTATTGGAATGAGTCCTTGCTACTAACTGAATGACCTCAGACAAGTCATTTAGCTTCTCAGGGCCTGTGAAAAGCAGAATAATGACCCTTAAGGTCCATCCATATCCTAATTCCTGGAAGTATTAATGTGTTACCTTACATGGCAAAAGGGATTATGTATATGTAACTAAAGCTATTAATCAGCTGAATATAAAATAAGGGTGTTATCCTTGATTATCTGGGTGTGCCCAGTATAATCACACGAGCCCTTAAAAGCAGAAGAGGTATGCAGAGAGTGAAGTCAGATACATTCAAAGCACAAACACTGGTCAAAGGGAATTCAGGCGGCCTCTAGGAGCTGAGAACAAATCCCATTTGAAGGCCAGTAAGGAAATGAGACCTCAGTTCCCACAGCCTTACAGAACTGATTTTTGCCAATGCCTGAATAACCCTAGAAGGAAATTCTCCTCTAAAGCCCCCAGGTAGGAGCCCAGGCCAGCCAATACCTTGACTTGGCCTTTTGAGACCCTAAGCACAATTCCCACGTGAGCCTGCCTAGATTTCTGACCTACGGAATTGTGAAATAATAAACGGGTGTTTTTTTTTTTAAGATTTTATTTATTTATTTTAGAGAGCGCATGAGTGAGGGGAGGGGCAGAGGGAGAGAGAGAATCTCAAGCAGACGCCACGCTGAGCATGCATCCCACGACCCTGAGATCGTGACCTGACCCAAAACCAAGAGTCGGGTGCTTAACCGACTGAGCCATCCAGGTGCCCCAATAAATGGGTGTTTTAAGCTGCTAAATTTGTGATAATGTGTTAGAGCAACAATAGAAAACCAAAGCCTCCAGTGCTTCTGTAAATGAGGGGGTGGAGAAGGTTTGAATAAATAAACTTTAAGGTTCCTTCTAGCTCTAAATCCTACGATTGTGGGATTCTCATTAAGCTGCTAGTTTGTGAACTGAAGTCTAACAACCGTAAATAGGATGGCCACATAACACACACACACACACACACACACACACACACACACACACACAATACTTTACGAGATCCATATCTTTAAAGGTTACATATGGCAAAGCTACACGTTGGGGGACTTTCTAATGCCAGATAAACTAGATTGCTAAGTGGGTTTTTTCAACTGCAAAGCAAATAGTTGCAGCCAAAGCCGGGTTCTTCAGGTGTAGCCTAAAATTAGGGTTCAATGAAAAGGTTACTTTCTATGTGTAGATTATTTATAACCTTAAGTAGAAAATGGTTGTTATTATCAAACCAGAAGATCAGTGGTGTCTATATGCCTACTAGCATTATAACAATTTATCGTTCTTAGTCCTTCAAGGATAATCAGTTATATACCCTGTATTTCTAACACATAACAAATTCTCAGAATTCATCATATTTGGCTAACTTGTCCTTTGTTTTTTATGAAACTAACTCCAAGGAGCAGAGATTTTAATTTTACCTGTAAAGGAGTACTTAGTATATTCCCCAGAAATGTAACAGTGTTTTTAGAGCAATCTCTAGGGATCTCTGTGCAAGGTGACAGTGAGTTCATAATGACAGTTCTAACTGGCCTTCCCATCCTCCTCTAGCAATTATGCAAAGTAATGCCCAATTTCCTTTATTTTCTTATTTTTTATTTATTTTTTATTTTTTAAAAAGATTTTATTTATTTATTTGACAGAGAGAGAGCGAGAGAGGGAACACAAGCAGGGGGAGTGGGAGAGGGAGAAGCAGGCTTCCCGCCGAGCAAGGAACCTGATGTGGGACTTGATCCCAGGACCCTGGGATCATGACCTGAGCCCAAGGCAGATGCTTAACGACTGAGTCACCCAGGTGGCCCTCTTATTTTAAAAAAAAAAAAGCTTTATTGAAGTGTAATTGATATAAAATTCAATGCATATATTTAAAATAAGTGGACAATTCAGTAAGTTTTGACACATATATAAACGATAGGTACCATACGTTCATGTATAGACACACATTTGTATATACATTACATATGTGAAGTGTCTGTTCAGGTCTTTTGCCCATGCAAAAAATTGGGTTGTTTTCTTAATATTGAGTTAGAGAGTTCTTTACTCTGTAAACAAGATCTCTTATCAGATATATGATTTCCAAATACTTTCTGCCAGTCTGTGGTTTGGGTTTGCATTCTCTTAATAGACTTTTTTTGAAGAACAGAAGTTTTTGGGGTGCCTGGGTGTCTGAGTTGGTTAAGCGTCTGCCTTCGGCTCAGGTCATGAACCCGGGATCCTGGGATCGAGCCCCGTGTTGGGCTCCTTGTTCAGCCAGGAGTCTGCTTCTCCCTCTCCCTCTGCCCCTCCCTTGATTGTGCTTGCTCTCTTGCTCTCACGTAAATAAATCTTTTTTTTTTTTAAAAAAGAACAAGTTCCTAGTTTAATGAAGTCTAGTTTATCAATTTTATCTTTTATGGAGGCTTTGGTGTCATATCAAAGAAATCTTAGCTTAATCTAGGTCACAAATAATTTCTCTTATGTTTTCTGTTAGAAGTGTTTTTGGTTCTAGGTTTTACATTTAGGTGTATGATCCATTTGATTTAATTTTTGTATGTCTGTGCATTCTTGGAATAAACCCTCTTAGTTATGATGTATTATACTTTTTATATATTGTTGAATCTGTATATGTGCTGCTGAAGCAAACACTATATATTGTTGAATTTGATTTGGTAAAATTTTGTTTAGAATTTTTGCATATATGTTCATGGCAGATAGTGATTAGTAGTTTTATTTTCTTATAATTTCTGTATCTGGTTTTTGTAGTATGGTTAATGCCAGCCTCATAGATTAAGTTGAGAAGTATAACCTCCCTTTCAATTTTCTGAAAGAGGTTATGTTAAATTGATATTATTTCTTCCTTAAAGATTTGGTAGATTTAAACAGTGAAACTACTGGGCCTGGAAGTTTCTTTGGTGGCAAGGTTTTTCACTACATACTCAATTTCTCTAATAGATACAGTGTTATTCATGTTACTGATTTCTTCTTGAGTGAGATTTGGTAATTTGAGTCTTTCAAGGAATTTGTTTTACTGAAGATGTCAAATATATTGGCAGAAATTTCTTTATAATATTTCCTCATTAACCTTTTTAACTTTGTAAAAATCTGTAGTGATGTCAGCTCTCTTGTTCTTGATATTGGTAATTTGTATCTTCTCATTTTTTTTGATTAGTTTGGCTAGAGATTTATCAATTTTACTGATCTTCCCAAGGAAACAGTTATTCATTTCATTGATTTCTGTTTGGAGTTTATTATTTCTTTGTTGTACTTATTTTAGGTTGTATTTGCTCTTGTTCTTAGAATTCTTTAAGATAGGGTGCCTCGGTGGCTCAGTGGGTTAAGTGTCTGTCTTCAGCTCAGGTCATGATTCCAGGGTCCTGGGATCAAGTCCCGCAGCAGGCTCCCTGCTCATGCTCTCTCTCTGTCTCTTTATTTAAAAAATAAAATCTTTTTTAAAAAAATAATTCTTTAAGATAGAAGATGATATGACTGATTTGAGACCTTTTTTTTTGGTAAGAACTTACTATTAATTTTCCATGAAGTATCACTTTTTAGCAGCATCCCACAAATTTTAAATGTTGTGTTTTCATCTTCATTCAGTTCAAAATACATTCAGATTTCCCTTTTGATTTTCTTATTTAGTCGATGGGCCATTTAGAAGTATGTTATTTAGTTTTCCAAATATCTGAGCATTTTCCTAAAGATCTTTCTGTTATTGATTTCTTTTTTAAAATTTTTCTTAATTTATTTTTATTTTTTTAAAGATTTTATTTGTTTGACACAGAGAAAGCACAAGTAGGCAGAGCAGCAGGCAGAGAGAGAGGGAGAAGCAGGCTCTCCACTGAGCAGGGAGCCCGACGTGGGGTTCAACCTGAGCTAAAGGCAGCCGCTTAACTGACTGAGCCACCCAGGTGCCCCAAATTTTTCTTAATTTAAATTCAATTAATTAGCATATACTGTATTATTGGTTTCAGAGGTAGAGGTCAGTGATTCATCACTCTTATATAATATCCAGTGTTCATTATATCACCCAGTTACCCCACCCCAGTCCCCCACCTCTCCTGTTAGTTGTAATTTAATTCCCTGTGGCCAGAGAATGTACTTTGTTATAACTTGGGTTTTTTGAATATACTTGTATTATAACCCAGAATATAATCTATTTTGGTAAATGTTCAATGTGCACTTGAGAATAAGATATATTTTGCTGTTGGGTGGATTTTTAAGTATAAGGATAGCTGTAGATTAATTGTAGATGTTCTTTATCAAGTTGAGGAAGTGGCCCTTATTCTCACCTTTTTGAGATGGTAGTTTTTTATTTTTTTAAAAAATGTTATTTATTTATTTGAGAGAGAGAGAATGAGAGATAGAGAGCACGAGAGGGAAGAGGGTCAGAGGGAGAAGCAGACTCCCTGCTGAGCAGGGAGCCCAATGTGGGACTAGATCCTGGGACTCCAGGATCATGACCTGAGCCGAAGGCAGTCGCTTAACCAACTGAGCCACCCAGGCGCCCAAGATGGTAGTTTTTTAAAATCATGAATTGGCATTGAGTTTTGTGAAATCCTGTTTATGCATTAGTCGATATGATCACGTGATCTTTCTTCTTTAGTGTGTGTGTTGTTATGGTGAATTGCAATGATTATTTTTCAAGTATGAATCAGCTTTAAATTCCTGAAATAAACATCACATTGTGGTGTTACTTCTTTGAATGTATTGCTTTTTTCTGTTTGTTAATATTTGTTAAGGATCTTTGCATCTGTATTTATGAGGGAAATTGGTCCATAGTTTCTGATTTTGTACTGCCTTTATCTGACTTTGTTATCAGGGTAATAGTGTCTTTTTTTTAAGATTTTATTTATTCATTTTGAGAGAGAGAGTTAGAGAGAGCACAAGCAGAGAGAGAGGCAGAGGGAGAAGAAGCAGACTCCCCGCTTAGCCGGGAGCCTGACGTGGGGCTCGATCCCAGGACCTGGAGATCATGACCTGAGCCAAAGGCAGATGCTTAACCATCTGAGCCACCCAGGTGCCCCTTAATAGCGTCTTGATAAAATGAATTGGGAAGTGTTCGCTCTTCTATGCCTGGAAGATATTGTATAGAATCAGTGTTAATTCTTTCTTAAGTATTTGGTAGAATTATTCAGTGAAACTATTTTGGCCTGGAACTTCTTTTTTAGGAGTTTTAATTTTTTTCATGAATTTTTAAATTACAAATTCAATTTCCTTAACAGTTGTAGGGTTATTCAAATTATATATTTTATACTGATGAATTGTGTTAGTTTTGTGCTTTTGGGGGTATTGGTCCAGTTCATCAAACTTGTTAAATTTATGTATGTGGAATTGCTCATAGTGTTCTCCTGTCCTTTTGATGTATGCAGGGTCTGTAATGATACCCTGTTTCATTCCTGATATTGGTAATTTGAGTCTGGTCTCTTTTTATTTCTCAGTCCGATGGTTATCAATTTTTATATATATATTTTTAATTTGAGTATAATTGACCACACACTGTTTATTAGTTTCAGGTGTACAACATAGTGATTCAGTATCTTTATACCATTATGCTTTGTTCACAACAAATGTCACTACATCTGACACCATACAACGCTATTACAATATCATTGACCATATTGATGCTATTCCTTTTATTCCTGTGACTTCATTCCATAACTGGAAGCCTGTATCTCCCACTCCCCTTCACCCATTTTGCCCATTTACCCACCCCTTCCCCCTCTGGCAGCTATCAGTTATCTGTATTTAGAGGTGTTACTCTGCTTTTCGTTTATTCACTTTTAAAAATTTTTATTTACTTATTTTTTCTTTCTTTTTTTTATTATGTTATGTTAAGCACCATACATTACATCATTAGTGTTTGAGGTAGTGTTCCATGATTCATTGTTTGCGTTTAACACCCAGTGCTCCGTGCAGAACGTGCCCTCCTTAATACCCATCACCAGGCTAACCCATCCCCCCTTCCCCCTCCCCTCTAGAACCCTCAGTTTGTTTCTCAGAGTCCATCGTCTCTCATGATTCATCTCCCCCTCCGATTTTCCCCCCTTCATTCTTCCCTTCCTGCTATCTTCTTCTTTTTTTTTTTTTAACATAGATGTATTATTTGTTTCAGAGGTACAGATCTGTGATTCACTTTTTTCTGTTTTTAGATTCCACATGTAAATGGAATCATGTGGTATTTGTCTTTCTCTGAATTATTTCACTTGGCATAATACTCTCTAGGACCATCTGTGTTGTCACAAATGGCAAGATCTTATTCCTTTTTTATGGCTGCTTAATATTCCATTGTAGATATCTATATCTATATATATCTATATATGTCTATATATATCTATTGATGGACACTTAGGATGCTTCCATATCTTGGCTATTTTGAAATATGCTTCAATAAACACAGGGGTGCATATATCTTTTTTAATTAATGTTTTTTTTCTCCTTTGGGTAAATACACAGTAGTGGAATTATTGGATCATATGGTATTTCTATTTTTAATTTTTTAAGGAACCTCCGTACTGTTTTCCAGAGTGGCTGCACCAGTTTGCATTCCCACCAACAGTGCACAAGGGTTTCTTTTCTCCACTTCTTCACTAACACTTGTTATCTTCTTATTTGAGCCATTTGACAGGTATAGGCTGATATCTCATTGTAGTTTGATTTGCATTTCCCTGATAAGTGATGTTGAGCATCTTTTAATGTATCTGTTGGTCATCTCTATGTCTTTTCTGTTACATGTTTTTTGAAGAACCAACTTCAGCTTTTCTATTGTTTTTTTAAAATTTTACTAATATCTGTTCTTTTTTAGAAGATTTTATTTATTTTAGAGAGAGAAAGAGAGAGCATGCACACAAGCAGGAGGAGGGTCAGAGTGGGAGAGGGAATCTCAAGCAGACTCTGTGCTGAGCAGGGAGCCTGATGTGGGGCTCGATCCCAGGACCCTGGGATCATGATCTGAGTCGAAGGCAGATGCTTAACTGACTGAGGCCACCTGGGCACCCCTGGTCCTAGTGCCTTTTATCTTTACTTTTATTGATTCACTTTGTAGCCTTTCATTGTAAGAAATCTAGCCATGATTGTTACTAATAAGAAAGAAGATAGAAACCTGTACACACGCATAGACACATACACACACAGCTACAAAGCACAAGAAGCAAAACCTAATAGAACTAAAAGAAATAAGCAAGTCCACAGTTAGAGTTGGAGGCTTCAACACTCTCTGTCAAAAATTCATAGAAATAGAAAAAAACCAGCTAAGATACATACTCATCAACTCTCAGGATCTAACTAATATTTATAGTAGACTTCATCAAACAGCAGCAGAACACACAATCTTTCCAAGTGTCCACAGAATATATGTTGAAATAGACTATATTCTGGGCCAAAAAAAAGAAGGAAAGAAACTTAAAAGAAGTAAAAACAGAGTGTTTTCTCTGGTAACACAGATCAAATAGAAATTAATACCAGAAAGATAATTGAGTTAAACTGAAAACAATACATCAAAATTTGTGGCATACAGATATAGCAGCACTAAGTGGAAAGTTTTTTTTTTTTTATCATTAAAGGTTTACATTAGGAAAGGAGAAGTCGGGGCACCTGGGTGACTCCGTTGGTTGGGTGTCTGCCTTTGGCTTAGGTAATGATCCCAGATTCCTGGGATCGAGCCCCACATTGGGCTCCCTGCTCAACAGGGAGCCTGCTTCTCCCTCTCCCACTCCCCCTGCTTCTACACTCACTCGCTCGCTGTCTGTCAAATACATTTTTTTTTTTTAAAAAGGCTCTAGGACCAAAGTCTGAAGGAAGGACACCAGGAACAAGCTTCCAAGAGTTCCTTCCCATTAGAGTTGCACAGGACATACTTAATTCCTCTAGCAGTGAGTACGACAACATGTGTGAACCGTTGTTTATCAGGGAGCTCATTAGAGACTAAGTCCCTTGGGCTTTACATGGGGATGCTCACGTAGGTACCCCTCCCTAGTGCATACCAAGATTCCAGATACCATTTTGTTTGTGCAGTCTAGACATAGTGAGCCACCCTTAGTATTAATGGAATGCTTTATATCAGTGTAGGGAACTGTTTACCAGCCGAGTGACCAGATGTCAGCCAAGGGCCAACTTTTCAAGCAGGCCTTTCTTTTTTTAAGCTTTTATTTTAATTCCAGTTAGGCAACATCCAGTGTAATATTAGTTTCAGGTGTACAGTTTAGTGTTTCAACACTTCCATACAACACCTGGTGCTCCAAGTACACTCCTTAATCCCCATCACCTGTTTCACACCCCCCCCCCCCCCGCACCTCCCCTCTGGTAACCATTAGTTTGTTCTCCATAGTTAAGAGTCTTTTTCTTGTTTTTTTCCTCTCTCTCTCCCTCTCTCTCTTTCTCTCTTTTTCCCCTTTGCTCATTTGTTTCTTAAATTCCACATATGAGTGAAATCATATTGTATTTGTCTTTCTCTGACTAACTTATTCCACTTAGCATAATACTCTGTAGCTCCATCAATATCATTGCAAATGGCAAGAGTTCATTCTTTTTGATGGCTAATATTCTGGGGTGTGTGTGTGTGTGTGTGTGTGTACCTCCTCTTCTTTATCCATTCATCAGTCGATGGACACTTGGGCAGTTTCCATAATTTGGCTATTGTAGATAATGCTGCTATAAACATTGGGGTGCATGTATCTCTTTGAATTCATATTTTTGTACTCTTTGGGTAAATACCTAGTAGTGCAATTGCTGGATCCTAGGGGAGTTTTTTTTTTAACTTTTGCGGAACCTTCACACTGGTTTCCAGAGCGGCTGCACCAGTTTGCATTCCCACCAACAGTGCAAGAGGGTTCCCCTTCTCTGCTTCCTCACCAGCACCTGTTGTTTCCTGTGCACAAGGCCTTTCTAAGTACAGGCAGTCTCAGCCTTGCTATGTGTACTCTTTTCTGCACTCTGTGTCATTTACTGATGTATATATTCTTTCCAAAACATAAAAGGTATAACTGATGTGTATACACTCTTAAGGGTATAATTTCTATAAATTAGCATTTCTAAATCCTTTTTAATACGCCTATTTCAAGATTCTGCATATGTATTTATCTACATTTTTATTCCATTACCTGAATTGCTGTTTTCAGCCTCAAAAATCTTGTTTTGCAGTTCTTTTCTTTTATTCTAATATAATAAATTTTAGTTTTTTCTCCTTCATTGTATCTTTTTCCTCTAACAATTGTTTCCTCTTTCAATTATATATTGATAAAATACTCATTTTCCTTTACAGCTAATGGTTTAGTCACATAGTCTGAAAGAAACAAAGAATGTAAAGGGCCATTGGCTTTCAGGAGGGCTTGTTGAAAGGCGTGTTCCTTTCCTTCAGACCCCTGAGGGTTGAGGGCTCCAGAGAAAAGGTAGAGAGGCCATCATGCCCAAGTAACAGATTCCTGAGAGCTCACAGTAAGTGAGGCCTCTGGATAGGGGATGGGTCTGTAGAGAGAAGGGAAAGTTGCTGCAAGTGTGGATCCGGTAGAGGCAACAGAGGGAGCCTGGATTCCCTGCCAGGGTCAGAGCCTACCTATACTGAGCTGTGAATGCCCTGAGTGGTCTGGTTGGGTGAGTGAAAGGGCTTAAAGAAATGTGGACGGCCTTAAAAAGACGTCTGCATTATTCTCTGTAGATGGAGATTTTTTAGATGGTGGCATGTTCCTGGCAGCAGTTCATATGACTTTATTAGATCCTAATTGTCAGTATTTATTTTGATCACATCTTTAGCATTTGTACAGATCTCTTATGGGAGGAAGAGGAATCCAATTAAAATGATTTATAGTTAACTTGAAATAATGAAAACACTTAATAGGGGAGTTAAATAATTTTCCTTTGAATCACATCTATGACCATTGTTACTGTGAACCTGAATATTATTTTCACAGGAAGTCGGTACAATACAATGGGAAAAACTCTAGGGGTAAACAGACTTGGATTCAAATCCTGAATGCTGCTTTTGTTTCTATTTTATGTGTTTTATGGCCTTTCTGAGCCTCAACTGCAAAATGAGTATGATGCAACACACTTTATGGTGTTAATATAAAAATTTAATAAGATAGTGTAAGGTGCTTAGCACACTTCTTAGCATATAAACTATACCCATCCAGTATTTGTAACCTTTCATTACTTTTTTTTTAAAGATTTTATTTATTGATTTGACAGAGAGAGACAGTGAGAGAGGGAACACAAGCAGGAGGAGTGGGAGAGGGAGAAGCAGGCTTCCTGCTGAGCAGGGAACCTAAGGCGGGGCTCGATTCCTTAACAACTGAGCCACCCAGGCACCCCATTACTTTTTTTTTAATTAATTAATTTATTTGACAGAGCACAAGCAGGGGTAGGGGGAGAGGGAGAAGCAGGCTCCCAGCTGAGCAGGGAGCCTGATGGGGGGCTCGATCCCAGGGCTCGATCCCAAGACCCTGGGATCATGACTTGAGTTGAAGGCAGATACTTAACCGACTGAGCCACCCAGGCGCCCCCCTTTCATTACTAAGTCTCCTTATGTTGGTATAAGAAGGTTTCCTGAAAGAGGAAATATTCTCTTCTTTCTAAGAACAGTATCTTGTATCATGCCATTAAATATTTCACATCTGTAATGTTTGAAGAAAATTTGGGCTTTTCATGGGAACAATGATTTTTATAGTTTTTAAGTTATTTTTCTCCAGAATCTATGACAGGAATGGCCAAAATTGTTTTCCTTTCATATAGATTTCTGTGTAAAAAAGAGATCTATGTGTTAAGTGATTTATATAGTTGTCTTCTGATATTTGGGTAGGAATTTTTTTTTCCCTCTTTCTTTTTAGGTGTAAAGGAGAATTCCAAGAGAAAAGGGATAGTAAAAGTTTAAAAATCAAGCAGAACTTGAGACGAAGGCTTCTGATTCAGGATGGGTTGGCAGAGTATCAAATTGGCAAAAACTAAAGTTTCATTAGTATATTGGGTGATGCTGATGGAATTGAAAATTTTATATGCACCTACTGACATTTCCAAGTTGACAGCATCTCCAGCACCCACTCTTTGGCAAATTGACAGGATCAAAATTTAAAGTTACTCATACTCAGCAGTTTTACTCCTTGGTATTTATAGGTGGTACTTCACATGTTTACAAGGGTATTTGCCAGAACATGGCTTGTAATAGTGAAACATTGAAAGCATCTTTAGTATCATCAGTAGAAGAATAGATAAGAAAAGTAAGGTATCTCTATACAATAAAATACTATGTGGGAATTAAAAAAGATAAGGTAAATCTATATGTAATGAACTCTAAGACATGGTATTGAGACAAAAAGAAGCAACGTATGCATAATATGTCACTTATATATTTTATTTTTTTAAGATTTTATTTATTTATTTGACAGAGATAGCGAGAGAGCACAAGCAGGGGGGACAGTAGAGGGAGAAGGAGAAGCAGGCTTCCCACCAAGCAGGGAGCCCGATGCGGGGCTCAAACCCAAGACCCTGGGATCATGACCTGAGCTGAAGGCAGATGCTTAACCATCTGAGCCACCCAGGCGCCCCGTCACTTATATATTTTAAAAACTATGTTTCTGTAAGTACAGACATGCATATAAGTGTACCAGGAAAGGACTGGAAAGGATACTTACTACTCTTAGAAGTGTCTACCTCTGAGAAAGGGACTGGGACAGGGCAGGGGTCCTCAGAAATGTAAGCTTTATTTTTACTATTTGCACTTTTTTATTTAAAAACTTTTAAAAAGTTTTTTTAAATTCTGATAAAATACACATAACATAAAATTTATCATCTCAACTATTTTTAAGTGTCTAGTTCACTAGTGTTAAGTACATTCACATTGTTTTGCAACCAATCTCCATAGCCCTCTTTTCATTCTGCAAAACTGAAGCTCTGTGACCACTGAACAATAACTCCTGAGTCCCCCTTCCCCCCAGTCCTTTGCATCCACTAATCTACTTTCTGTCTCTGTGAATGACTAGTATAGGTATCCCATATTAGTGAAATTATACAGCATTTATCTTTTTCTGACTGGTGTATTTCACTTAGCATAATGTTCTCGAAGTTCAACCATTTGTCAGAATTCCCTCTCTTTTAAAGGCTGGATAATATTCCATTGTACGTATATACTGCATTTCATTTATTCATTCATCCATTGATGGAGAGATTTGGGCTACTTCCACCTTTTGGCTATTGTGAATAATGCTATGAACATGGGTGTACAAATATTTCTTTGAGACCCCGCTTTCAGTTATTTTGGGTTTATACCCAGAAATAGAATTCCAGGATCATACGGAAATTCTGTTTTTAATTTTTTAAAGAAATTGCTATATTGTTTTCCATAATAGCTGTGTCATTCTACATTTCCCACCAACAGTGCACAAGGTTTCCAATTTTTTCACATCCTCGCCAACACTTGTTTTTGTTTGTTTTGATAGTAACCATCCTAATGGGTGTAAGATGGTATCTCATTGTGGTTTTGATTTGCATTTCCCTAATGATTTGTGATGTAGATTATCTTTTCATGTGATTATTACCATTTGTATATCTTTTTTGGAGAAAATATCTATCCAGGTTATTTGCCAGTTTTTAAATCAGGTTGTTTGCTTTTTTTGTTTCTGAGTTTTAGGAGCTCTTTATATATTCTGGATGTTCTTTTATATATTCTGGATATTAACCCTGTATCAGATATGATTTGCAATTATTTTCTCCATATTATTCCATAGAGAGCCTATTTCGCTCTGTTGTATCCTTTAATACACAAAAGTTTTTAATTTTAATGTAGTCCAGTTTATTTTTGTTTTTGTTACCTCTGATTTTGGTATCATATCTAAGAAATTATTACCAAATCCAATGTTATGAAGATTTTCCCCTATGTTTTCTTTTTTTTAAAGATTTTATTTATTCATTTGTCAGAGAGAGAGAGAGGGAGAGCACAAGCAGGGGGAGAAGCAGGCTTCCCACTGAGCAAGGAGCCTGATCCCAGGCCTGAGCTGAAGGCAGACACTTAACTGACTGAGCCACCCAGGCGACCATCCCCTATGTTTTCTTCTAAAAGTTTTATACTTTAGTTCTTCTGTTTAGGTCATTTGATCCATTTTCAGTTCATTTTTGTATATGGTATAATATAAGTGTCCAATTTCATTCTTTTGAATATGGATATCCATTTTTCCTGACACCATTGTTGAATAGACTGTTCTTTCCCCTACTGAATGGTCTTGACACCCTTGTTGAAAATCATTTGATTATATATGTGACATTTTATTTCTGAATTCTATTTTATTCCATTGGTGTATATATCTGTCTTTATGCCAGTACCACAGTTTTGATTACCTTGGTAGTAAATTTTGAAATCAGGAATTGCTAGACTTTCAGCTTTGTTTGGAGTCCCTTGTGATTCCATATGAGTTTTAGGGCAGAGTTTTCCATTTCTGCAAAAAATGTCACTGGGATTTTCACAGGGTTTACATTTAATCTGTAGATTGCTTTGGTATTATTGGCATCTTAATGATATTAAGTCTTCCAATCCACGAACTATTTGCATTTTTAAATAATCAGAATATACTGTTGTACTATTTGTATAATCAATCATAAATAAATTTTTTAAAAGGAGTTGTTGGCAGAGGGAACTGGTAAGTTTCTTTTTTCTCTTTCAGTTTTGTTGAGATATAATTGACATTCAGCACTGGATAAGTTTAAGGTGTCTATCACAATGGCTTAAGGTGGTCAAGAGGTACAGACCTCCAGTTTGAAGATAAATAAATACTGGGGATGTAATGTATAACATGACTATAGTTAACACTACTGTATGGTATATTTGAAAGTTACTAAGAGTAGATCCTAAAAGTTCTTATCACAAGGGACTAGTAAATTTCTAATGTCAGTTCATGTGTCTTTACTGGATCTCATGTTCCAATTTTTATAAATTAGCATCAGTTCTAGAAGCAGAAGCATAAATTAGATATTAGAGACATGATTATCTGACTATAGGTGTTCATGATAAGAAAATGTTTGTGGCTTATTAAATTAAACAAATTGAATTAAATAATTTATTGTTAACAAATAGGCTTATTTAGACATTTGATGATATTACCTAAGCTCAGATGACAGTTTTATCTTGCATATTTTGCTCATTCGCAAATAAACTTTAGTCCCATTGATCAAAAACCAGTTATTCTATTCATGCCATTTAAAATTGTGTCTCATTGAATTCACAGAGAGGCTGTTGGGTTTTATTTCATGAAGATTATCTGTGAACATTTTAAGTCATCAGAAAATATTGGAAAAGCTCTACTGCTCCACATTGAGATGCTTTTACAAAGAAAGGAAGAACTGCTTGCCAAGGAGAAGATTGAAGAAATCATTTTAGGTCAGTAGGATTTCTGCAGGTTTTATTTTATTTTTTTACTTTTATTTTTTTAAGATTTTATTTATTTATTTGTCAGAGAGAGAGAGAGGGAGAGAGAGAGAGAGCACAAGCAGGGGTGGGGCAGCAGGCAGAAGGTGAAGCAGGCTCCCCGCTGAGCAAGGAGCCCCATGTGGGACTTGATCCTGGGATCATGACCTGTGCCAAAGGCAGACACTTAACTGACTGAGCCACCTAGGTGTCCCTTCTGCAGGTTTTAGAAAGGTGTTAATATGCATATAATTCTTAGATGTCAGAACAGTGGCAAAATTCTTAGGTCAGTGGATCCCTTTTTCTCACTTCCTTTTTTTCTCCCTAATAACCATTAGCTATAACACCTCCCTGATCTAGATTCCACAAACTAGAATGAGAAACAGCAAAAACAGCAAAACATCAGCAAAAACAAACCTCTGAGCTTCAATCTCTTGTGTAGTGAAAAATTGTGAGGCTAAAGGCCTAATTTCATGATTTCAGTGTGATCTCCAATAAGCTCTGTGTGCCTTCTGGCAAGTTAATAACATCTCTGGATCTTGTTTTTTTCTAGCTATAAAACAGAGGTTGTGAAATAGCTTCCTAGTTTTTAACTTTCTTTTTAGCCCCAGCATCCTTTTTGTCGTGCAATCTTATGTGAACCCTGTCCCAAATAAAATAGACTAGAGTTTCTCTGTTAAAGCAGAGATGTAGAATCAAATTTCAGCATTCCCCTAACCCCATACCTCTCTGTAGAACTCTGTAGCCTGAAGAACACAGATAGTATGATCCCTTTCTTGGAAAATTCTCACCCCAATACATCCTTCCAATTCTGCACATACACAGAAATATAACAGGAGTGATAGTCACTAAATGTTAATACTGGGATTTATTCTGAGTGATGGCATTTTAGGTGACTTGTTGCTTTCTTTTATTTTTCTTTTTAAGATTTTATGTATTTTTTTTTTTCCGAGAGGAGGAACAGAGGGAGAGAGATAAGCAGACTCCACGATGAGCACGAGCCTGATGTGGGGCTCCATCTCACGACCTCAATACCATGACCTGAGGCAAAATTAAGAGTCAGATGTTCAACTGACTGAGCCACTCAGGCGCCCCTACTTTATATTTTACCAGATTTGTTGAATTTTTACAAATATGTATCATGTTTTTATAAAAAGTCACTGATTTTTTTTTAAAGGAAATCTTTTTTTTTTTAAAGATTTTATTCTTTTGACAGAGACATAAAAAGAGCACAGATAGGCAGAGCGGCAGGCAGAGGGAGAGGGAGAAGCAGGCTTCCCACTGAGCAGGGAGCCTGACAAGGGACTCGATCCCAGGGCCCTGGGATCATGACCTGAGCTGAAGGCAGCCACCTAACCAACTGAGCCACCCAGGCGCCCTTAAAAGGAAATCTTTTGAGCAGATAATCTCTAAGAGCCTTTGAACTCTAGATTCTGTGAGCCATATTTTATTGATAATATGCTCCCTCACAAGAATCCAAGAATCCATTTTTAGACCCAATTTTGATAAGTTTGATTATCTGGTTTTCCACCCCTTAGCATTTTAATGGTAGCGTATTACAAAGAGAGAAAGGGTCTACAAGGAAATACGTAGATAATCTGACCACAAGGAAGGAGAAAACTCTACAAATTTTATAAAACAGTTTCAAATATTTTTAAAAATACAACAGTAGTTCCCAAAGTCATCACTGTGATATTTAAGTACAATAAAATACAATAGTTGTATTAGTTATTGACCTTGAATGGGCAAGCAAAGATTAAATTGTGCTTCAGAAAACTAGAAAGTACGTTTACAAAAACATAATTTAGGGGTGCCTGGATGGCTTAGTCGGTTAAGCGTTTGACTGTTGATTTTGGTTCAGGTCATGATCTCAGGGTGTAAGATCAAGCCCCCGTGTCAGGTTCCATGCTCAGCGGGAAGTCTGCTTCTCTCTCTTTGTCTCTCTCACTCTGCCCCTCCCCCTGTTCATGCTCTACATGCTCTCTCATCCAAATAAATAAATCTTTTAAAAAGAAAAACCTAATTTATAAAACCTAATTTTTAGAAAAATTAAGAACTTTAATGTAATAATTTAGACTTTTCAAAATAAAAAATGTTTTATTTTTAATGAAAGTTAACTGTCAGCTCAGTAGAAAATGTATTTATCCAGAATGACTAATTTTCCTAAGATTATAGTTAACCAGTTTTATTGTGATATTGAATTATAAACTTATACTCTCAAAGTCATGTAATATTTTAAGTAGGTACATTAAATAGCATTTTACTCTCATGTGAGTAATTTTGTCTAAGCCATGGAACAAATTATGTCTGTTGACTGGGCTGGGAGGTCAGAGACTCTTAGTGTTCTTATCAAGACTTTTGTGGAAATCAGTAGTGCCGAAGGGGTAGAAGAGAAGGGGGTATAGAATTCTATTACAATTTAAACTTTACCTTAATGTGTGCTAATGTATTTGAACCCTGTAAATGTCTAGACCAGAAACAATCAGACATGAGTTACAATTTAAAGTAATAAAGTTTATGTGTAAACATGGTCTTAAAGTATTTTACAAAGGCTTTAAGGTATAATTGGCCTTTCTTGTGAACTTGATCTGATCTTGTTAGTACATAATAATATAAACACTTCTTATTAACGATTTTTAGCTTTGCTGTCTGTTCATTCACAATAACATTAAAGCACCAGATGATGATCAAATTTGGAACATGGAAAATATGTTAAAAAGAGACTAAGCTGGAAAACTATCACAGATTGATAGGCGAATTACTGTGATTCTAGCAAACTCTGATTGTATTATATAATCAGTTTTGCTAGTAAACTTAAAATTGATGATGAAAACCTGTCTGAATATGATTGTGTTTATAGCCATTACTTTAAAGATTACAGGTTCTGAATACAGTTAGCGCTCTTATTTAATGTAATAGATCTTGATTTTTGTTTTTAGAGCTTCGGTTTTTATTTTCAGGTCACCAGACAGGAAGACAATTGACAGCAGAATTAGTGGGCTGTTTACACAACATTCTGTGGAAAAAAGCTGCCAGAAGTTTTGAGGTTTGGGAAGAATCTATTTTTGTTCTTTATGTTCTTTCTCTACCCTAACAAATAAGTGTATTCACTATAAAAATCCTAGAGCATCAAATATTTTAATAATCTCTCTGTTTAGGTGCCATCTATGTATTAAATTTTCATAATGTAGAATGTTAATGGGCATTGGATAAGAATTCATTTAGAACTACTAAGCTTGGTTCATCCCCATTGGGAGCTTACAATGTAGGGAAATGACATGTCTGATATTAAGATATAGGAAAGTAATTTATTTTAACATGACAAAGAAAAAAGTCAGAGCTTTATTCCCGTTAAAAAACTGATTTGGAGCACAGAGGATTTGTAGGGCAGTGAAAATACTATGAATGATATTGTGATGATGGATACTTGTCATTATACATTTGTGTAAACCCATAGAATATACTACGCCAAGAGTGAGCCCTAATGTAAACTGTGGACTTTGGGTGATGATGATGTGTCCATGTAAGTTCATCAGTTGTAATATGTACCACTTTGGTACATTTGGTAGAGGATGTTGATAAAGTGGGAGGCTTGTGTGGGGGCAGGAGGTATATAGCCAATCTCTATACATTTCCCTGTTTTGCTGTGAACCTAAAACTGCTCTTTTAAAAAGTTGTCCAATTTAAAAATGCAAAAACATGGTAATATTTTTTCTCTTTACAAAACAATCCAGGTTTACTGTGGAAAAAATTGACACTTCAGATAAGTTTTTTTTTTTTTTTTTAAGAAAGTAAAGAATAGGGGCAGCTGGCTGGCTCATTTGGTAGAGTATGTGACTCTTGATCTTGGGATCATGAGTTCTAGCCCCATGTTGGGTGTAGAGCTTACCTAAGAAAAAAAAAGGAAGTAAAGAATAGTCGAGAGCACGGCAATTAATTTCTCAGACATCAGCTGTAGCAACATTTTCCTAGACATATCTCTTGAGGCAAGGGGAACAAAAGCAAAAATAAACTATTGGGACTGCATCAAAATAAAAAGTTTCTGCACAGCAGAGGAAACAATCAACATAACTAAAAGGCAACCACTTGAATGGGAAAAGATATTTGCAAATGACAGATCCAATAAAGGGTTAGTATCCAAAATATATGAAGAACTGATACAACTCAACACCCCTTCCCCCCAAATAATCCAATTAAAAAATGGGCAGAAGACATGAACAGACATTTCTTCAAAGAAGACATCCAGATGGCCAACAGACACATGAAAAGAGGCTCAACATCACTCATCATCAGGGAAATGCAAATCAAAACTACAATGAGATATCACCTCACACCTATCAGAATGGCTAAAATAAGACAAGAAACAACAGGTGTAGGTGAGGATGTGGAGAAAAAGGAACCCTCTTGCACTGTTGGTGGGAATGCAAACTGGTGCAGCTACTCCGGGAAAGAGTATGGAAGGTTCCTCAAAAAGTTAACAGTAGAACTCTCCTATGATCCAGTAATCATACTACTAGGTGTCTTCTCCAAAAATACGAAAACACTAATTCAAAGGGATACATGTACCTTTATATTTATAGCAGCAGTATTTGCAACAGCCAAATGATGGAAGCAGCCCGAGTATACATTGATAGATGAGTGGATAAAGAAGATGTGGTGTGTGTGTGTATATATATATAAAACGTATATATATGATGGAATATTAGACATAAAATGGAATATTTGAATATTAGACATATTAGACATAATGGAATGGAATATTAGACATAAAAATGAATGAAATCTTGACATTTACAATGACATGCATGGAACTTGAGAGAACTATGGTAAGTGAAATCAGAGAAAGACAAATACCATATAATTTCACTCATATGTGGAATTAAAGAAACAAATGAGCAAAGGAAAAAAAAGAGAAAGAGAAACCAAGAAACAAATTCTTAACTATAGAGAACAAACTGATGATTACCAAAAGGTAGGTGTGGGGGCGGGGAATGGGTGAAATAGGTGATCAGGATTTAGAAGTGCAGTTGTCTTGATGAGCATGGGGTGATATATGGAATTGTTGAAGCACTACATTGTACACCTGAAACTAATATAACACTGTATGCTAACTATACTGGAATTAACCAAAATGTGGTAGAGATCATATTTATGTGTTTGCCTGAATAATTGCCCCCCCCCACACTGATAACCTCCCTCCAAAGAAGTGAAAAAACAAGACAAAATAAATGAAAATGTGGTTTTTGAGACGCTGGACATCAGGCAATGGAGAGTAATCTTTGGGTGATAGGAAATAAGCAAGGTGAGTACTTAAGTTGGGTAGCTTACTCCCTTGAGTTTCCAGGCTGTAGCACAAGAAGAGGAACTGAAATAGATCCCAGCAGTCTTCCTAATTTAAGGAGATGGAGCTGAGAGTCTAGGGAGACCAGAGCCGCTAGAGTTCAAAAGACAGGGTGCCAGGGAGGAGAGCACAGCTCAGAAAGAGACCCCCAGCAGTCAGAGAGTCCTCCTCCCTTGTTTAGCGAAATACTAATTAGGACAATATGGGATGAAAGTACCTGGAGCTAGGGGGGAATAACCATCTAAAAATATTAGTGGGAACAGTGCCTGGCACTCACAAAGGTCTGGGAATAGGGCCTGTTCATACTAGCCAGACAGAAAATCCTCTAATTCATGGGGCATTAGGTAGAAAACTCAGACAGGTCTTGTCTGAGTAGTGGGGAATAATTAGTTCTGAACTGAACATTGTTCCAGACTTACCTAAAATATCAAAAGTATGACCTGAAAGGATGAAATTGATCCCAATAAGCTTAATTGCTTCCCAGAGTAGAGGTCAAGCATATTAATCAGAATACCAAACTATCCAGCACCCAACAAAGTAAAGTATACAATATTTGGCATCCAATAATAAATTACCAAGTATACAGTGAGGCAGAAAACACTTTATAATGAAGAGAATGAGCAATCACTTGAAACTGACATGAAAGTTAGCATTAACTGAACATTAAAATACTTCATATGATTTTATTCCATATATTCAAAAAGTGGAGACATAGAAGATTTTTATAAAAGACCCAAGTCAAATTTCTAGAGATGAAAACTAGGTCTAGGATAAAAAATATATCGGGTAGTATTAATATCAGATTAGACATTGCAGAGGTAAAGATTAGTAAACATGGCAATAGAAGCCATCCAAAATGAACCACACAGGGAAAAAATTTAAAAAAATTAAAATAGCATCACAAGCTATGGAAAGACTTCAGGTAGCTTAATATGTGGATAATTGGAATCCCCAAATGAAGAGAGAGAATAAATATATGAAGAAATAATGGTTGAAAACTTTTAACATTTAATGAAAACTCTAAATCAGCATATTTAAGATGTTTAGCAAACCCCAAACACAAGAAACACAAATAAAACTAAACCAAGGCACATAATAATCAAATTGCTCAAAACCAGTGATAAAGAGAATATCTTAAAAGCAGCCAGAGAAAAATGACACCCTACATACAGAGCAACAAATTAAGGAAGACGCTGGATTTTTCATGAGAAGCAGTGCAAGCAAGAAAACAGTAGAGCAACATCTTTAATATAATGAAAAATAACTTGTAAACCTAGAATTCTATACACAGCGCAAATGCTGTTTAAAAATGAAAAGTAGTTGGCAAGAATGTATAGAAAGAAATCTGTAGAAAGCAGTATGATGCTTCCTCATAAAATTTAAAATAGAATTACCATATGATCCAACAATTCCAATTCTGGGTGTATATCCAAAAGGATTGAAAGGAGGATTTATAATTCAAAAAAAAGGAGACAAAGTAGTATTATGAAGAATATTTAATAATCCAAAAGAAGCAGAAAAAGAGAAAAGAGGGAACAAATTTAGGTAGGGCAAATGGAAAACAAATAGGAAGATGATAGATTGAAATCTCAGCATATGCAAAACTCACATCAAATTAAAATGACCTCAACTCTTTAGTGAAAAGCAGACATTGTCAAAATGGGTTAAAAAGCAAGACTCAACTTTATGACTGCTTAAAAGAGACATAAATATGAAGATACAAATAGGTTACAAGCTAAAGAATGAGAAAAAAATATAGACTTTCTAATATTCATACATAAAAGCAGAGGAATGAAAATAGCTAAAAATAATTCTGAGAAAAAAGGAACAGAGAGGGAGGAATTACTCTACCTGACTTCGAGATTTATATAGCTACGGTAATCTTGACTGTGTGGTATTCTCAGAGAGATAAACACATAGATCATTGGAACTCAGTGGAGAACCCCAAAATAATCCCATACCAAAGTGCTCAACTTATTTCCAATAATGTGCAAAAGGATTCAATGGAAGAAGAATGGTCTTTTCAACTAATAGTGTCTGAGTAATTGCACATCCATAGACAAGAAAGTTAATCTTGATCTAAACCTTACACTTTATACAATTAACTCAAAGAAGAATCAATAACAGGAGGAAAACTGGAAAATTCACAAATACATAGAAATTAAACAGCATACTCTTGAACAACCAGTGGGTGAAAGAAGAAATCAAAAGAGGGGAAAGAAGGTGAGGCAAACCAGGCAACAGGCTCTTAACTATAGAGAACAAACTGAGGCTTACTGGAGGAGAGGTGGGCGGGAGAATTGATTAAATGGGTGATGGGTATTAAGGAGGGCACTTGTTGTGAGGAACAGTGGGTATTATATATAAGTGATGAATCACTAAATTCTACACCTGAAACTAATGTTACACTGCATGTTAACTAACGAATTTAATAAGAATTTGGAAGATAAAAAACAATCTTGAGACAAATGAAAATGGAAACCTAAGTTACCAAAATATATCGGATGCAACAAAAGTAGTTCTAAAAGGGAAGTTTATACTGACAAATGCCTCAGTAAACAACCTAGTACACTTATCTTGATGAGCACTGAGTAATTTATGGAATTGTTTAATCACTGTATTGTATACCTGAAACTAATATAACACTTTATGGTAACTACACTGGAATTAAAAGAAAAGAAATAAAAATAATAAAAAAATAAACAACCTGACTTTACACCTCAAGGAACTAGAAAAAGAATAACTAAGCCCAAAGATAGCAGAGAAAGGAAATAACAAAAAAGCAGAGCAGAAATAAATGAAATAGAGATTTAAAAAAAAGTAGGAAATTTCAACAAAAATGAGAGTTGGTTTTTGAAAAAATAAACAAAATTACAAATGTTTAGCTAGACTAACCAAGAAAAAGCAGAAAAAAAAGATAGTGGACTCAAATAGAACTAGAAATGAGAGATATTACAGCTGATACCTCATAAATACAAAGGATTGCCAGAAACTATAGTGAACAATTATGTGACAACAAATTGGATAATTTAGAAGAATGCATACATTTCTAGAAATATACAAACTACCTAGACTGAATCATGAACAAATAGAAAATGTGAACAAATCAGTAATGAGTAAGGAGGTTGAATAAATAATCAAAAATCTCCCAGTAAAGTACTGCCTAGAACCAAATTGTTTCATGGGTAAATTCTACCAAACAGTTGAAGAAGAATTAATGCTAATTGTTCTCAAACTCAAACTCATCCCAGACACTTCCAAACTATTTTACATGGCCAGCATTGCCCTAATACCAAAGCCAGACAAGGACACTATAAGAAAATGTAACTGCAGGCCAATATCCCTGATGAACAAAAAAACCCTCAACACAATACTAGCAAACTGGATTCAACAACATATTAAAAAGATCTTACACAGTGACCACATGGAAATTTTCCCTGGAATTCAGGGAAGGTTTAACATATGCAAATCAGTAAATATGATACACCGCATTGAATGGAATGAAGGATAAAAATCATATCATCCCAATAAATGCAGACAAAAAATTTAACAAAGTTCATCCTTTCATGATGAAAACTGTCAACAAATTAGGTATAAATGGAATGTACCTCAACATAATAAAGGCCATACCTGACAAGCCCACAGCGAACATCATACTCAAGGGTGAAAAACTGAAAACTTTTCATTAACGATCAGGAACAAGACAAGGATGTTCATTCTTACACCACTTCTATTCAACATAGTACTGAAGGTCCTAACCAGATCATTTAGGCAAGAAAAAGAAATAAAAGGTGTCCAAATTGGAAAGGAAGAAGTAAAGTCATCTCTACAGATGACTTAATATTATATATAGAAAATCTTAGACTCCACCAAAAAAAAAAAAAAAAAAAAAAACCCTGTTAAACAAATTCAGTGAAGTTGCGGGATACAAAACCAATATACAAAAATTAGTTGCCCTTTTATACAGTAACATTGAACTGTCTGAAAAAGAAATTAAGAAAACAATCCCATTTATTTTATTTTTTTAAAAGATTTTATTTATTTCTTAGAGAGACGGCGAGAGAGGGAACACAAGCAGGGGGGGAGTGGGAGAGGGAGAAGCAGGCTTCCCTCTGAGCAGAGAGCCCGATGCGGGGCTCGATCCCAGGACCCCGGGATCATGACCTGAGCTGAAGGCAGATGCTTAACAACTGAGCCACCCAAGTGCCCCGAAAACAATCTCATTTAAAATAACATCTAAAATACTTAGAAATAAACTTAACTGAAGAGATGAAAGATCTGTACACTGAAACCATAAGATATTGATGAAAGAAATTGAAGAAGACACAAGTAAATGGAAAGATACCTTGTGTTTACAGATTGCAAGAATTGAGATTGGAAGAATTAATATTGTTAAAATGTCCATATTACCCAAAATGATGTATAGGAAAACCTGTCATTTGTGACAACACAGCTAAATCTTGAAGACATTATGCTGTGAAATAAGGCAGACACAAAAAGACAAATACTGCATGATCTCAGTTATATGTGGAATCTAACAAAGTCGAACTTATAAAAACAGAAGAGGATAATGATTATCAGGGTTTGGGAGTTGGGGGAATTGGGGATATGTTGGTGAAAGGATACAAACTTTCAGTTATTAAATGAATAAGTTATAAAGACCTAAGTTACTGCATGTTCTCTATAATTATAATAATGTATTATATACTTGAAATTTGCTAAGGGAATAAATCTTAAGTGTTTTCACCACAAAAACGTAACTATTTGAGGTGGTGGATATGTTAATTACCTTGATTGTGGTGATCATTTCACAATGTACTCGTATATCAAAATGTCTTGTTTTACTCCGTAAAATCAGGTACTGCAAAATAGAATGGTATTCTTGTTCTCTTTTAGAAGGCCTGTATTTCTTTATGGAACAGATTTAAAATTACTTCAGAATTCCCTTCTCCTATTGATTCTCTTTCTTTTCCCTCATTTTCCAGTCTTGCAGAATGATGTTTTTAAACTCCCACTTCAGCACTGGAGAAGAATATAATCTTGATTCTAAATAGTCATAAGCAGTGTTGGACCTACACAGCACAGTTTTTTTCTAGTTGAAGAGTGTGTTTTATTCCATTTAGGTCCTAATGACTCCTGTTCTTCACTGAAAAATGTGAAGCTTCTTGATAGAGGGTACAAGGGACTCATCTACCTTACACACACCTCATGGTGTGCATGAGCAATCTGAATTTTCTTAGCTTAAAAAAAGTTACCCAGATTATTTCTATTAGATTTTTCCTAATAGTGTCTTACCCTTGAAAATTTGTTAGTGCCTCAAAAGTAAAAAAAAAAAAAAAAAATTGTACAAAACCACAGTGGCACTTCATTATCATAGTGAAAAACCTGGAAATCAATTAAATATCTAGCATTAAGAAAATCATTGTATATTAACTTAATTGAATGTTAAATATTCCTTAAATTGACAACTGTGAAAACTCTGTAGTAATATAGATTAATATTTACAAAATAAAGTCAAATGGAAAGAATGGAACATGAAACTCTAATATAAACTATGATTGCAACTATATACAAATACAAAAGGACAAAGTTAAAATGGAGTGTAAAAAAAATGAAAATAGCTGTATTAGCATGGTGAATTATGGATATTCTTTTAAAAAATTTTTATCTTTTTTTAAAATTAATTCTTTTTTAATGTTCAGTTAGTACATGATAGGTTTCTGTTGTAGTGTTCAATGATTCATTAGTTACGTATTTAATAACTAAAATTGTATTTTGAGCTTTCTAGGGTGGTTCACCACCTGTCAGACTTTTCATCCCACATGTGAATTTCTTTTTAAAAAAATTTTATTGAGGTATAATTGACACAATTAAGTGTACAATGTGATGATTTGACTAGGTATATGTATACATTGTGAAAGAGTTCTAACCATTGATTTAATTAACATATTCATCACTTTTTTTTAGTGAGAATATGTAAGTTCTATTGTCTTAGCAAAATTCACTTATACAACGTAGTATAGCTGTAGTCAGCCATAGTCACCATGTCATACGTTAGATCCTCAGACCTTTTTCATTTTTTTTTTAAGATTTTATTTATTTGACAGAGAGAGACACAGCGAGAGAGGAAACACAAGCAGGGGGAGAGGGAGAAGCAGGCTCCCCGCTGAGAAGGGAGCCCGATGTGGGGCTCGATCCCAGGACCCCAGGATCATGACCTGAGCTGAAGGCAGACGCTTAACTGGCTGAGCTACCCAGGCGCCCCGACTTTTTTCATTTTATAACTGAATGTACCCTTTTACCAACCTCTCCCCATTTCTCCTGCCCGCCAGCCCCTCCCAACCATTATTGTCTCTGTTTCTAGAGTTTAACTTTTTTTTTTTTTCAGATTCTACATATAAGTGATGACATGAAATATTTTATCTTTGTCTGGCTTATTTCACGTAGCATACTGGTGCTCCAGGTTCATCCTTGTCACAAATGGCAGGATGCCCCCTCTTTTTTTTATGGCTGAATAATATTCTGTTGTGTACATATACCATATTTTCTCTATCCCTTTATCAGTAAATGGACACTTAGGTTGTTTTCCTGTACCTTGGCTATTGTGAATATTGCTGCAGTGAACATGGGAGTAGAGATACCTCTTTCAAATTATGAGATGGGATTGCTGGATCATATGGTAGTTCTAATTTTAATTTCTTGAGAAACCTCCATACTGTTTTCCATGATAACCCTACATTTTACATTTCCACCAACAGTGTACAAGGTTTCCCTTTTCTCCACATCTTCACTAGCATTTGTTATCCCTTGTCTTTTTGATAATAGCAACTCTAGTAGTTATGAGATGATATCTCATTGTGGTTTTGATTTGCATTTTCCAGGTGATTAGTAATGTTGAGCACCTTTTCTTCTACCTGTTGGCCATTTGTATGTCTTCTTTTTTTTTAAAGATTTATTTATTTGTTTGAGAGAGAGAGCATGAGTGGGAGGAGGGACAGAGGGAGAGAGGACAGAGAGAATCCTCAAGCAGACTCCCAGCTGAGCATGGAGCCTGACCTGGGCCTTGATCTCACAACCCTGAGATCATGACCTTGAGCCAAAATCAAGAGTTGAATGCTTGGGGAGCCTGGGTGGCTCAGTTGGTTAAGCATCTACCTTTGGCTCAGGTCATGATCCCTAGGTCCTGGGATTGAGCCCCACATCGGGGGGTCTCTGCTCAGCAGGGAGCTTGCTTCTCCCTCTCCTGCCTTCCCCTGATTGTGCTCTCTTTCTGTCAAATAAATAAATAAAATCTTTAAAAAAAAAAAAAGAAGAAGAATCGAATGCTTAACTGACTGAGATTTCCAGGCGCCCCTGTATGACTTCTTTGGAAAAGTGTCTATTCAGATCCTTTGCCCATTTTTAAATTGGTTGTTTTTTGTTTTTTGTTTTGCTATTGAGTTGTAGGAGTTCTTTGTATATTTTGGATATTAACCCTCTATTGAATATGTGGTCTGCAAATATTTTCTCCCATTCCCTAGGTTGCCTTTAATTTTGTTGATGGTTTCTCTGAAATTTCTAATGTGGGGAAAGAAGAGAGAATATTGATTGCCACTTAATCTGTAACTTATACTGATCTAGATGGATCATAAAATGCACTTAGAACTCAACTAGAGAGGGTATTGTGTTTTGGTTGCCTAAAAAAGAAAAACAATACAATTTCTTGTTTTTTTTCTAGAGGAGACTTAGAAAAATTAAGGTCAAATGTAGAGATATCTCTGTAATTTTATTATTTCTTTTCAACTTTTAGGTAAAAAATTACACTGATGCCCTAAACTGGTACTATTATTCTCTGAGATTTTATGCAGTTCATCAGACAGATCTGGACTTGGCCAAGCTGCGGAGGAACATGGCTTCCTGTTACCTGCATTTGAAACAACTTGATAAGGTCCTTTGATTTATCTATTTTTCTTTATCTTTTTTTTTAAGATTTTATTTATTTATTTGACAGAGAGAGAGAGACAGCGAGAGAGGGAACACAAGCAGGGGGAGCAGGAGAGGGAGAGGCAGGCTTCCTGTGGAGCAAGGAGCTCGATGCAGGGCTCGATCCCAGGGCCCTGGGATCATGATCTGAGCCGAGGGCAGACGCTTAACAACTGAACCACCCAGGCGCCCCTGATTTATCTATTTTTCAAAGGCAGGAGGTGTTACATGCAGTGGCAGAGAGAGAGATAATTTGGTGTGTTTTTTTTGGCTACGAGGTTAAGATATCCGAGAGTTCTTTCATACAAGATAAACTCAGATTGATATTTTCCTGATTTGTACACTGTAAACATGACTGATTGGGACTTCCCAGAAAGAGAGAACTTGAAAAACTATTAATTCCATTACTTACTGGGTTTTTTTGGCACCCTTGTATCATTGGAACTTCTGAACAAAGTTGTCTTGCTACTAACCATCTGCAGTATTGTCTTTGAAGCAGACTAAATTATAAGGTACACTTTTATTGGTCAAACATTTCAGTGTGGGAAAACACTCAGATAAAATGGTCATTCTTTTATATACTGGGTTACCTGTTGCCTATCCAACCACTTTAGAAAATGTTTAGCAACTGATTGTTTTTCAGAACAATATTCTAGGAGGTGAATGAGATAAAAACCTATTTAAGGATGGGACATTTCTTCTTTTGGGTGTCATATAGTATGCACTTAAGTGGGGAAAGGTATTGGCTTGTGGAAGGACAAGTGTGAACCCAGATAAAATATGAAGGCTTTTGTTGCTTTTCAGGTTTTAATGACAAGTTTAGGGGAAACTATGTGATTACTGGTTGTAATTCCAGACATTTTCTTTGAGTTTTTGTTTACTTTGAAGGGTTGTTTGACTAAATACTTTAAATTTTCTTTCAAAAGAATATTTACCATTTAGTTTGTATGTTAAAAATTTATAGTTCTGAAGACAAGTTGAAATGTTACTTAGTTCATGATACTTCAGCATAGCCTAGCATTTAAGTGTTTCAGAAAGATAGTTGACACTACTGTTTACTTAAAGACCTGAAAAAAAAAGATTATCGTACAGGTTTCATTACCTAATTCATTGTATTTCTGCATAGGATGCCATTAACTATTTCAGAAAGTTGCTTACTTAAAGACATAATGAAGGTGATCAGAAAGTTACTGTAACTTTCATGATTTATGTTGGCCTGAGAGTTTGGGAAGGACCTGGACTTGGAGTCCGACGTGCCATTTGGATGAATACATTTTCAGGCCAAGGAAGGGTATCTCTTCCGCTATCTGTTCAGCTAATGCAGATAGAGTACAGCACAAGACGCCGTGGTGGTCTTTGAGCTTACAGACACGAATAAGACAGAGTAGCCTTTAACTCAACCAAGCAGCTAGCCTCAGGGCATCCTACTGGGCAGATCTGTAAAGGTTTTACTTATTTATTTGAGAGAGAGCACGAGCGCACACATGAACGGGGGGTGGGTGAGGGGCAGAGGGAGAGGGAGAAGCCGACTCTCCATTGAGCAGGGAGCCTAATGTGAGGCTCGATCCCAGAACACTGAGATCATGACCTGAGCCAAAGGCAGCCGCTCAAACAACTGAGCCCCCCAGAGATCCCTAGAATATGAGGCTCTTTTGAAGAGTGGAGGTCAGGCATAGCGCACCAGTCTGGGATACAGTTACTAGCATTGAAGTGAGTAGATACAGTCTTTCAAGACTTGAAGCAGTGCCTCTTCTTCTTCTTTTTTTTTCTAAAGTAGTCTCTACACCCAGTGTGGGGCTTGAACTCACGACATTGAGATCGAGTCACATGCTCCACCGATTGAGCCAGTCAGGCACCCTGAAACAGTGCTTCTTAAGTCTCCTCTGACTAATGTCAAGTTTGATCTTAGAGCCCAATATAGGACGAAGCCTATAATTTGGAGTACAAATGGTATTAGTAGTAAGGAGGAGAAGAGGAGAGCAGGAAACCAGGCATGTCCTAATAGTGTATACTCAGCATGTAATTACATCATTTAAGGCCAGACTGGTGATGAAGCCAAAAGTTATTCTCAGTATGTTCAAGGTAATCTTGTTGATTACTGTTAGTATATTTTTCTCTTCATCCTTCCTGTCTTGAACTCAGCAGCCATTGATTTGGTACCCGCCATATGTAAGGAATACTCTCCTGTGCACTAAGACAGAAAGGTGAACAGAAATTACACGATCCATTATATTTTACTGTTTTACTATTCCCACCTTCCCTTGTTAATTTTCATTGTCTTTTTTTCACTCCTTCCCTTGAGCTATTTGAACATTGTTCAGAAAAAATTTGTGAAACCATGTTTACTAGATCTGCTAAAATTGCATGGTTTTTCAGCTAGGTACTCAATAAAACTGACTCTTACTAACTTTCTGTCATATTCCTCACAACGGTGATTCCAAAATTTTTGGTCCTTAAGCCACCATGCCTTACCCTTCCCTTTAGCAAAAAACTTTTATCTTGTAATTTTCTGAACTTATAGCCACTCACATAAACTTCATCAACTTCTCCTTTCTTTACTCTTCCTTTCTTCTTCTTATCTCTTAGGAAGAACTTTTTCTGGGGACCTTCTCTACAAATCTCAACTTGAACCCTTTTTTTTTTAAAGATTTTATTTATTTATTTGACCGAGAGACAGGGAGAGAGGGAACACAAGCAGGGGGAGTGGGAGAGGGAGAAGCAGGTCTCCCGCTGAGCAGGAAGACCGATGCAGGGCTCGATCTCAGGACCCTGGGATCGTGACCTGAGCCGAAGGCAGACGCCTAACAACTGAGCCACCCAGGCGCCCTCAACTTGAACTCTTTTATGTTTCTCTCTCAACTGTTTCTTTCCCCATCACTACAATTATTTTGACATCTTTATTCAAAAACCCTCCTTCAGTCTTGTCATCCTACTCAAATTACAGTTCTCTCTTGTCCTTCCTTTCACCAAACTTTTTAACCTAAAATTACTGCTGATATTTTTTTCACTGTCCATTTATTTAAAAAATATGTATTGACTATCTACTATATGTTAAGTACTGTCCTAGGCATTGGAGTATAGTAATGAACAAAATAGACAAAAACACCTACACCCATGGAGATTATCATTCTACTAGGAGTGACGGAAAATAAAAAGATGAATATTATGGTATATTACAGAGGTCAGCAAAATTTCTGTGAAGAACCACATAGTAAATATTTTAGGTTTTTTACACCGTACAGTGTCTGTTGCAGCTATTCAACTCTGCTGTTGTACCATGAAAACAGCCATAGACCATGTGTAAACAAATTGGCATGGCTGCGTTCCAATAAAACTTTATTATTTAGGAACACTGAAATGTGAATTTCATATAATTTTCATGTGTCATAAAATATTCTTCTTTGGATTTTTTTTCAACCTTTCAAAAATGTAAAAGCCTTCTTAGCTTGTGGACTATACAAAAACAGATGGTGGCCTAGAAGTGGCCCAAAGGCCATAGTTTGCTGACCCTGTTATATTAGTGATAAGTGCTAAGGAGAAAACTGAGGAGGAAAGGGTGGCGTTAAATGTTTTAGAAGAGGAACAAAGGGTTGAAATTTTAGATAGGGTGGCCAAGGAAGGCCTCAGTGAGAAGGTGATTTTTGATTAGAGACCTGAGGAAATGAGGGATCTGGCTATGTGGATATCTGGGGAGGGGGGAATCCCACAGCATTCCAAATAGCAGGAATAGCAAGTGCAAAGGTTGTGGGGATAGGAGCATACCTGGGGTATTTGAAGGGATGGGTGTGGCTGTAGCACAGGTAATATTAAGGAAAGTAGGAACTGTGATCAGGGAAATAGTGGGGAAACGGATCATGTAAGAAAGACATTGTAGCTCATTGTAAAGATTTGTCATTAATGCTAGGTGAGATGGGGAGCCACGCGCGGTTTTGGGCAGAGGAATGACATGATCTGACTTGCATTTTATTTTATTTTTTGAATTTTTAAAATTTTTAAGATATAGAACACTTCACAAATTTGCATGTCATCCTTGTGCAGGGGCCATGCTAATCTGCTCTGTATTGTTCCAGTTTTAGTATATGTACTGCCAAATTGAGCACGATCTACCCTGCATTTTAATAAGATCAGTCTTACACTGTATTGAATAGGCTAGGGCAGGTGCAAGGGTGGAAGCAAGGAGACCATTTAGGAGGCCACTGAAATAATCTAGGCAAGAGATGAGGTGGCATGGACTGGAGTGGAAGAATTGTGGGTGGGGAGCAGATTCTAAATAGATTATAAAAGTAAAGATGACAGAATTTCCTGACAATTCCCAACCAGATGTAGGATAGAAGAAAAAGAATAGACAAGGCTATCTAAGGTTTTTACCCTCACTACCTATCCCCCTCTTGATGATTTTTGCGTCTTTGATTCTATAAAGAAGATCACTAGTGACCTTTTAATGATCAGGTCTAATGATCTTTTCTCAGTCCTTCTTGTCCTCTGATCTCTCTAGCACAAAACAGTGTAATACTGTCAACCACTTCATCCTTCTGGAAACTTTCTCTTTGGCTTCTGTGACATCTCTTAATCCTATTTATTGCTCTGGCTATTCCTTCTCTGTTTCTGTTACTGGATCTTTTCACCAAATAAATATTGGATGAGGGCAGGTATTATGTTTATCTTGTTCACTATTTTATCCCTAACACCCATGACCATGCTTGGTACGTGGTAAGTTTTCAATAAACATTTCTTGAGTGAATTTATTCTCTGGTCTCTTCTTTTTTTTTCTTCTGTACACTCTACCCTCAGTAATTCATCTTAGCTTCATCTCTTCATTCCTAAATCTGTATGTCTAGCCCTGATCTCTCTCATAGCCCACATTCATTTTTCTATCATTGGGTGTACCCAGCAATCTGAGACAAATTTTAGATTCTTGGATTCCTTCTGCTCCCCCCTGTATTCATCATGTGTCACGGCTGATCAGTTCTACTTCTGCAGTATTTTTGCCAGCTGTCTCCTCTTCCATCTTTACCTCACTACTCTAGTCCAGGCTTTCATCACCTCTGTCACCATTGGAATAATCTAACCAATTACAGGGAGCCATTCGATAATTTTCAGTGGCTCTCTATAAATAAAGACCAAATTCCTTGGTACTTAAGGTCCTCCATAATCTAGAAATAATATAATCCTGTTTTATTTCCATTACATGTATACTGTGTTTGTCCTAAATTGGATTATTTGCAGCTTCATAACCATGATCTGTGCTTTTCTACCTCTGTACCTTTTTCCATGCTTCTCCATTGCGAATGACCTCTTCCCTGCATTTCTACCTTATGAAATTTCCTTTATCAAAGCCTAGGTCCTAATGACAGTCTTCACTTTATAAGGAAATTTCTGAGTCTTACTTTTCTTCTAAAACTTTGTAACACTTCTGTTTATACCTAGGTACTTATGTTCTGCATTGTATTCTAGTTATTTGTATACCTGACTCAGCCCGCTATCAGATTGCCACCTCCCTGAGACAGGGACCATATGTTATCTTTATTTTCCCTGACAGCTGGCATAGAGACTCAATAAACACCTGTCAGTTTCTTGTGATTAAAGGAATTGCATTTGTTCATACTGTTTCTGTCCTTGCTCCTGTGGATAATTGGAAACTAAAAGTGATGAAGATCTATGCTTGATTATCAGAACTGAAGGAGATTACATTATTTTAGAAATCACCCCATTATTCTTTTTTTTATTATGTTATGTTAATCACCATACATTACATCATTATGTTGATGTAGTGTTCCATGATTCATTGTTTGCATATAACACCAGTGCTCCATTCAATATGTGCCCTCTTTAATACCCATCACCAGGCTAACCCATCCTCCCACCACCCTCCCCTCTAGAACCCTCAGTTTGTTTTTCAGAGTCCATCGTCTCTCATGGTTCATCTCCCCCTCCGATTTCCCCCCTTCATTCTTCCCCTCCTGCCAGCTTCTTTTTTTTTTTTTTAACATATAATGTATTATTTGTTTCAGAGTACAGGTCTGTGATTCAACAGTCTTGCACAATTCACAGCACTCACCATAGCACATACACTCCCCAATGTCTATCACCCAGCCACCCATCCCTCCCACCCCCACCACTCCAGCAACCCTCAGTTTGTTTCCTGAGATTAAGAATTCCTCATATCAGTGAGGTCATATGATACATGTCTTTCTCTGATTGACTTACTTTGCTCAGCATAACACCCTCCAGTTCCATCCATGTCGTTGCAAATGGCAAGATTTCATTCCTTTTGATGGCTGCATGATACTCCATTGTATACATATACCACATTCTCTTTATCCATTCGTCTGTTGATGGACATCTTGGCTCTTTCCACAGTTTGGCTATTGTGGACATTGCTGCTATAAACATCGGGGTACACATACCCCTTTGGATCCCTACATTTGTATCTTTGGGGTAAATACCCAGTAGTGCAATTGCTGGGTCGTATGGTGGCTCTATTTTCAACTTTTTGAGGAACCTCCATACTGTTTTCCAGAGTGGCCGCACCAGCTTGCATTCCCACCAACAGTGTAGGAGGGTTCCCCTTTCTCCGCATCCCTGCCAACATCTGTCATTTCCTGGCTTGTTAATTGCAGCCATTCTGACTGGTGTGAGGTGATATCTCATTGAGGTTTTGATTTGGATTTCCCTGATGCCGAGTGTGTTGAGCACTTTTTCATGTGTCTGTTGGCCCTTTGGATGTCTTCTTTGGAAAAATGTCTGTTCATGTCTTCTGCCCATTTCTTGATTGGATCATTTGTTCTTTGGGTGTTGAGTTTAAGAAGTTCTTTATACATTTTGGATACTAGCCCTTTATCTGATATGTCATTTGCAGATACCTTCTCCTGTTCTGTCGGTTGTCTTTTGGTTTTGTTGAATGTTTCTCTTGCTGTGCAAAAAGCTTTTTATTTTGATGAGGTCCCAATAGTTCATTTTTACCCTTGCTTCCCTTGCCTTTGGCAGTGTGTCTAGGAGGAAGTTGCTGTGGCTGAGGTCGAAGAGGTTGCTGCCTGTGTTCTCCTTTAGGATGTTGATGAACTCCTGTCTGACATTTAGGTCTTTCAGCCATTTTGAGTCTATTTTTGTGTGTGGTGTAAGGAAATGGTCCAGTTTCATTCTTCTGCATGTGGCTGTCCAATTTTCCCAACACCATTTGTTGAAGAGACTGTCTTTTTTCCATTGGACATTCTTTCCTGCTTTGTCAAAGATTAGTTGACCATAGAGTTGAGGGTCCATTTCTGGGCTCTCTATTCTGTTCCATTGATCGAGGTGTCTGTTTTTGTGCCAGTACCATACTGTCTTAATGATGACAGCTTTGTAATAGAGCTTGGAGTCTGGAATTGTGATGCCACCAGCTTTGCTTTTCTTTTTCAACATTCCTCTGGCTATTTGGGGTCTTTTCTGGTTCCATACAAATTTTAGGATTATTTGTTCCATTTCTTTGAAAAAAGTGGATGGTATTTTGATGGGGATTGCATTGAATGTGTAGATTGCTCTAGGTAGTGTTGACATCTTCACAATATTTGTTCTTCCAGTCCATGAGCATGGAACGTTTTTCCATTTCTTTGTGTCTTCCTCAATTTTTTTCATGAGTATTTTATAGTTTTCTGAGTACAGATCCTTTGCCTCTTTGGTTAGATTTATTCCTAGGTATCTTATGGTTTTGGGTGCATTTGTAAATGGGATCGACTCCTTAATTTCTCTTTCTTCTGTCTTGTTGTTGGTGTATAGAAATGCAACTGATTTCTGTGCATTGATTTTATATCCTGCCACTTTACTGAATTCCTGTATGAGTTCTAGCGGTTTTGGGGTGGAGTCTTTTGGGTTTTGCATATAAAGTATCATATCATCTGCAAAGAGTGAGAGTTTGACTTCTTCTTTGCCGATTTGGATGCCTTTTATTTCTTTTTGTTGTCTGATTGCTGTGGCTAGGACTTCTAATACTATGTTGAATAGCAGTGGTGAGAGTGGACATCCCTGCCGCGTTCCTGACCTTAGGGGGAAAGCTCTCAGTTTTTCCCCATTGAGAATGATATTCGCTGCGGGTTTTTCATAGATGGCTTTTATGATATTGAAGTATGTACCCTCTATCCCTATAGTCTGAAGAGTTTTGATCAAGAAACAATGCTGTACTTTGTCAAATGCTTTTTCTGCATCTATTGAGAGGATCATATGGTTCTTGTTCTTTCTTTTGTTAATGTATTGTATCACATTGATTGATTTGCAGATGTTGAACCAACCTTGCAGCCCAGGGACAAATCCCACTTGGTCATGTTGAATAATCCTTTTAATGTACTGTTGGATCCTATTGGCTAGTATTTTGGTGAGAATTTTTGCATCCGTGTTCATCAAGGATAATGGTCTGTAGTTCTCCTTTTTGATGGGGTCTTTGTCTGGTTTGGGGATCAAGGTCATGGTGGCCTCATAAAACAAGTTTGGAAGTTTCCCTTCCATTTCTATTTTTTGGAACAGTTTCAGAAGAATAGGTATTAATTCTTCTTTAAATGTTTGGTAGAATTCCCCTGGGAAGCCAGCTGGCCCTGAGCTTTTGTTTGTTGGGAGATTTTTGATGACTGCTTCAATTTCCTTAGTGGTTATAGGTCTGTTCAGGTTTTCTGTTTCTTCCTGGTTCAGTTTTGGTCGTTGATACATCTCTAGGAATGCATCCATTTCTTCCAGGTTATCTAATTTGCTGGCATATAGTTGCTCCTATGTTCTTAAAATTGTTTGTATTTCTTTGGTGTTGGTTATGATCTCTCCTCTTTCATTCATGATTTTGTTGATTTGGGTCATTTCTCTTTTCTTGGTGATAAGTCTGGCCAGGGGTTTATCAGTCTTGTTAAATTCTTTCAAAGAACCAGCTCCTGGTTTCGTTGATCTGTTCTGTTCTTTTGGATTCTATTTCATTGATTTCTGCTCTGATCTTTCTTATTTCTCTTCTCCAGCTGGGTTTAGGCTTTATTTGCTGTTCTTTCTCCAACTCCTTTAGGTGTAGGGTTGGGTTGTGTATTTGAGACCTTTCTTGTTTCTTGAGAAAGGCTTGTATTGCTATATACTTTCCTCTTAGGACTGCCTTTGCTGTATCCCAAAGATTTTGAACAGTTGTGTTTTCATTTTCATTGGTTTCCATGAATTTTTTTAAATTCTTCTTCAATTTCCTGGTTGACCCATTCATTCTTTAGTAGGATGCTCTTTAGCCTCCATGTATTTGAATTCATTCCGACTTTCCTCTTGTGATTGAGTTTTAGTTTTAAAGCATTGTGGTCTGAAAATATGCAGGGAATGATCCCAGTCTTTTGGTACCGGTTGAGACCTGATTTGTGACCTAGGATGTGATCTATTCTGGAGAATGTTCCATGGGCACTAGAGAAGAATGTGTATTCTGTTGCTTTGGGATGGAATGTTCTGAATATATCTGTGAAGTCCATTTGGTCCAGTGTGTCATTTAAAGTCTTTATTTCCTTGTTGATCTTTTGCTTAGATGATCTGTCCATTTCAGTGAGGGCGGTGTTAACGTCTCCCACTATTATTGTATTGTTGTTGACGTGTTTCTTTGCTTTTGTTATTAATTCCCTTATATAATTGGCTGCTCCCATGTTAGGGGCATAGATATTTACAATTTATAGATCTTCTTGTTGGATAGACCCTTTAAGTAGGATATAGTGTCCTTCCTCATCTCTTACTACAGTCTTTGATTTAAAATCTGATTTGTCTGATATAAGGATTGCCACCCCAGCTTTCTTTTGGTGTCCATTAGCATGGTAAATGGTTTTCCACCCCCTCACTTTCAATCTGGGGGTGTCTTTGGGTCTAAATTGAGTCTCTTGCAGACAGCATATCGATGGGTCTTGTTTTTTTATCCAGTCTGATAGCCTGTGTCTTTTGATTGGGGCGTTTAGCCCATTTACATTCAGGGTAACTTGAAAGATATGAATTTAGTGCCATTGTATTGCCTGTGAGGTGACTGTTACTGTATATTGTCTGCATTCCTTTCTGGTCTACGTTGCTTTTAGGCTCTCTATTTGCTTAGAGGACCCCTTTCAATATTTCTTGTAGGGCTGCTTTTGTGTTTGCAAATTCCTTTAGTTTTTGTTTGTCCTGGAAGCTTTTTATCTCTCCTTCTATTTTCAGTGACAGCCTAGCTGGATATAGTATTCTTGGCTGCATATTTTTCTCATTTAGTGCTCTGAATATATCATGCCAGTCCTTTCTGGCCTGCCAGGTCTCTGTGGATAGGTCTGTTGCCAATCTAATGTTTCTACCATTGTAGGTTACACTATCTCTTCTCCCGAGCTGCTTTCAGGGTTTTTTCTTTGTCTCTGAGACTCGTAAGTTTTACTATTAGATGTCGGGGTGTTGACCTATTTTTATTGATTTTGAGAGGGGTTCTCTGTGCCTCCTGGATTTTGATGCGTGTTTCCTTCCCCAAATTAGGGAAGTTCTCTGCTATAATTTGCCCCAATATACTTTCTGCCCCTCTCTCTCTTTCTTCTTCTTCTGGGATCCCAATTATTCTAATGTTGTTTCGTCTTATCGTATCACTTATCTCTCGAATTCTGCCCTCGTGATCCAGTAGTTGTTTATCTGTCTTTTTCTCAGCTTCTTTATTTTCCATCATTTGGTCTTCTATATCACTCACTAATTCTCTCTTCTGCCTCATTTATCCTAGCAGTTAGAGCCTCCATTTTTTATTGCACCTCATTAATAGCCTTTTTGATTTCGACTTGGTTAGATTTTAGTTCTTTTATTTCTCCAGAAAGGGTTTCTCTAATAACTTCCATGGTTTTTTCAAGCCCAGCTAGCGTCTTTAAAATCATCATTCTGAACTCTAGTTCCAACATCTTACTAATGTCCGTATTGATTAGGTCCCTGGCAGTCGGTACTGCCTCTTGTTCTTTTTGTTGAGGAAATCACCCCATTATTCTTTTCTGTAGCTCAGTTCCTTTCCTTTGGGAAGAGGGAAACACATTTTGTTTTAGTCTCCTTTAAAATAATATATTTTAAAAAATCAAATAAAATATTAAATCATAGGTCAGAAGTTAATTTGGGTGGTTTAAAGGAGTAGGAGAATATATTCCTCTGAATTCTTAGTAGATTATAATGTACATTCATTAGTTCATACATTTGGCAACATCCTTTTGAGATAGCAATTCTAAATATATTTTCTTTTGTTTATTTTCAAGGTGATATAAATGTAAATTTTTCATTGGTATTATCCATTGAGTGTATCTCCAGTACTTTGTATGAGACAACATTAAACTGTGTAGTTTCACAGACATCATCTCTGCCTTTGGGGAGTTTATAGTACCTTAAATCCAGAATCTTAATTTTATTATATTATTTTTGAGAATTTTTAAGTGTTTGGTTTGTGTAAGTCATAGGCTTGAATAGACAGACTTAGTATAGGGGAAATGAGCTTGGGTTTTATGTATAGGAGCAATTGATCACAACTTCATATAATGGGATTTTGCTGCAAATCCTAATAAAACCTTAATTTTCATTAAGAGATGGATAATGGATTGTTTCGGTGATAGTCTATGATAAAGTTAATGGTAATGCACAATTGAGCACTCTTTAACTCAGTGCAGAAATCTCATCTTCAGCTTACAACTGCAATTTAACTACATGAAGTGTCATTAGTACTACTATAGTTTGATGAAACTAAAGCACGATTTCAAAGCACAGTGTGGTGATTAGACAACAGTTAAAAGGTGAGATTATTTAGAGAATATTTATATGACCTAAAGTGAAAACCACCACGTCTCATGTGTTGGTTTTATATTGGTTCTTCTTACTACATGGAGTTCTAAAAATCATGCCTTTTCATTGTAGGACTGAAAATGACCTTGTGATCAGAAGTAAACTAGTAATGGTCACTAGGTGGCACTGTGGCCTTTGTTTCTATTATAACAGCTTATTGATTTTGTGATGCTTTGGCAGGTGTAGCCATTCCCACAATATTTTAGTCAACTAAAAACTCCAAATCTTTTATGTGTGCTGCTGGCAAGCCACATTTCATCTATTCTGTTCTTGTACAGTTGTTTTGGGGGATCCAAGTATGGGATATTTTGTTATTACCTCTTTGTCTTCATCTTACTCGAATGGGCTCATCATTTCAGCCTATTGAGGTCTCTTCAGATCTGACTCTGTCTTCTAACATATTAGTTACTCTTTTCGGCTTCAGGTCACATCTACACTCAATCAGTATTCACAAAGGTCCTCATCTACACATTCCGATTCTAAATTCATATGATATATGCCACACCATTTGATATTCTATTATACACTTTTATTAATTTTCAGTTATGTTGTACATGTAAATCTTCTTTCCACAAAAATATTTTAAACTTATCTATAGAAAGGATCATGTATTCTACTTATTCTATAATACCAGATACAGATTAGGCATTCAATAAATATTTGGGGACTTAAAACCTCAGTTATGTTATTTTATAGTATAGCTGTATCAAGAATGAGCCCCAGCTGAACTTCATCTCATGTTTACTTATGTGCTTTCTTTTACATCCATATAGACTATTTCTAAAAGTGTATAATCACCCTGTATTCTGCTCTGGTTACAGCATATCTACAGTATTGTGTAGGACTAGGGGGCAACACTTTTGAAGGAGGATATTGACAAACTCTACTGTGCCAAGGGGAAGGCACTCAGGATGGTGAGAGCACTCAAACCATCTTATTGGAAGAATAAAGGAAATATGGATGTTAAACTTGGAAAGTGGAAGATTTAGGAGGAATATAATAGCTTCCTCCTAATATTTGAATGGCTGTCAAGGAGTAAAAGAATTAAATTTATTCCATGCACATTTCCATGGGTAAGACTTACAAGGAGTGAGATTTCAAGTCATCATAAGGAAACTCTAATGATTAGACAGGTCCAAAACTGAAATGGATTTTCTTAAAATATAGTAAATTCTCTCTCAAATAAATAAATAAAATCTTAAAAAAATATATAGTAAATTCCCTCTCCCTGAAGGTATTTAAGCAGAGAGTGACTACTTGGTGTGAATGTTATGAAGAAGATTCAAGCATCAGAAGAATTTTTTTGACTAAGAGAATTTTAAAATGTCTTCTAACCATATTGCTCTAAGATAACATTATAATCTGGTAAAATCTATAATCAGGTTTTTTGGGAGTTCATAAATTCACAGATTACTGAATTATGGAACTAAAAGGACCCTTATAAATCATTATTAATTTACTTTAAAAATCAAATTTATTAAAGTATAATTTACACTGAATACTCATTTTAAGTATACAGTTAGATAATTTTAGCAAATATATACCCCAATGTACCACTACCCCAGTCTAGATATAGAATATATTCATTACCTTAAAAGATTCCCTTGGGCTCCTTCCAAGTCAATCCCCATCCACATTCTCAGCCCCAGGCAGTCACTAATACACTTTCCATTACTGTTGATTACATTTATCTTTCCTAGAGTTTCATATACATGTAATCATTAAGTATGTGCTTTTTGTTGTTGTTTTGTTTTGTTGTTTTTTTGGTCTGACTTCTTTCAGTCATCATCATGTTTTAGAGAATCACTCATGTTGTTGCATATATCAATAGATTGTTCCTATTTATTCCTGAGTAGTATTCCATTGTATGGATATTCCACAGTTTGTTTATCCATTCATCTATTGATGGACATTTTGATTTTTCCAGTTTGAGGTTATTAGGAATAATGCTACTATTGAACATTCAAGGTAGAGATCTTTGTATGGATATTTGTTTTGATTTCTCTGGGGAAATACCCGGAGGTGGAATTGCTGGGTCATGTGGTAACTATATTTCTAAGTTTATAAGAAATCACCAAACTGTTTCCTAAAGGAATTGTACCATTTTACATTCCTGCCTATCAATGGTGAATGTGCCAGTTCATCCACATCCTTGCCAATATATGGTATTTTCGATCCTTTTCATTTCAACAATTCTAGTAGGTGTCTTTTGGGTTTATTTTGGTAAAGTCAGATTTATTATATTTTTCTTTTATAGCTTGTTTATTGTGTCCTTAGAAATCTTTCCTTGCCCCAAGGTGGAAGAATTTTTCTTCTATGCTCTTTTTTTCACTTTTGGTATGTTTTACTGATTTACCCAATAAGCTTGGCTGTACATTTCTTCTGTGCTTTTTTGTAGACATTTTATAGTTTTAGCTGTTTTTATTTATTTTATTTATTTTTAAAGACTTTTATTTGAGAGCCAGCAAGAGAGAGCACGAGCGGGAGGGAGGGACAGAGGGAGAAGCAGACTCCCTGCTGAGCAGGGAGCCCAATGCGGGGCTCAATCCCAGGACCCCGGGATCATGACCTGAGCTGAATGCAGCCACTTAACTGACTGAGCTACCCAGGCGCCCCATGTTTTAGCTGTTTTTAGACCTATGGTCCATTTTGAGATAATGTGTGTGTGTGGCGCGCGCGCACGTGTGCATGTGAGAGAAAGAGGGAAAGAGAGAAAGGGTTAAGGTCCATTTTCCCCCATATGGATACCATGTTATTCTAGTACCGGTATTGAAAGACTGTCCTTACCCAACTGAATTGTCTTGGTACCTTTGTCAAATACCTAGTGATCATAAATATTGGGATTTGCTTCTGTACTCCATTCTGTTCTGTTGATCTTTATATCTATCCTCATTCCTTACTATCTTGATTGCTGTAGTATTATAGTAAGTCTTAAAATCAAGCTAGTAAGTCCTCAACTTTGTTCTTTTTTAGAATCTTTTGGCTACCCTAAGTCCTTTGTATTTTCACATAAATTGTAAAATCAGTTTGTCAATTACTACAAAAATGGTGGAATTTTTATTGGGATTGCATTGAATCTTTAGGTCAATTTAAGAAACAGTTAACATCTTAACAGATTTGTATTCAAATTCGTTAACACAGCATAGCATTCTATTTAGGTCTTCTTTAATTTCCCTCATCAGTATCTTACAGTTTCCAGCATAAAAATCTTGCACATATTTTGTTAACGTTATCCCAGAGAATTCATGTTTTTGATGATAATTGTATATGGTCTTACTTTATTAATTTCAATTTCCAATAGTTCATTGTTAGCATATAGAAATACAATTGATTTCTAAAAATTATGGTAAAACATATCATCTTAACCTTTTATTTTTAAAGATTTTATCCATTTATGTGAGAGAGAGTGAGCAAGAGAGAGAGCGTGAGCAGGGGCAGAGGTAGAGGGAAAGGGAGAGGGAGATGCAGACTACCCGCTGAGCAGGGAGCCTGACTCAGGGCTGGATTCAAGGACCCTGGGATCATGACCTGAGCTGAAGGCAGATGCTTAACTGACTGATCCACCCAGGCGCCCCTTAACCATTTTTGTGTATAGTTCTGTGGCATTAATACATACACAATATTCTATATCCATCTCCAGAACTCTTTTTATTATGTAAAACTGACACTCTGTGCCCATTAAACAATAATTCTTTGCTCCCCTCAACCCCCAGCCCTTGGCAACCAGAATTCTATGTTCTGTTTCTATGGCTTTGACTACTTTAGATACCTCATATAAGTGAAATCATACAATACTTGCTCATTTCTGACAAGCTTATACCACATAGCATAATGTCGTCAAGGTTCATCCATGTTGTAGCATATATCAGAATTCCCTAACTTTTTAAGACTCAGTAATATTCCAGTGTATGTATATTACCACTTTTTGTTTATCCATTCATCTGTGGGTGGACCCTTGGGTTGCTTCCATCTTTTAGCTTTTGTGAATAAAATTGCTATCAACTAGGTATACAAGTATCTGAGTCCCTGTGTTCAGTTCTTTTGTATATATACCTAGGAGCAGAATTGTGGGATTCCATGGTAATTCTATGTTCAACATTTGAGGAACAGCCACTGTTTCACATGATGGCTGTGTCATTTTACATTCCCACTAGAAAGCACAAGTGTCCCAATTTCTCCACATCCTGACCAGTAGTTATTTTCTCGTTTTTTGATAATACCCATCCTAATGGGTATGAAGTGGTTTCTTGTATTTTTGATTTGCATTTTCCCTAATGAGCACTGATGTTGAGCATCTTTTCATGTGTTTATTGGCCATTTGTGTATCTTCTTTGGAGAAATTCCAAGTCTTTTTGCCCATTTTTTAAATTGGGTCGTTTATATTTTAGTTGTTGAGTTGTAGGAACCCTTTAGTATTCTGGATATTAACTTACTACCAATAGATGATTTGCAAATATTTTCTCCCATTCTGTGTATTGTCTTTTCCCTTTCTTGATAGTGTCCTTTGAAGCACAAACATTTTGTAATTTTGATGAAGTCCAAATATCTATTTTTTATTTTGGTGCCTGTGCTTCCGGTGTCATATCCAAGAAATCACCACCAGATCCACTGTCATGATTTCCCCTTAAGTTTTCCTCTAAGACTTAAAATTATAGCTTTTCCATGTAGGTCTTTGAGCCATTTTGAGTTACTTTTTATATATGGGGTAGGGTAAGGATCTGACTTCATTATTTTACATGTGGATATCCTATTTTCCCAACATCATTTGTTGAAAAGACTGTCCTCCTTCCATTGAATGGTCTTGGCACCCTAGTCAAAAATCATTTGAACATATATGTGAGGGGTTATTTCTGGGCTTTATATTCTAATTCATTGGTCTATATGTCTGTCCTTATGCAAGTATCACACTGTTTTGATTACTGTGGCTTTGTACTACGTTTTGAAATTAGGAAGTGTGAGTCTTCCAAGTTTGTTCTCTTCTTCCAAGATATTTTTTGGCGACTCAGGGTCCCTTGAAATTACATATGAATTTTAGGGTGGGTTTTTTTTTTATATTTCTGTACAAAACAAAACAAATGGCATTGAGATTTTCATAGGGATTGCATTGGTCACTTTGGTTGTCTTCTTTGTTTTTTTGGGTTGTCTTTTTAAAAAAAATCTTTGTGGTTTCAGTTGTTATTTTTCCTCCCTCATTTCTGATTTTATTTTAGTTCTCTTTTTTCTTGGTAAGTCTGGCTAAAGGTTCGTCAATTTTGTTTATCTGTTCAAAGAACGAGATCTTGGTTTCATTGATCTTTTGTATTGTTTTTTGAAGACTCTATTTTGTTTATTTCTGCTTTAATCCTCACTATTTCCTTCCTTCTAGCTTTGAGCTTGTTTTTTCTTCTTCTTTTTTTTTTTTTTAGCTCTTTGAAGTATGTTCATTTGAAATTTTTCTTGTTTCTTGAGGCCTGTATTGCTATAAACTTCCATCTGAGAACTTATTTTGCTTAATTCCAGAGTTTATACCCTTCTGTTTTCATTTTTGTCTCCATGTATTTTGATTTCCTATTTGATTTCTTGGTTGACCCATTTGTTTTTTAGTATCATGTCATTTAGCTTTTACATGTTTTTTTTCCCCCCTCTGGATTTTATCTTAATTGAGTTCTAGTTTCATATTGTTGTGGTTTGAAAAAAATGCTTCACATGATTTCAATCTTCTTAAATTTATTAAGACTTTTTTATTGTGCTAACATGCAATCTATCCTGGAGAAAGTTCCATAGCACCTGGGAAGAATGTGTGTTTTGCTGGTTTTGGATGGAATCTTCTGTATATATTTGTTAGGTCCTTCTGGTCTAATGTGTCATTTAAAGCCACTGTTTTCTGGGTGGCTCAGACGGTTAAGCATCTGCATTTGGCTCAGGCCCTGATCCCAGGGTTCTGGGATCAAGCACTGCATCGGGCTCCCTGCTGAGCGGGGAGCCTGCTTCTCCCTCTCACTCTGCCTACTGCTCCCCCTGCTTGTACTCTCTCTCTGTCTAATGAAAAAAAAATTTTTTAAATCAAAAGCCACTGTTTTCTTACTAATTTTTTTGTCTGGATGATCTATTGATTGATGTAAATGTTGTCTTAAAGTCCCCTACTATTTTGTAATACTGTCAATGTCTCCCTCTATATCTGTTAACATTTGCTTTATGTATTTAGGTGCTCCTATGTTGTTGCATTTATATTTACAATTGTTACATTCCTGTGTTGGATTGATCCCTTTTTTACTATGTAGTGCCCTTCTTTGTCTCCTGCTACAGTTCTTTGTTTTAAAGTCTATTTTATCTGATTTAAGTATTACTACACCAGCTTTTATTTTCACTTTCATTTGCATGGAATATCTTTTTTCATCCCTTCACTTTCAGTCTTTGTTGAGTTCTTATAGGCAGAAAAAGGTGGGTCTGTATTTTTTTATCCATTCAGTCACCTTATGTCTTTTGATTGGAGCACTTAGTCCATTTCCATTTAAAGTAATTTTTAATAAATATGTATATATTGCCATTTTGTTATTTTTTTCTGACTTTGTTGTTGTTGTTGGTCCTCTCAGTTCTTTTTCTCTTGCTTTTTTTTCTCTCTTTGCTTTAATGACTTTGTTTAATGTTATGCTTGGATTCCTTTTTCTTTATTTTTTGTGTATCTGTTTTAGGGTTTTGATTTGTGGTTACCACTGGGTTCATACATAGCATCCTATGTGTATAGCAGTCTATATCAAATTGATGGTCACTTAAGTTCAAATGCATGTTTATTAAATCTTACTTGTTATTTTCATTTATATTTGCTCTGCTCTTTATTATTTCCCTTCTGCTAAACCTGGGCTTACTTTTTTCTTCTTTTTCTAATTCCTTGAGTTGTAAAGTTAGATTATTTGAGATCATTTTTAATGTAGGTGTTTATCACTATAATCTTTCTGCTTAAGATTGTTTTTGATGCAGGGGTGCCTGGGTGGCTCAGTTGGTTAAGTGACTGCCTTTGGCTCAGGTCATGATCCCGGTGTCCTGGTATTGAGTCCCACATCGGGCTCCTGGCTCAGCGGGGTGCCTCCTTCTCCCTCTGACCCTCTCCCCTCTCATGCTGTTTCTCTCTCTCTCAAACAAACAAATAAATAAATAAATGTTTTTTGAAAATTTCTAAAAAGAAAAGATTGTTTTTGATGCATCCCATAAGTTTTGGATATGCTGTGTTTCTATTTTCTTTTGTCGCAAAATACTTTTGGATTTCCCTTTTGCTTTCTTCTTTGACCCGTTGGTTGTTCAGGAATGTTTTTTTCAACCTCCATGCATTTGTGAGTTTTTCGTTTTTCCTCCTGTCGTTTATTTCTAGTTTTTTACCATTGTGTTTGGAAAAGATATTTTTTCAGTCTTCTTAAATTTGTTAAGGCTTGCTTTCGGGTCCAACATATGGTGTATCCTGGAGAATGTTACATGTGTGCTTCAAAGAAATATGTATTCTTGTGCTGTTGGATAGAATATTCTATATATGCTTATAAGGTCCATTTGGTCTATAGTGTTTTGCAGGTCTACTGTTTGTTTATTAATTTTCTGTCTGGTTGATCTATGCATTGTTGAAAGTGGGGTGTTGAAGTCCCCTACTGTTTATAATTGCTGCCTGTTACTCCCTTCAGTTTGTTAACATTTGCTTTATTTATGTATTTATTGTTAAATTCAAGTATAATCAACATACTGTGTTATATTAGTTTCAGGTGTACAGTTTTATACATATCTCCATGCTCATCAAGATAAGTGTACTCTTAACCACCCTACCCACCTTTCCTCTGGCAACCACCAGTTTGTTCTTTGTATTTATGAGTCTCTTTATGTCTGTGTCCTTTTTTGTTGTTTGTTTTGTGTGTTAAGTTCCACATATGAGTGAAATCATATGGTGTTTGTCTTTCTCTGAGCTATTTCACTTAACATTATATTCTCTAGACCCTCTAGGTCCATCCATGTTATCGCAAATGGCAAGAGTTCATTCTTTTTTACGGCTGAGTAATTTCCATAAAGTATATACCACATCTGTGCTTCATCCATCTATCAGTGAACACTTGGATTGCTTCCACATCTTGGCAATTGTAAATAATGCTGCAGTAACGCTGCAAACAATTGCTGCAGTAGACATAGGAGTGTAATATTTTCAAATTAGTGTTTTCCCTTTTTGGGGGATAAATACCCAGTGATAGAAATACTGGATCATATGGTAATTCTAATTATAATTTGAGGAAGCTCCATAGTGATTTCCACAGTGGCTCTACCAATTTGCATTCCCTCAAACATTGTATGAGGGTTCCTTTTTCTCCACGTCTTTGTCAAAACTTGTTATTTCTTGTGTATTTGAATTAACCATTCTGACAGGTGTGAAGTGGTATCTCATTGTGGTTTTCATGTGCATTTCCCTGATGATCAGTGATGTTGAGCATCTTTTCGGTTAGTATTAGTTTTAAATATTTAGTTGCTCTAATGTTCAGTGTATATATAATTGTTATATCCTCTTAATGCGTTGACCCCTTTCTCACTATATAGTGACCTTCTTTGCCTCTTGTGACCAATTTTGACTAAGGTCTGTTTTATCTGATACAATTATAGCCACTCCTGCTCACTTTTCCTTACCATTTGTATGTAATATCTTTTTCAGTCCCTTCCAGTTTATGTGTGTCCTTATAGCTAAGTTAGTCTCTAGTAGGTAGAATACTGTTGGAATATTTTTATTAAAAATTATTTAGTCCCTCTGTGTCTTTGATTGGAGAATTTATTCCATTTATATTTAAAGTAATTTTGATAGGTAAGGACCTACTATTGCCATTTTGTTACTTGTTTTCTTAGTTTCTAATTCCTTTGTTCTTTTTTCCTCTCTTGCTGTCTTTTTAAAAATTTATTCTTGTGGTATGCTTTAATTCCTTTTTATTTATCTTTTATGTATGTACTATGGGTTTTTTCTTTGTGGTTACCATGTGGTTTACATAAAGCATCTTTTAGATATAACCATCTATTTTAAGCTGTTAACAACTTATGTTCAAACGCATAGAGAAACTCTACACTTCTCCTCTCCTCACATTTATGCTATTCATGTCACACTTTATATCTTTTTATATTGTACATCTGTTAACAAATTTTTATAGCTATAGTTATTTTCAATATTATTGTTTTTAACTTTTATAGTAGAGATAAAAGTGATTTACACACTATCATTACAAAATTAGGGTATTCTGAATTTTATTATATTTTTATAACCTATTGAAGGATATTTTGGTTACTTCCAAGTTTTCACAATTATGAGTAAAGTTTCTATAATAAGTAATGTGCAGGATTTTGTGTGGACATTAGCTTGCAGCTCATTTGGGTAAAATACTAAGAAGGGCAATTGCTAGATCATATTGTGAGAGTATGTTTAGTTTTATAAGAAACTATGAAACTGTCTTTCAAAATGGCTCTACTATTATTTTTCTTACTAGCAATGAATGAGAATTCCTATTTCTCCACATTCTCACCAGTATTTGGTTTTGTCAGTGTTTTAGATTTTAGCCATTTTAATGGTTGTATAGTGGTATTATTTTAATTTGCATTTTCTTGATGAAATATAATGTTGAGCATCTTTTTATATGCTTATTTGCCATCTGTATGTCTTCTTTAGTGAGATTATCTGTTCAAGTCTTTTCCCCAATTTATAATTGAGTAGTTTCTTGTCTTATTGTTGAATTCTTTGTATATTTTGGACATCAATTTTTTATCAGATATGTGTTTTACAAATGTTTTCTCTCACTGTGTGGCTTATGTTTTCATTCTCTAACAATATCTTTCACATAGCAGACATTTCTAATTTTAATAATGTCCAACTCCCAATTTTTTCTTTCATGGATTGTGCTTTTGGTGTTGTGTTTTTTAAAAGTCATCACCAACCCAAAGGAAATAGATAAATTTCAAGAAACATATAAATTACCAAAACTGAAACAGGAAGAAACAGAACACTTGAATAGACTCATAAGTAGCAAAGAAATTGGATCAGTAATCAAAAATCTCCCAACAAACAAAATTCCAGGGCCACATGGCTTCACACCAATGTCTAATGTCTGTAGCAGCATTATCTACAATAACCAAATTATAGAAAGAGCCTAAATGTCCGTCGACTGATGAATGGATAAAGAAGTTATGGTGCATATGTGTGTGTGTGTGTGTGTATGCATATTTTTATATGCAATGGAATATTGCTCAGCTATCAAAAAGAATGAAATCTCACCATTTGCACTGACATGGATGGAGCTAGAGAGTATTATGCTAAGCGAAATAATTCAGTCAGAGAAAGACAAATACCATATGATTTCACTCATATGTGAAATTTAAGACAGAAAACAAATTTCCAGGGAAATAAGAGAGAGGCAAACCAAGAAACAGACTCTTAACTATAGGGAACAAACTGAGGGTTACCAGAGGGGAGGTGGGTAGGGGGGATGGGTTAAATAGATGATGGGGATTAAGGAGTGTATTTGTCATGATGACCACTGGGTATTGTATGGAAGTGTTGAATCACTGTATTATACATGTGAACCTAATATTACACTGTAAAAACTTTAAAAGATAAACAAAGTCATTAGCAAACCAAAGGTCACTTCAATTTTCTCCTTTGTTACTTTCTAAGAGTTCTATAACTGGGAGTTTTATATTTAGGTTTATGATCCATTTTGTGTTAATTTTGTGGAAGGTTTGTGGTCTGTGTTCAGATTCATTTTTTTGGCACATGGATGTCCATTTGTTTCAACACAGTTTGTTGAAAGGAGTATCCTCTGTTTTTTAAAATTTCTGGTTACCCCCTTCTACCAACGTGGAATTTACTTAGTATTTCAATTCTTTCATTTGTCATCTTAAAGATAATAGAATCTTTATTTAACTGTCCATGTTTGTAATATCTGTACTGCGCTTCGCCTAATTTATTTTGCCTTATCTTTCAGTTCACTAATTTTCCCTTCTCATGTTTCTAATCTGCTGTTGAACCTATCTACCATGTTTCCATTTGGGTTATTGTATTTTTCATTTCAAGTACTTTTTCAGATCATCAAGGTCATATTTTATAGTTTCTGTTTCCTACAAACTTCTCTGATATTCAAGATGTGTAACAACTGATATGCCAAGGGCAATAATCAATCAGAATTGAGATCAGCTGCAAATAACCACTGTACCATATCAATATGTACAATTGTATATCAACCTACTTATATATATTTTTAAGGATCTTTTATTTCTTTAAACTTTGAAAACAGGTGTTTTATAGATAGTTTTTTTATAATTCTGGTATCTAAATTTTGAGAATCTGTTTCTGCAATTTGTTGTTTCTGCTGATTCTCATTTATGGTGTATTGCTTCTTAGTATGCTTGATTTTTTTTTTTTTTTATGTTTACTACTCCTGATTCTTAAAAAATAATTTTTGGAAATATGTTGAAGCCTAGGATGAAGGTTACTTCCCCCAGAGAATATTTACCTTTGCTTCTTCAGATGTTTAGGACCAACGTCAAATAAATTCATAGTTTGAGGTCTTTTGGCCTCCTGTTTAATGTAATTTGGTGCCATAAATACATACCTTAGGGATTGGTTCTCCCCACCACATTTTGTTGTGTTCCTTTCAGAACCAAAGTAACTTTCTTTGCAGTCCCCTGGTGATGCAGGTAGGAGCAGTTTAGTTCTGGTAACCTAAGAGTGTGGTCCCTTGGGTCTCTTGATGTCTGATGTGAGATTCATTTAAAACTGCAGCTAACATTTGTCTAGATTTATAAATGCCCACCAGAAAAAAAGTGGCTTTAATTCTCTGCTTGTTTCTCTGGAACCTCACTTTTCCTTAGATTTTATTATCTTGTAAGTTGCTTTGGAATTGAAAAAAAATGTTATCTAACATTTTTCGTTGTTTTCAGTAGGAGAGTTGGTCTGACATATATAATGCACTCTATTTCTAGAGGCAGAACTCACTGTTTCTTCAGCATTTTAAGAGAACAGTTCTTTAAAGATTTTACTTAGATTCACATCTTTTTACGATGAGTATCCTCAGCCATTGTGACTGTATTAATAATTTTAGTAAAATATGATAAGGTCTTCCTTATTACTTTTATAAAAGAGATCCAATATTTCCTTTTTGCAGGCTAAAGAGGCAATGACAGAAGCTGAACAACGTGATCCTACAAATATTTTCACTCAGTTTTATGTATTCAAGATTGCAATTTTAGAGGGCAACCCTGGCAGAGGTATGAATGTTATTTATGAATTATATTTAACTGTTAATATAAAGAATAATAATCCTCTTCTACCATAAAGAAAAAAACATTGTTTTTAAGACAGTGGAGTTATATATTCTATATTCTAGCTTTCCTATGTAAAGATGATACAACCATGCAACAAAACAGAATTATGGAGGTTACATAGGAATAAAAGAACAGGGGCTGCCTAGGGAATTGGGGAGAAATTCTTGTCGTTGTATACTTTTTTGTATTTTCTGTCATTTGAACCTGTTAAAAATTAAGTTTAAAAAGCTGTGGGGTGGGGCTCCTGGGTGGCTCAGTCAGTGGAGCATCTGCCTTCGGCTCAGGTCATGATCGAGCCCCGCATCGGGGTCCCTGCTCAGCGGGAAGCCTGCTTCTCCCTCTCCCACCCCCCCCTGCTTGTGTTCCCTTTCTCGCTTTGTCTCTCTCTGTCAAATAAATAAATAAGATCTTTAAAAAATAAAAAATAAAAAACAAAAAGCTGTGGGGTAAGAGGGAATTCATGCTGCAAACCCATTTCAGTTAAGAGTTGTCTTAGACAGGGGTGCCTGGGTGGCTCAGTTGTTAAGCATCTGCCTTCCGCTCAGGTCATGATCCCAGGGTCCTGGGATTGAGCCCTGCATCGGGCTCCCTGTTCCGCGGGAAGCCTGCTTCTCCTTCTCCCTCTCTCCCTGCTTGTGTTCCCTCTCTCACTCTCTCTCTGTCAAATAAATAAAAATTTAAAAATCTTTAAAACAAACAAAGAGTTGTCTTAGACAAAGTCTCCAGCTTACTTTTAAATCTTTTCACTTACTTGGGAAGTGATTGGTAAGAGATTTGGCCTTGAAATTGAGTTTCTCTCTACAGAGTTGACAATTGCTGGAATTACTCACATGAACCTCATCCCATTAGTGTTGGGCCCTTTCCATTAAGTTAAGCATAGTTTCCTAGTTGATGTGTCTGTACACTCCTGTATCTTGACCTGGTTACAGATACACCTGCGCTGTGATATTATTCCCATTCAGCTCTCAGTGTAGCTGAGAATGTCCTGAGGCAGTTGGAGCAGTTGTGAAGGGCTTAAGTTGAGAAATTGAGAAGTTTAAATTAATGGATCCAAACAATTTATACTAATCCAATTGAGCAACTGTTTATGAATACCTACTATGTGCAATGGACTCTGCTTTGCACTCCATAAAAAAAGAAAGATAATTTATTCTTCATTGAAAAAGAAATGTTCCAGGGTAGTAAAGTATTCCTGTATATTAATTAAAGATTAGCAAATTGGAGTCAGTTCTTTATCAGGGTTTATAGTATAGTCATGTCCATCATCAGTGTTTTTGTTGGAGACTTCTGGGAATTTGTTTTATTTGATGTATTATGTTGAGAGATTGAAAAAATTTGAAACTTTTTACCAAAAGAAATGGCAAAAATTAGATTTCCTATTAAACCTTTTAACATTCTATTAAAATATTTTTGTTTTTACTTTTTAAACATAGAATCAGCTGTCTTTTTATTTTTTTTCCCCAGTTATCTGTGACCATTTTTAAAGCCATGTTTATTGATAACATATAGAATAAAACTTACTAGTATATGATTCTATAAGGTTTATTTATATTAATAATTCTATGAGTTTTGACAAATGTATACAGTCATGTAACCACCATTACAGTCATGATATAGAACAAAAAATTACCTCAGGTTCCCTTGTTGTCATTCCTTCCAACCACTTTTAGTCCTGGAAATGACTGAACTCATTTCTATCTTTATATTTTTGCCATTTCCAAAATGTCATATAAATGGGACCATACATTGTGAAGCTTTTTGAGCCTTTATTTCACTTATGATAATGCATTCAAAACTCATTCATACTGTTGTGTTTCCATAGCTTGTTCTTTTTTATTGCTGAGTAATAGTCTATAATATGTATGTACCACAGTTTGTTTATTCATTCACCAGTTGAAGTATATTTGGATGGTTTCCGTTTTGAGCAGCTGTGAATAAATGTGCTACAAATATCTGTTTACAGATTTTGTGTGATGGTAAGATTTAACTTCTCTAGGATAAATATCTAGGAGTTGGATTTTTGGATTGTATGGTAAATATATGTTTAACTTTATTAGAAACTGCCAACCTGTTTTCCTAAGTAGCTATACAATTTTACATTCTAACCAGCTATATATGAGTGTTCCAGGTGATCTGCATCCTCAACAGCACTTGGAATTGTCCATTTAAAAAATATTTTACCCATTCTGATAGTAGGGTAATGGTATCTTATTGTGGTTTTAACTTGCATTTCTGTAATATTTGACATCCATATATCTTCTTTGACAGTGTTTGTATAAATCTTTTGTCCAGTTTTTTATAGGAAACTTTGTTTTCTTTTTTTTAATTCATCTCTATATGTTTTATTCATCTTCTATCATAGTGGCTAGAACATAGGAAAGAAATATATTTTAGTTACTAAGATATAGAGAACTTTGTTTTCTTATTATTGAGTTTTGAAATTTCTTTATATATTTTAGATACAAATTATTGGATATGTGTTTTATAAATTTTTTCTTTTTATTTTCTTATGTCTTTCATGAAAAGTTTGACAGTCTAATTTATCTTTTTTCCTCTTTTATGGAGTGTGCTTTTGGTATTATGGGTAAGAAATCTTTACCTAATCTAAGGTCACAAAAATTTTTTCCTGTGTTTTCTTCAAGAAATAGAGGTTTAAGTGTATGGTTAGTTCTATGATCAATTTTGTATATTAATTTTTGTATTTAAGTTATGAACCAAAGTTCATTTTTTTGACACATGGCTATCTACTCATTCCAGCATCATTTTTTCAGCATCATTTATTTAAAAACTATCTTTTTTTGGGACGCCTGGGTAGCTCAGTCGGTTAAGCGTCTGCCTTCGACTCAGGTCATGATCCCAGGGTCATGGAATCGAGTCCCACATCAGGCTCCCTGCTCAGCGGGGAGCCTGCTTCTCCCTCTGCCAGCTCTGCCTTTTGCTCCCCCTGCTTGTGATCCCGGGGTCCTGGGATCGAGCCCCGCATCAGGCTCCCTGCTCCGCGGAAGCCTGCTTCTCCCTCTCCCGCTCCCCCTGCTTGTGTTCCCTCTCTCATTGTGTCTCTCTCTGTCAAATAAATAAAATCTTTAAAAATAAAATAAAATAAAAAATAAAAAAATAAAACCTATCCTTTTTCAACTGAATTACCTTTGCACATTTATTGAAAATCAGTTGTCATATATGTGTGTGTGGGTCTCTTTCTAGATTCTTCATTCTGTTCCATTGATCTATTCATCTATCTTTATACCACTTCCACACTGTCTAAATTAGTTTAGCTGTATAATAAACTTGAAATCATATAGTCAAAGATCATAATTTTGTATGACTTGAATCCTTTTTAATATGTTAAGGCTTGTTCCTATGGCCCAGAATATTGTCTTTATTTGTAAACGTTCTGTGTGCACTTGAGAAAAATGTATATTTTACTGGTGTTTGTTTGAGTGTTTTGTAAATGTTACTCAGGTCAAGTTAATTAATAGTATAAAGTGTACTGCATCCTTACTGATTTACTACTTGTTCTATCAATTACTAAGAGAAGGTACTGAAATCTTTGACTATAATTGTGGATTCGTTAATTTGTTAATTTTTCCTTGCAGTTCTTTAAGTGTTTTGAAATTTTGTTATAAGGTGCATAAACATTTAAGATTGTTATGTTCTCGTGTTTTGTTTTGTTTTTTAAGATTTTATTTATTTATTTGAGAGAGAGAGAATGAGAGACAGAGAACACGAGAGGGAAGATGGTCAGAGGGAGAAGCAGACTCCCTGCTGAGCAGGGACCCCCCCGATGCGGGACTCGATCCTGGGACTCCAGGATCATGACCTGAGCCGAAGGCAGTCGCTGAACCAACTGAGCCACCCAGGCGCCCTAAGATTGTTATGTTCTCATAATGAATTAATTCCCTTATCATCATGAATTAACCTTCTGTTATGTAATATTCTTTGCTCTGAAATCCATTTTGTCTGATATTAATATAGCCACTCCAGCTTTCTTTTGATTACCTTTATCATAGTACATATTATCCCATGTGGTTTTTTTTAACTAATTTTGTCTTTATATTATATTTAAAGTGTGTTTCTTGTAGGTAGCATATAGTTGAAAGTTGCTTTCTTTAATTCAGTGTGACTATCTGCCTTTTACTTGGGTCATCTAGACCATTTATATTTAACATGATTATTGGTATGGTTAGGTTTAAATTTAGCATCTTTTTGTTTGTCTTCTGTTTGTCTCATCTGTTCATTGTCACCATTTTTCTTTTTTCTACTTTCTTGTGGATTGAGTATTTTTTATGATGATATTTATCTCATCTTTTTGGGCTGTTAGCTCTCTTTGTTTTGTTATTTTAATTGTTATTTAAGTTCTGTAGTGCATACATTTAACTTATTGTAGTCTACCTTTAAGATATATAATGGAATTCATTCATTCATTTTTAAATTTAATTCTGTTTTATATTCCATTTTATGAATGTGCCAAAATGTATTAGGCCATCCATTAGTGATAGAATTTAGGTTGGTTCTATATTGTACTCTTTAAAAAATTGCTGGATAAACATATTTTTATGTTTTTGTTCACTTTTGCAAGTATATCCATGGGATAAATTCATAGAGGTGAATTGCTCAGTTGGGCATTTTTCTGACATTCAAGTCCTCCTTGACAGTTTAGCAATTTGGATGACTTTATGTAAATTAACTAATATTTTAAAGATATTAGTGCTCTTTGAACACTACATCAAAAACTAATGATGTACTATATGTTGGCTAATTGAACTTAATAAAAAAAAGATATTGGTGCTCTCAAAATGAGTTCTAAAGTCACTGTGATATAATTAACGATATATAGCTATTATGTTTGATAAGAGTATCTCATTTTTTTAATTGTTTCCTTCTTTTTCAGCTTTGCAGGCAATTACTACATTAGAGAAGTTATTAATACCTAAAGATCCGGAGAAGAATGGGCCACCTACAGATAAAGATTCACCTGTCATGCTCCTCAGTTTAGCTGCCCAGTTTGCTTTAGAGGTAATTCTTATGCATTTATCCCCAAGATTTTTTACCTCTTTTCCATTTTGAGAGACAATTCATGGAACTCTTTAGAGGAGTTTGCTACAAAGAAAAGAAACTGGTCAGTAGTTGGTGTGAGAAGTAGGATCAGATGTTTGTTTGTTTGTTTGAGATGGGATGAATGAGAATGCTTATATGCTGATGGAAATGACCTAGTAAGAGAACAAAAAGTTGACTGTGTGAGAGAGAAAAGAGAATTGTTAGAGCAATGTCCTTAAACAGGCAAGAGGTGATGGACACAAGTGTATAAATTCAGGGACTGGCTTTAGGAAAGAAAATGGATAGTTCATCTATAAAAGCAGTTGAGAAGTTAGAGTATGTGGTGTGTTCCCTGGTATATGAATAAATGTGGTAGTGGGAATCTGGAAGTTTTTTTTCCTGACGGCTTCAGTTTTTTCAACAAAGTAGGAAACAAGGTCATCACCTGGAGTGAGAATGGGAGAGGAGATGTTGGAGAGTTTGAGAAGATAGGGTAAGGTGTAAACTAATCATGCAGGAAAGCAAGAAAGCGAATGACATGCTAGTGCAGGATGCTTGCCCAGTAAGTGTTAAGGCCTATTTGATGACGTTTTAAAATAAAAGAAATAGTTGTACAGGTTTTTATCCAGCCACCTTCAGCTGCATGGATGTAGGCACAAAAGTCAGTAGAAAGTTGGATTTAACCAGGTTTGTGGTTTTGCCAGATGAATACAATGAAGCAAAGGAGGAAGAGTAGGAAAATCAAGAAACGAGGAAGTGATTATCATTAATCCCCATGGAATTTAAACTGGTCATGGAAGAGGACATCAAGGGGATGAGGGGCAGTGAAAAATTCGTAACATAATGGTTTGGAGGTCTAAGTGCAGTTGAAGGATTTCTGGAGTAACAGAAGGGAGTGAATTAGAAAGGTAGGAGATGGTGGTCAGAAAGTGGAATACATGAAACAGAGCGGGACCAAGATGAGGAAGTGAGGCACTTAAGGAAGCACCCACTTTCTGAGTCATGCAAGTGCAGAGTTGGTTCTTGCATGACCGTAAGAGTGAGTGCCTCCTTAAATTTTGCACCTTAAGAGCCTCACTTACGTCACTTAGCTCACCCTAGTCCCAGCCCTAACTGAGAGTATGGAAGGTTTGCAACCGTTAGTAACGACAGAGTCCAACACAAAGATCAATGGAACAGAATAGAAAACCCAGAAATAAACCTATAATTATATGGTCAATTAACTTTTAACAAAGGCGGAGAGAATATGTAGTGGGAAAAAGTCTCATCAACAAATGGTGCTGGGAAAACTGGACAGTTACATGCAAAAGAATGAAACTGGACTACTTTCTAACACCATACACAAAAATAAACTCAAAATGTGACCTAAATGTGAGACCTGAAATCATAAAAATCCTAGAAGAGACCACAGGCAGTAATTTCTCTGACATCAGCCATAGCAACATTTTTCTAGATATGTCTCCTGAGGCAAGGGAAATCAAAACAAAAATAAACTGTTGTGACTACATCAAAATATAAAGCTTCTCCACAAGTGAAGGAGATAATCCACAAACCTAAAAGACAACGTACTGAATGGAAGAAGATATCTGCAAGTGACATATCCAATAAAGGGGCAGGATCCGAAATATATAAAGAACCGACACAACTTCAACACCCAAAAAAACAAATACTCCAGTTTAAAAATGGGCAGAAGACATGAACAGACATTTCTCCAAAGAAAACTTACAGATGGCCAACAGACACATGAGAAGACACTCAACAATAATGAGAGGGTACAGTCAATGACTGTGCTAGTGAACAGCTAAGGTAATTGGCAGAGTAGAATTTAAGGAAATAAGAGACTAGGATATTAGGAGGATCATCTGTCTATTTATTGAAAGTGCCAAAAACTAAGACAGGAGTAGTTTTTCGAGAAAATAACTGTATAGTAGATAAGTCATCAAGAAATGAGAAGAAATGGCCAGAGAGCTGGTAGATCAGGACAATGAGAAATGGTGGGTGATATAGTCTGATGAAGGAAATTCAAAGCTAGGGATTTGGGGAGGGGGGAAGGGAGAATGATTTAAAACAGCAATGAAGAGCGAAAACGACGCCTACTCCATCTCCAGGTCTATGGGTAGAAGGGAAATGAGAGCAAAATCACTACTACTTGAGAGGGCTTCTTTGGAAGCAGTATCCTTGGTGGGACCTAGATTTCCATTACAGAAAGAATGTGGAGGGAACTTTCAGAGAAGAGGTTGCTCATAGAGAAGATTTTGATGATAATGAACTAGACTTTAGAGAACAAAAGTGGAAAGATTGGGGGAGTTGGGGAGAAATGGGAAAAGAGGGATTTATAGAGCTTTATGGGGATTCGGGTGCTAGAAATGAAGGTCGGGGTTCCTTTGGTTACTGCTAATGAAAAAGGATAAAGATCACAATAAAATTAGTCCTAGTGGGTTCATGGCAGTGTTGGCAAGTCTGTGAGTATTTGTGGAGAGGGAGGAGTGGGTTTCTGGGACCAATATGAATCTGTTCTGGTTTTGTCAATGAGTTGTTTCTTCATTCTATCATCTTGCATTAGCTCTTTTGATAATATAAAATGACAAGGTCAGATTTTTTTTCTTGTCCTTAAAGGACAGGAATATAGGTAACATTTTGTATAAGTACCACTTTGAAATGTAATTTAACATATTATATTTGTTCTTTTTAGAATGGACAGCAAATTGTGGCAGGTAAAGCTTTGGAATATTTAGCTCAATATTCAGAAGACCCGCAACAAGTCCTTACAGCTTTAAGGTAAGTAATTAACATCCTGTAGATGTGAAAGGATTTCCTGTTATTCTTGGTCTATAAACTTTGTCAAAATAGTGCTGAGGTGATGTGATCAGGTCTACTGTACCAACTGTTATTTTAAATTTTTTCCGAGCTTTATTGAGATATAATTGACATATAACATTGTATAAGTTTAAGGTGTATAACCTGATAATTTGAAACATGCATATATTGTGAAATGATTGGCACAACAAAATTAGTTAACATATTCATCACCTCACAAAATTACAGTTTCTTTGTGTGTAGTAAGAACATCTAAGATTTAGTCTCTTCCCGACTTTCAGATATGTAATACAGTCTTGTTAACTATCGTCACCATGCTCTACATTAGATCCCCAGAACTTGTGTGTCTTATAATTTGAAGTTCGTACCCTTTGACCACATTTCCCCACTTCTTCCACACCTAGCTCCTAGCAAACACTGTTCCACTATTTCTGTTCTTCACTTTTTTAAAAAAAGATTCAGCACATAAGTGAGATAATAGAGTATTTGTCTTTCTTTGTCTTTTCACTTAGCACAATGCCCTCAAAGTCCATTCATGTTGTCACAAAAGGCAGGATTTCCTTCTTTTATATGACTAAATAATAATCCTGTGGGGTGGGGTGCCTGGGTGGCTTAGTCAGTTAAGTGTCTGACTCTTTATTTGGGCTCAGGTCATGATCTCAGGGTCATGAGATGGAGCCCTGCATCAGGCTCTGCGCTGGGCGTGGAGTCTGTTTGAGATTCTCTTTCTCCCTCTCCCTCTGCCCCTCCCCCCACTCGTGTGCGCTCTCTCTCTCTCTCTCTCTCTCAAATAAGTTAGGGGCGCCTGGGTGGCTCAGTCATTAAGTGTCTGCCTTCAGCTCAGGTCATGATCCCAGGGTCGTGGGATCGAGCCCCGCATCGGGCTCCCTGCTCTGTGGGAGTCCTGCTTCTCCGTCTCCTGCTCCCCCTACTTGTGTTCCCTCTCTCACTGTGTCTCTGTCAAATAAATAAGTAAAATCTTTAATACAATAAATGTTAATTAAAAAATACTCGTGTGTGTGTGTGTACATATCACATTTTCTTTATCCATTCCTCTATCAGTGGACACTTAAGTTGCTTCCATGTCTTGGCTATTGTGAATAATGCTGCAATGAACATGAGGGTTCAGGTAGCTTTTCAAGATAGTGATTTTCTTTCCTTTGGATCTAAACCCAGAAGTGGGATTGCTGGATCATATGGTAGTTCTGTTTTTAATTTTTGAGGAACCTCTATACTGTTTTCCAGTGGCTATACCAATTTATGTTCCCACCAAGAATGTCGAAGGTTTCCTTCTTTTCCACATCCTCACCAAAACTTATCTTTTTGATACCAGCCAATCTAACAGGTATGAGGTGATACTTCATTGTAGTCTTGATTTGCATTTCCCTGATGATTAGTGATGTTCAGCATCTTTTCATGTATTTGTTGACATGCATGTCTTCTTTGGAAAAATGTCTGTTCAAGTCCTTTGCCCATTTTTAAATCAGATTATTTGTTGTTTTTTTTTTTGAGTTGCATATGCTCCTTATTTGTTTTGTATAGTAACCCCTTATCAGATACATGGTTTGCAAATTATTTTCTCCTATTCTGTAGGTTGCCCTTTCATTTTGTTTCCTTTGCTGTGCAGAAGCTTTGTGGTTTGATGTAGTCCCACTTGTTCATTTTTGCTTGTGCTTTGGGTGTCATATCGAAAAAGTCATTGTCAAAGAGCTTTTCCCCTGTGTTTTCTTTTAGGAGGTTTACTGTTTTTAGGTCTTAAGTGTTTAATCCATTTCAAGTTAATTTTTGTGAGTAGTGAAAGACAGTGGCCCAATTTCATTTTTTTGCATGTGAATAATCTAGTTTTACCAGCAACATTTACTGAAAAGACTATCTTTCCCCATTGAATATTCTTGACTCTCTTCTCAAATATTAGTTAACACGGTATATACATGGTTTATACATGGGTTTATTTCTGGACTCTCTGTTCTTTTGGTGTACGTTACTATTTTTGTGGTGGTACCATGCTGTTTTGATTACTATAGCTTTGTGGTATAGTTTGAAACCAGGAGGTGTGATGTCTCCAGCTTTATTCTTCTTTCTCAAGGTTGCTTTGGCTATTCAGGGTATTTTCTGTTTCCAAAAGAATTTTAGGATTTTTTTCTGTTTCTGTGAAAAATGTCTTTGGAAATTTGATAGGGATGCTTAAAGTTAAAAAAAAAGATATCAGTTGGGGTGCCAGTCAGTTAAGCATCTGCTTTTGACTCAGGTCACAATCTCAGGATCCTGGGATCAAGCCCCTCATTGGGCTCCCTGCTCAGCAGGAAGTCTGCCTCTCCCTCTCCCCCTCCCCCCTACTGTGCGCTCTCTCTCTCAAATAAATAAATAATTCATCTTTAAAAAAAAGACATCAGTTGAACTTGATTTTTTCCCCTTTTCTCTTTCTATGAAGGAAAATGGTTTATCAAAAGGGAACTTTTAGGGGCACCTGGGTGGCTCAGTCGTTAAGCATCTGCCTTCGGCTCAGGTCATGATCCTGTGGTCCTGGGATAACCCCTGTATCAGGCTCCCTTCTCTGCAGGGGGCCTGCTTCTCCCTCTCCCACTCCCCCTGCTTGTGTTCCCTCTCTTGCTGTCTCTCTCTCTCTGTCAAATAAATAAGTAAAGTCTTTAAAAAGAAAGGGAACTTTTACATACAGTAGTGAGATAGAGGGTGAGGTTAGGACATGATAACTCCTAATGATGTGACTAAGAATATGTCAGTGGCAAAAATCGGAAACCAGAAGGGTGCTATAGTGGTTTTCCTATTAGTCAACTACACTTGAAAAGAAATGGAGTCACAGAAGTAAGTATCAGAGGAGTCTTGAGTTACTTGCATGCCTTCAGTCAGATAAATATCTAAAATCACTCAGAATAGATGGTATTTTTAAAAAGATTTTTAGCATTTAAAACTTTATAAGCTAGCTTATTTTGTTAGTTCATCATTATGCTGTCAGATCCCCTTGAAAGAACAGTCATCCTAGTTTATGTGGAACCCAAAGGCCACCTCCAGGTTCCTTAAGAAAAATATTAAGATCTGTATATCGTACCTGATGTTCTAGCAGGTGATTTGGAGCAATGATATAACAGTGGAACTATTTAAGAATTTGTCATAAGCAGCACTTTTTTTTTAAATTATTTTCTTAAATTACTCTCCCCAAATTATAAAATTTGCATGTTTTCATTACAACCATTAAAACAATACAAAGATCTATAAGTAAAATAAAATTAGTCCCCTCCTTACCCTCTCTTTTCTCACTTTTGCCTCCTGGGGTAATCAAGATTAATAAGTTGGTCAATATTCTTTCATATGTTTTTTTCTAAGCATCACTTTTTGTATTACTTTATCATACAGGTGTTTGTTTCGTCTAGTTCTCCCAAGAGTGTCTGAGATGCCAGAATCTGAAAGCAAGTAAGTTGAAATAACTTACATACGTACTTACAGAAATGATGTATTTGCCATTAGAATAATTATAGTAACTTTCAATATAAACCTTATGTTGAGAGATGTCCAGTATAGTAAGATCAATATAGACTCTGGGGCCAGTCTTCCTGGGTTCATATCCTGTCTCTGCCACTTACTAGATGTGTAACCTGGGCTTTTATTTCCCCATCCGTAAAATGAAAATAGAATAGTGCCTACCTTATGGGGTTGATGTGATGACTCAATGAGTAAATACATGAAAACACTTTGAGAGTGCCAAGCACTTACTAAGCCCTCAATAATGTTAGCTATGATTTTACTATGATGTTGCATCTGTTTTCCCCTTTCTTAACATGAGAGATATATAGTCAGATCTCTTACTTCGCCACAGAAACATATAACCTGGTCAGCTTGTTGATTGTGAATCTGTATCAGCTCAGATATCTTTCTGCTCACAGTTTCTGTGGCATAAGACATCAAGAACTTAACAATTGGTGGAAGAATTAGGTCACCAATTTTTCATTCACGAAATTCACTACCTCCTAATGATTTGAGAGAAAGCTCTATTCCAGGTCTTGATTAGGGATAACTTTCAGAGAAATAATCACTCATCTCTGTATTCTCTACTTAGATGAAAACTCTGTAATAGTGTATCTCTATTTTGCTTTTGCTATATATACATAATTTGTACCTGGAGGCAGTACATTTTTTCAGCTAAATTCTTTGGGAAATATCTGTGACTGAGATAATACTGGACTGATGACTTAACTTTTTTCATGATACAAATTTTACCCAAGCATAAATTTTGCCTCTTCTTTATAGGCTCTATGAATATATTAAAAGAATGCAAACAAACTAAAAAAGATACTGAGAAAATTATAAATTTTAATAATGACCAAATATTTGATGATATTAAGACATTAATTTTTAGACATATAATGATAGTGTGGTTATTGCTTTTTAAAAGAATCTTTATCTCTTAGAGACACATCCTAAAATATTTATGGATGAAATGATACGATGTCTAGAAATCAGCTTCAAAATAATAGGGGAGGGAAAAGTATGGGTGGGGGTATGATTGAAATAAGATCGATGATGAGTTTAATAATTATTGAAGCTGGGTAATAGATAACATGGGGATCCATTTGTCTGTGATGAGCATGGCATAATGTATAGACTTGTCCAATCACTGTGTTGTATACCTGAAACTAGTGTTATATTATGTGTCAACTATACTTCAATTTTCAAAATTTTAAAAAGTCATTTAAAAAATTTAGAAAAGAAACTCAGAGACTAAACATACCTAGTAGATTTTAAGATCTCTTTGAGGGCTAGGACTATTTGTATTTATCTTTGTATCTCTGAAACCTAGGACAGTATCTGACACATAATAGCCACTCAGTTTATTTAAGTGGCTGAATATCATTCAGTTACTTACAAGAAGATCTTTAGTACTGGTATTAAAAAGTGCTTCATATTCCATGTAATTGTGACATATAGTCAAACCTTACTCATTAAAATCAGTTTGGAAATGGGGAAAGGAAAGGAATCCTATTTAAATTAATGATAAACTTAAATTACAGAATAGTTTAAAAATAGACCTTTATTATTCTCAAGTAAATATAGTCATAAAGAACATCTGCTAGCAGTGTTTTCAGAGAGCAGACAGCACCTTATTTAACAAATAGATTATTAAAAAAAAAAAAAAAACAATTCAGTGGAAGAGCCTGAGAATTGAGTTCCAGTTTCAGTTATTTCACTAACTCCGGTTAACCTTAGACAACAACAACTTATTTTAACTTCTCTAAGCTTTATTTTTTCATCTACTAAAAAAAGCTAGACTGGGTAATCTTTAAAGTTCCTTTCTTTTCCAAAAAACCCATGGTTTTCATTTAGCAGTATCTACCTAAGTATTTTAACAACTCACGTGCTAAAATTTTTTTAAAGCAGTTTGTCTCTTAAATAGACTATATACATCCCTTTCCAGTTCCTCATTCTTATTTATACTATGTATTTGCATTAATGGACCCTTACTGGATTATTTTATAGTCACTGAATTAAATAAGTGAGGAAGTAAACTTTAGATCAGCTGAAATTCAAATCAATAAAGTTTACTTTAAGAAGTTATTTTAAGTAAACCAGACTTCTATTTATCTCTGAGAAAGCTGCTACTTTTCTTGAAGCATAGTCTTTATTATGTAATACTAGAGCTCCTCATGATAGGGACAGTCTCATAGTATACTTCCTCTTAACTTCCTTAGTTGAACTTGCCAGTACTTCCATATTCATTCCTTTGTTCAGTAAAATGACATGTTTTCCTCTGTTAAAATTTATATCCCCTTAAAGAAATTTGACAAAGGGTCAAGAGACCTGTGTTGTAGTCCTGAAATTGTCATTAATTGCATGACATTAGACACATCATCCTCCATTTCCAGATCTGGTTCCTTATCTATAAAATGAAGGGTCTGGACTGGATAAGTGCTTTTTAAAATATATTTCAGAACCCTGGAAATTCTGTGGCACAGCCTCAGGGACTTCCAGGAAGGTGAGGCTCTAGGCCTCTATCCACTACTGGTTCAAACAGAACAGCTAAACTTACATCTTTTCTTGTATATTAGATTTTCATCAAAGTTTATTTGAAACAAGGGTTCTAATTCCTCTCTTCAAAAAAGAAAAAGCTTGAAAATCACAAAATCACTCTCTGCTCTCAAATTCAGTGACCCTGTAATATAAATCCTTTGCTGAGAGTAGGAGTAGAAGGGGAAGAGAGAAAAAATGTGAGAGCACTGGGGAATGAAGAACAGTATCCTATAGTGAGGAAAAATAGTGTTGAAATGATAGGATGGAGCCTTGAACGATAAACTTCACAGTTTTGCATTGCCTTTGTGTAGCTCTCTTGGGGTCTTATTTTGGTACTTTTCTGTAGTAAAGCTTTGGAACAGTAGGAAAACACTCTTTTCTTTATTTTTTAGAAAGAAAGAAATGGATAGACTTTTGACTTGCCTGAATACAGGTAAATATCATCCTGGTTATTTTCACTCCTTCATCTTGCTTCTGTCTTCTCTTAAATTCTCCAAGTACACGACTCAGACAGACTTCATGTTTGAGTTAAGCTTCATGCTTTTATTAATGTTTGCCATAGAAGTCTACTTTGGTTTCTTTATTCACAAGCAGAGAAAAGTTTGTCATCACTCACATTCATCTCCAAATGTGATTTCAGCTCTCTTTTTATTCCAGTTTATTTTAAAGACATTTCCTTCCTTCCTTCTGTCCTTCTTTCTGTCTGTCCTTATTGCTATTTGATCCTAACCTAAGAATAGAACAGGTGAAAAAGGATCAAGACAAATAAAAATGCTGTGCACCCTGTTAATTTTCATGCTCTCTGAATCAGATTCAGATTGTTCACTCTGTTATTTTGAAACTTGTTTTTTCGAACTACCCAAGCCTATGTCCTCTCCCCTTTCTACTACTAATTCCTCCCTCTTCACTTAAAGCTAACCTCCTAGCCACATCGATTTCTTTTTACCAATTCTGTGCTTTCTTACCCAGTGTCCCTTTTGCCTAACAGCTCTTCCTATTTCCACTGCCCAAATACCTATTTCCTCATGTCCAAAACATCTTAGAAACTTCATTTTCTTTATTTCAGTAGTTCAGTTTTATACCTCAATTACCTATCACTAAGGTGTTAAGTGTAGCAAAGTGGTTTAGAAACCAAGGCTTTCATACTTAGCTGTTTGGTATTCTTACCTCTCAGGAGGGTATGTGGGTAGGTAGTAAATGTCTTGGGATGATGACAGCATGTTCTGGTTCTTCAGTATGCTTGCTGTGGCAGCTCAGTAAGTATTATGGCAACCTGTCAACACTCTTCCAGTTCTCCATCTCCATTTCAGTCTTTTTAATGATTGCTCCCACTCTTCTGTTTCCTTACTTGTAAATCCTATCTTTCTACCTCAGGTGGTGAATGATTAAGTTAAAATTATAAATCTCTCCAAAGATGTGTTTGTTCCCCCAAAGTTTGAGTTAACTGCTTCTTGGAGCTTTGGTAATGCTTTGTGTCATTTTAATTACTTTTGGTATGTACCTATGCACACACACACACAAAGAATTTTCTAATTTCAAACCCATGTTTGACTGTTTTTAAGGCAGTATTAAAAATTTTGCTAGAGTATAAAGTAAAAGACCTCACTATAAAATCTTTCTGTTCAATGCAGCACTCCTGAAACTCTCTCAGTCTTTCAATGGAGAGGCCTTGAATTCGGACTCAAGAGCTAATGAAGCTCAATGGTTTCGAAAAATAGGTAAAAGAATATTCTGTGGCTATGGGAAACTGGTGGGTGGTAGAATCAGACATACGTGGATTCACATTCTGGCTCCTTTTTTTTTTTTAAGACTTTATTTCTTTCTTTATTTGAGAGAGAGCAAGCAAGCGGCGAGGAGGAGAGGGAGAGGGACAAGCAGACTCCCCTCTGAGCACAGACCCCAACGTGGGGCCTGATCTCATGACCCTGAGACCACAGCCTGAGCTGAAACCAAGAGTTGGATGCTCAGCCAACTGAGCCACCCAGGCACCCCAAATTCTGGCTCTGTATGTGTAGCTAGCAGTGGGTACAAGGATAACTTACTTAATCTCAGTTTCATTATTTATAAAAGGGAAACAATTATACATACTTCAGAGGGCTAGTAAAGGTTTTAAATAAAAACCTGGGACATAGTAGGTACTCAATAAATATTAGTTTTCTTTTTATCTAGAAATGGGTCTAAGAATAAAATGAGGACTTATAACTGCAGGTCCCCAAGGCTATGCTCCTAAATTTGATCTGGGATGCCTAACTTATCTCTAAATTTGATTTATCAAAAATAAATTGCCTGTGGGATACCTGGCTGGCTTAGTATAAGTACAACATGCAACTCTTGATCTCCGGGGCATGAGTTTGAGCCCCATGTTGGGCATAGAGATTACATAAAAAATAAAAATGAAAAGTAAACTACATGCAACAAAATGAATGAATCTCACAAACATAATGTTGAACAAAAGAAGTCAGACATTGATTCCATTTATATGTGGTAATAAAGAAAAGCAGGCAAAACTAATTTATGATATTAGAATTGAAGATAGTGGTTTCCCTTGAAGGGAGTTGGACTTGAAGAGGGATGGTTGGGTTGCTTCTGAGTTTCTGGTAATGATCAAGGTCTGTCTTGATCTGGATTGGTCACATCATTATATTAACTTTGAAAATTCATCAAGCTAACCAATTATAAGTTGTGTAATTTATTAGGTTAATTTCAGTAAAAACACTTAAAAAATTGTAGAGGCAATTGCTTCTCAGCCTTTTGGCTAATTTCAAGTATAAAAATTGTGGAGGCAGTTATTACAGTGATAAGTAATCAAGAGCAATTAAGCAGCAGTGTCACAAAGTGGACTGGTTCTCATGAATCTTTTTCTGCTTTACAGAGTTTCCTGGGACTCTAATCTAGGAGAAAATAGAAAAAACACAGCAATCTGGCTTCTCAGAAACTTATGCAACTAATTGAAAATAATACCCATTTAAACTATAGAAAGGTTTATAATGACTTTGATCTTTTGGAAGTTTGAGAAGTTATTTTCCAGTACTTCTTTCAGTGAAATTTAATTTTAATTTTCCAGCATGAAGATTATGCTAAATGTTTCCAATGGGGCCTTCTAATGTTCTATGGAAGATGTGAATCTTTACAACAGTTTTCTTCAGCCTTTGATTCTAGTGTACCCTGTTCTTTGCTGAACTTTTTTTCTTTTCAAGTTTTTATTTAAATTCCAGTTAGCTAAGATGTAGTGTAATATTAGTTTCAGGTGTAGAATTTAGTGATTCATCATTTACATACAACAACCAGTGTTCATCACAGGTTCCCTCCTTAATACCCATCACCGTTTAACCTATCCCCCTGCCCACCTCATCGCCAGTAACCCTCAGTTTGTTCTCTATAGTTTGGAGTCTGTTTCTTGGTTTGCCTGTCTGTTTTCCCCTATGTTGATCTGTTTTGTTTCTTAAATTCCACATATGAGGGAAATCATTTGGTGTTTTGTCTTTCTCTGACTGACTTATTTCACTTAGCATAATACTCTCTAGCTCCATCCACATCATTGCAAATGGCAAGATTTCATTCTTTTTATGGCTGAGTAATAATCCATTACACACACACACACACACACACACACATCACATCTTTATCCATTAATCAGTTGATGGACATTTGGGCTCTTTACATAATTTAGCTATTGTAGATAAGGCTGCTATAAAAACAGGGTGCATATATCCCTTTGAATCAGTATTTTTGTATTCTTCAGGTAAATACCTAGTAGTGCAATTGCTGGATCATAGGACAGGTCTATTTTTAACTTTCTGATGAACCTTTCCATGTTCATCAGAGATAGTGGCCTGTAGTACTCTTTTTTAGTAGAGTCTTTGTCTGGTTTTGGAATCAGGGTAATGCTGGCCTTATAGTTTGGAAATTCTTCTTCCTTTTCTGTTTTTTGGAACAGTTTGAAAAGAATTAGCTCTTGTTTAAATATTTGGTAGAATTTCCCTATGAAGCCATCTGGCCTGGGACTTTGGTTTGTTGGGAAATTTTTGATTACTGATTCAGTTTCTTTACTGGTTATCAGTCTGTTTAAATTTTCTATTTCTTCCTGTTTCAGTTTTGGTAGTTTATATGTTTCTAGGAATTAATCCATGTTTTTCTAGGTTGTCCAGTTTGTTGGCATGTAATTTCTCATAATATTCTCTTATAATTGTTTGTATTTCTGTGGTGTTGGTTGTTATTTGTCCTCTCTCATTTGTGATTTTCTTTATTTGGGTCCTTTCTCTTTTCTTTTTGATAAGTCTAGCTAGGGGTTTATCAATTTTATTATTTTTTTCCAAGAACCAATACCTGGTTTCATTGATCTGTTCTTTTTTTTTAAGATTTATTTATTTATTTGAGAGAGAGTACAGAGGGGAGGGGTTCATGGAATGACGAAAGGCTTGATCTGAGGGCTCTGAGATCACGACCTAAGTCAAAACCAAGAGTTGGACGCCCATCTGACTCTGCCACCCGGACACCCCTTCATTTATCTGTTCTACTGTTTTGTTTTGTTTTTTTTAGTTTCTGTATAATTTATTTCTGCTCTAATCTTTATTATTTCCCTTCTTCTGATGGCTTTAGGCTTCATTTGTTCTTTATCTAGCTAGTTTAGGTTTAAGGTTAAGTTGTTTATTTGAGATTTTTCTTCTTGAGGTAGGCTTATATTGCTCTATACTTCCCTCTGAGGACCACTTCTGCTGCATCCCAAAGGTTTTGGATTATTGTGTTTTCATTTTCATTTGTTTCCATGTATTTTTTTATTTCTTCTTTGATTACCTGGTTGACCCATTCATTCTTTAGTAGCACGTTGTTTAACCTCCATGTATTTGTGGCCCTTCCTAATTTTTTCTTGCAGTTCACTTCAAGTTTCATAGTGTTGAGGTCAGAAAATATTCATGTTATGATCTCAATCTTTTTGTACTTGTTGAGCCTGATTTGACCTAGTATGATCTCTTCTGGAGAATGTCCCATGTGCACTCAAAAAGAATATGTATTCTGCTGCTTTGGGATGAAATGATCTGAATATATCTGTTAAGTCCATCTGGTCTGTTGTGTCATTCAAAGCCATTGTTTTCTTTTTGATTTTCTGCTTAGATGGTCTGTCCACTGCAGTTAAGTGGGGTATTAAAGTCTCCTATTATATTATTGTACTATTACCGATGAGTTCCTTTATATTTGTTAGTAATTGTTTTATATATTTGGGGCCCCCATGTTGGGTGCATAAATATTTACAGTTGTTAGATCTTCTTGCTGGCTTGTCCCCTTTATTATTACATAGTACCCTTCTTTGGGTACTGTTGTTATAGTCTTTGTTTTATTTTTTTAAAAGATTTTATTTATTCATTTGAGAGAGAGAGAGAGCACAAGCAGGGGGAGAGGCAGAGGGAGAAACAGACTCCCAGCTGAGCCAGGAGCCCAATGTGGGGCTTGATCCCAGGACCTGGAGATCATGACCGGAGCTGAAGGCAGATGCCCAACCATCTGAGCCACCCAGGTGCCCCTAGTCTTTGTTTTAAAGTCCAGTTTGGGGACACCTGGGTGGCTCAGTTGGTTAAGTGTCTGCCTTCAGCTCAGGTCATGACCCCAGGGTCCTGGATCGAGTCCCACATCGGACTCCTTGCTCAGGAGGAAGCCTTGCTTCTCCCTCTGCCTGCCACTCCCTCTTCTTGTGCTCACTTGCTCTCTCTCTCTCTCTCTCTGACAAATAAATAAAATAAAATAAATAAAGTCCAGTTTGTCTGAGATAAATATTGCCACTCCATTTTTAAAAAATATCCCTGGGGCGCCTGGGTAGCTCAGTCATTAGGCGTCTGCCTTCGGCTCGGGTCATGATCCCAGGGTCCTGGGATCAAGCCCCACATCGGGCTCCCTGCATCACAGGAAGCCTCCTTCTCCTTCTCCCACTCCCCCTGCTTGTGTTCCCTCCTTCACTGTGTCTCTCTCTGTCAAAAAATAAATAAAATCTTTTAAAAAAAAATCCCTCTGTGTGATAAGTGTTTCTCCATCCCCTCACTTTAAATCTGCAGGTGTCTTTAGGTCTAAAATGAGTCTCTTGTAGGCAGCATATAGATGGGACTTGTTTTCTTATCCATTCTGACACCCTATATCTTTTGATTGGAGCATTTAGTACATTTACAGTCACAGTAATTATTGGTAGATATGTATTTAGTGCCATTTTATCCCTTGTTTTGTCATTGTTACTGGCGATTTTCCTTGTTCCTTTCTAGTCTTTGTCATTTTTTTTATCTTTCTTTCCCACTCAAAGAGTGTCCTTTAATATTACTTGCAGGGCTGGTTTAGTGGTCACAAACTCTTCTAGGTTTTGTTTGTCTGGGAAACCTTTATCTCTCCTTCTACTCTGTATGATAGCCTTGCTGGATACAGTATTCTTGGCTGCAGATTTTTCCCATTCTGCATGTTGAATATATTATGGCACTCCCTTCTGGCTTGCCAAGTTTCTGTGGAGAGATCTGCAGCTAACCTTATGGGTCTTCCCTTGTAAGTTAAGAACTTCTTTTGTCTTGCTGTTTTTAGAATTTTTTTCTTTATCACCGTATTTTGCAAATTTAATTACAGTATGTCTTGGTGTTGGTCTGCTTTTGTTGATATTGATGGGAGTTCTCTGTTTCTCCTGGATTTTTATGTCTGTTTCTTTCCCCAGATTAGGGAAGTTCTCAATTATTATTTCTTCGAATAAACTTTCTGCTCCCTTTTCCCTCTCTTCTTCTTCTGGGACTCTTATGATATGAATGGTGTTACATTTGATGGAATCACTGAGCTTCTTAACTGTATTCTCATGATCCATAACTACTCTTTGTCTTTTGTGCAGCTTCATTATTTTCTATTATTCTATCTTCTTTATCACTTATTTGTTGCTTTGCTTATTCCATCCTTGTTGTCATTACATCCAGTTGGTTTTGAATCTTAGTTTTTGCATTTTCCATTTCTAATTGTTTTTTATCTCTTTTATCTCTGCGATAAGGGTCTCCCTGCAGTCTTCCGTGCTCTTCTCAAGCCCAGTGTGTATCCTTATGATTGTTGCTTTAAATTCTCCATCAGGCATGTAACTTATATCTGTCTTGATCACATATCTGGCCATGACCTCTTCTTGTTCTTTCTTTTGAGATGAATTCCTCCATCTTGGCATTTTGTCTATGCCTCTGCCTTCTTCTGTGTGTGCCTATTATGTTTCCTGCTGCTGAGAGTAATGGCTCTGTGAGGAAGAGGTCACTTAATGCTCAGGGCCTGGGCACTCAGGGAGTGTCTCTTGTATATGCTGCATGCATGCTGCTGGTGTGTTTTGGCTGCTTTATTCTTTAGGTCATTTGTCTGCAGAGACATTCCTTGCCTGCAGTGGGCAGTTTTTGGACCTTTGCCAGAGTGTAGGGAGTTTTAAATAGGCAGGCTCTGGTCTGCTTGTTAAATGAGACCCAATGCTACTTCCATTAGAACTGAAGAAGCCTTGCAAAACTTTTTGGTCAGTAGTTGAGGTTCATGCAGAGGTGTTTGCTGGCCTTCTGGGGAAGGGACCTGCTGCACTGGGACTGAGGCACACTTGCCAGAGTAGGGCAGTACCAGCAGAGTGCAGTGGGGGCAAGACTTGGTGTTAGCAGGTTAGGCAGCCAGTGTTGATGCTGTTCTCTTTACTGAAGCTCGTTTATGACGAGGGGCAGGGGAGGGAAATGGCACCAGCCAGCTCCATTTTCCCTGGAGTGCGGTCTCCATGCTTGCTGTTCTGAGGGAAGCACTCCCAGAAGAGCGAATAATTTCCCCTAGTACATACCAGGCATTTTTCTGATTGCTCTTTTCACACTGTCTTCAGGTTGCTTGCCTGCCTGAAGCAATGCAGTGCGCTTTGGACTCTATCCTAGCCAAGTCTGCTGACTATTAAAACTCCAAACTTTAGTGACCTGCTATGGCAGGGACCTGCTCTTGTCTTCTGGGGGAGGGTCTCGCTGTGCTGGGGCTGATGTAGGTTTGACCCAGAAGGGCAGTTGTGCCACAGTGCAGCAATGTGGGATTTGGAGCAGAGCAGGCTAAACAGCCAGCACCCTGGTTAGCCACCCTCAGCAGGTATCTCCGTGCTTGTGCTGAGGGAGAGGGAGAAGGAAATGGCACCTGCTGGCTTGCTCTTCTGTCCCTGGAGAGGCCTCTCTCAGAGTGACACCTCTCACAGATGTGCTCCAAGAAGAGCGAACAGTCTCTCCCTGTGCACGCCAGGGGCAATCTTCAGATCACCCTGTCTGCCCCCCAGGGTTGCTTGCCTGCCTTCTCTCCAGGAGTAGAGCAGTGCCCTCATGGCTCTATCCCAGCCATGCCCATGGACCTCTAAAACTCCAGTCTTTGAGCCCCACTGGTGGAGAAACTCACAAAAATCAGCCCCTCTCATTTTCCTAGCCAGTGGCTTTGGGGAAGTGTTCTCCTTATGCATATCCCTGTGTGCCCCACTGTCCCTCGCCTTTCTCTACAACCAGGGCCCCCTCCCCTCCACAGGACCCAGGATCCATTTCTCCCTAAAACCACATCTCTGCACTTCCTACCTTCCTCAGTGTGGACTCCTCTCCCTATGGTTGTGCAGTTTGTTCTGCCCGTGCTCAGGTTGATTTCTTGGGTATTCAGAATCATTTGATTCTGAATACCCAAGAAATCATTATTTAGCTGTGTTCAAGGGATGAGGCAAGCTGCCATCTTAGCTCCCCACCTCTGCTGAATTTTAACAGACTTTTATGAATTCCTGTGGTGAGCTCCTTGGTGATCCTTATTTTATAGATGGATTTATTCCAGCTGAGAATGTATTGTATGTCCCCAGTTTTTATTTAAAAATTCAGCACTACCTCCATTAGTTATTGGCAAGATTCGAAGATTGGAAGTGATAAAAGTCTCTAAATTTACCTGGAAAAAATTCTCTAAAAATGTAAAGTTAGCTTTTTTAACCCGCAAAACCCCTCATTAGTATATTAATATTAAAAATGCAGGTAGTGAAGATTATAATGGTACAGATTAAGATTTTCATAATTACATTATTTCATATAACTTTCAGCTTGGAACTTGGCTGTGCAATGTGGCAAAGACCCGGTGACAATGAGAGAGTTTTTCATCCTCTCTTACAAGGTAAGTCTCTTCTAGTAAGTATCTCACGAATGGACCACAACAAAGATACGATCACTGTGGCTATTTTCAAGGGCTAAATATAAAGTGGTATTGGCTTTTAATCTAGAAACTTTTAGAATACATGTCTAAACAGGAATGAACTAAGGAGCATTTGTTCCCTGTAGGATACAATGTGCAAATATGAAGCAGTTCTCTCCATACCAAAATATTACAAACAACCATCAGGGAGCCTAAAGTTTTACCATAAGAGACTTATTTCTTTGCTTTTGAAGGAATTCAGTCTCCCAGAGTCCTATACTAAAATATAACTCTCTTTAGGAGAGGAATACTCTAAGTTGTCAACTAATAAAACATTAGGAAGGGTTATAAATCTGTAGGAGTATAGAGTAGGTATCTGGGGAAATGAGGAGGTGAAAAGAATGCTAAGAATCTTGGGCCTACTTTATAATTTTTCTTAGAGCAGGTTCTGTATGTAAGGATTTGGAAGCTTGTTTTGCAATTATAAGCATTTTTAAATAGTCATTAGTCTCCAAGGTAGAGATTAAATGCCAGAAAGGGAAGAATATTAATCAGAGAATAAAAGGAGAGAGGGATTAAGAATGTCTCTCTTACACATTCAGGAGTACACCGTCTGATATGTTGAGATAGATTAAATGTTAAGAGTTTTAGAACTGGAAAGAACTATAGAGATAATCTAGCATAACTTCCTCATTTTATATACTAGTAACCTGAGACCTAGAGAGATAAGGTGTTTTGAAATGCTATTAATTCAGTGACAGTGATGATTATGGTCACTAAACATTTTGGGAGATTAAGAAATAGTCTTTGAAAGTTTAGGTATAATTGCCATTTAAATTAGGTGAAATAAATTAGTTTTAGTTTTGAACATTTGTGATAGCACTAGTAGGGTTCTATGTAAGAATCCCAAGTGGCCTAGAGGTTTATTGTAGTAAAAGCTGGGAGTTTTTTCTAAAGTTAGAGGACAAGGTTTAATGATGAGGTTATGCCTAATAATGCCTGTCAAGATTTGACATTGTCTCTTTCAACCATGACAATATATGTGCTAATTTCAGCTCTATTCAATACAAAGGGGAAATCTATTTGCCAGGGGGAAAATCACTTAGAAATTATAACACAAAGCAAGAAATAAATCACTAGATAGAAATACAGGGCCAAATGACAGTACCTATCACTGGGAAGATAGGAAAATTGCAAAGAAATGAAGCTTTTTATCTCTAGAAATGTTCTTAAAAACAATGGAAAGTAATATAAAATTAAAACCATACATCAGTGTTATAGTCTATATCGTTTTTAAGGTGAGGTGTGTTTTCCCAGCTGAATTTTTTCATTCAGACAGGATGTTGCTGATTTTCATTCTGATTGTTTCTGTTCACCTGGCAGAATTCGCAGTATTCATTGATGTTCTGGTTATTTCTTATCAGCTGTCCCAGTTTTGTCCTTCTGATCAAGTAATTCTGATTGCACAGAAAACATGTTTACTTATGGCAGCTGCAGTTGATCTAGAGCAAGGGAGAAAAGCTCCAACAACTTCTGAACAGGTAATGTGCAACCTTCAAAGAAAACACAAGAAAGAGTTTAGTGTGCTATTTGGTGTGTTTGCCTTCCCCGATGCAGTTCTTTCTGATTTTCTTTAAAGAACCCTTTCATCCTTTCCAGGAGCATCTTGATTTCAAAGGTTTGTAATGGTTCATTCCTTCCTAAGGAAAGGTCACATTTGGCTTAGCCTCATCTTTTAAAAAGATTGAATATCTCTTCTTTGAAAATGCCTCTTCCCATGGACCACTCTTCCCGAATCTGTTTTTAGATAATTCTTCATCATCTCCCTGCAATCATATGTGGCCCATAAGAAATGGTTTTCTCTATTCTTTTTTCCTTTTACACATTCTCTAAGGAAGAATTCATCAACCTCCACAGCTTCGATAGCCATCTGATTACTTACTTGGATTGTTTTTCTTCACTAATTGCATTTGCTTTCTTTGACCCACACTCTTAAATATTTTATCAGTAACTCAGTTTTAACAACAAAAAGACAGTATTCCTACCTTCGCCTGAATTCCACTCTTAGCTTTGTAAACCTTGCCCCTTCTAGAAAATGCCAACATCAACATCTCAGTCTCCCATAGGCCAGAGTATTGGTTTGTCCTTAGTTTTCTACTGTCTTTCTTCCAAGCTAAGAAAATGTTCTCCAAGTTGGACCAGTAGCATTTTTGGTATGATTTTAAAATCTAGTTCTCTCTGCTTTTTCTCTTTTACCTACACAAAGAAAAATTCCCAATTTCCCATACTTGCCAGCTTTTCTTTCCAAATGGTATAAAATCCTTCTTGCTGTTTATTTCCTTCCTTCTGTTAATTGCTTCTTTCATGATTCTTCAGATCTGGAACAAACTGTCACCAGATCTCTGCCAACATATTTCCCTTCCTTTCTGTTCCCTTGTTGACTTCAGCTCAAAAAACATTTGAGTATTAAGTACTCAGCTAGGTACTGGAGATAAAGAAGACAAAATCCTTAACTTTGAGGAGTAAAGGGACCTCTTTTTAGAAACCTTTCCATTTTAAAAGAATATGAGAAAAGAATCTATGTGCCCCAGAACAAAACCAAAAGCAATCATTTTGCTTCTTTTAAAAAGCATGGGTAAATGCAATTTTATTCTCAATAGGGCCTTTTGCTTTATTTAAAAAGAGTAATAGCCTCTAGTTTTTGCATGGTGCTTTTAACCTTTTAGAAGTTTTTCCCTTAGGGGCACCTGGGTGACTCAGTCAGTTGAGCATCTCTTTTTTTTTTTTAATTTTATTATGTTATGTTAGTCACCATACAGTACATCATTAGTTTTTGATGTGGTGATCCACGATCCATTGTTTTCGTATAACACCCAGTGCTCCATGCAGTATGTGCCCTCCTTAATACCCATCACCGGGCTAACCCATCCCCCCCCCCGACTCTTGATTTCAGCTCAGGTCATGATCTCAGGGTTGTGAAATTGAGCCCCACCCCACACTGGGCTCTGCTCAGCGGGGAGTCTGCTTGAGATTCTCTCCCACTCCTTCTCCCTGTGCATCTGCTCCTCCCCTCACTCGCACACGCTCTGTCTCTCTCTAAAATAGAGAAACAAATCTTTTTTTTATAAAGATTTTATTTGTTTAAGAGAGAGCAAGGGAGATCACAGAGGGAGAGGGAGAAGCAGACTCCCCGCCGAGCAGGGACCCCGATGTGGGGCTCCATCCCAGGACCCCGGGATCATGACCTGAGCCCAAGGCAGACACTTCACTGACTGAGCCACCCAGGTGCCCCGAGAAACAAATCTTTTTTAAAAAAGTTTTTCCCTTACATTGGTAGTCCTGACTTTATTAAATTTTGTATCTCAATGAATAGAGATCAAATTGATGTGAGGGAAATTTCACAAACTCTTAAGTACAGTCCTTAATTGTTTTGTTTGTTTCCAACAACTGTTCTTTTTTGTGTGTTCTTTCTCTTGCAAATGTTAATGGTTTCTAAGAACTCTAACCTAGTAACCCTTCTATAATCTTCTTTGCTTTTGAAAGAATGTCTATTTAGGTAATTGAAGATGCATTTCTGCCTTTCACCATCTAAGTCTGGTCCCTGTAAATTAGACCAGGGTGTTCTGTCGGTCTAATGAAGACTTGTTGAATTCTCTTCTATTTATCTGCTCCTTGTTCTCTAAATGCTCATTAATTTGAGTATTTCCAAATACTCGATGATGAAGGAATATAGAGGGAATGTATAGTTTTATCAACATTGTCTCTACTCTCCTGAGTATGAGTTGGGGGGAAGTGAGGGATGCTTTAAAAAAAATATAGCAGTTATAATATGCCATTGTGTATACACACACACACACACACACACACACACACACCACATCTTATCCACCCATCTATCAGGGGACCCTTGGGTTGCTTCTGTATCTTGGCTATTATAAAATAATGCTGCAGTAAACATAAGGATGCATATATCTTTTTGAATTAGTGTTTTTGTTTTCTTTGGTAAATACCCAGTAGTAGAATTACTACATCATATGGTATTTCTTTATTTAATTTTTTTTCAACTCCTTACATGTGTGAACAGGCTTATTTATTTCAGGTGAAAATGAAATCTGTACTTAAGTTCAACCAAAAAGTGAGAACATATTAACTAATGCATGTCGTGTAAGAATCTTACACTGATGTGCTTTCAATTTTCCCTTCCATCTTTTGTACTCTTGTTATTACACATTTTACTTTTACATATGTTATAAACTCTCAATATATTGTTCTTATTTTTGATTAGGCCATCAATTTATTTTAAGAGCTATTAAATAGAAGTAAAATGTTCTTTATATTTATGTACATTTAAGGGCTTCCTTGAATCTTCATTTCTTTTTTTTTTTAATTTTATTTATTTATTCGACAGAGAGAGAGACAGTGAGAGAGGGAACACAAGCAGGGGGAGTGGGAGAGGGAGAGGCCGGCTTCCCGCCGAGCAGGGAGCCCAATGTGGGGCTCGATTCCAGGACCCTGGGATCATGACCTGAGCCGAAGGCAGACGCTTAACGACTGAGCCACCCAGGCGCCCCAAATCTTAATTTCTGTGTTGAGATCCAAATTACTGTTTGATATCCTATTCCTTTTGCCTCAAGAACTTTAACATTTTTTTGCAGTGTTGATCTATTGAATTTCCCCAGTCTTTTTCTGAAAAAGCATTTTTCCTTTATTTTTCAAACAGAGTTTTGCTGTGTGTAGAATTTCGAGCCATCAGTTCTTTTTTTAATTTTAGCACTTTAAAGATGTCACTCCACTGTTGTTGGGCTTGCACAATTGCTGAGGAGTCTGTTAGCCTCATCTTTGTTCTATATATAGATATCTTATTTTTTCCCATTGACTGTCTATAAGATTTTCTCTTTTCTCTTTGTTTTGTAGCAGTTCAAATATAGTATATCTAGGTTAAAATTTAAAAAAAAAATCCTTGCCATTCTCTGAGCGTTTTGCAACTATGGTTTGATGTGTTCCATTAATTTTGAAAAATTCTTTACCACTATTTCTTCATTTATTTTCCTGTCCCGTTTATCTCTCTTTTCCTCTTAGGATTCAAATTACACATATAGTAGACTATATGATATTGTCCCACAGGTCTGGTATGTTGTGTTGTTTCTTTTTTTCTCATTTTTTTCATTGTAAATATTAAATATTTAATATGTAAATATTAAACAACATAGTACTGCACAAGCAAGGCGCCAAATAAGAAATCAAACAGCAAATCAAAATATGTCTCAAAACCTATGGGATACAGCAAAAGTGGATTTTACAGAGAAATTTATGCTATAAATGCTGTATTAAGAAAAACATTCAAATGAACAACTTAACATTACACCACAAGGAACTAGAAAAAGAAGAAACCTAGCTGAAGTTTAGAGGGGAAGGAAATAACAAAGAAAAATCAGAAATTAATAAAATAGAGACCAGAATAAATAAAAACATAACACTGAAAGTAATGACCAGGTTTTCCAAAAATTAAACAAAATTGGCAATGCTTTAACTACATTAACTAAGAAAAAAAAAGATGACTCAAAAATCAAAATGAGAAATGGAAGAGAAAACAATACAGCATATAACCACAGAAATACATTAGGGTGATAACAGATTACTATAAACAATTAATATACTAACAAATTAGATAACTTAGAAAAGTAAAATCAGATAATTCCTAAAAATGTACAAATTACCAAGATTGAATCATGAATCTTGAATCTAAGAAATAGGAAATCTTCTTAGACCAATAACAAGAGTGAATGTTGAATTAGGAATCAAAAATCTCACAACACAGAAAAGCCCAAGACTGCATGGTTTCCTTGGTGAATTCTACCAAACATTAAAAAAATAATTAATGAACATCTTTATCAAAATCTTACAAATAATGGAACAGAGGGAACACATTCAAAATCATTCTGTGAGGCCAGTATTACCTTGATACCAAAGTAGGATAAAAACAATACAGGAACAAAAAAGTCCAGTTTGTACAATATAAGTATTACTACTCTGGCTTTCTTTTGACATCCATTTGCATGATAAATATTTCTCCACCCCCTCACTTTCAATCTGCAGGTGTCTTTAGGTCTAAAGTGAGTCTCTTATTGGCAGCATATAAACGGGTCTTGTTTTTTAATCCATTCGGACACCCTGTGTCTTTTGATTGGAGCATTTAGTCCATTCACATTCAAAGTAGTTCTTGAGAGATATGTATTTAGTGCTATTTTATAATTTGTTTTGTCATTGTTCCTGGAGATTTTTGTCTGATCCTTTCTTGTCATTGTCACTTGTAGTCTCTCCTTTGTGCTGAAAGAGTCCCCTTTAATATTTCTTGCAGGACTGATTTAGTGGTCACAAACTACTTTAGTTTTTGTTTGTCTGGGAAACTCTCTTTCCTTCTATTCTGAATGATAGCCTTGCTGGATGCATTATTCTTGGCTGCAGATGTTTCCCATTCAGTATGTTGAATATATCATGCCACTCTCTTCTGGCTTGCCAAGTTTCTGTTGAGAAATCTCTAGCTAGCTTTATGGGTCTTCCCTTAAGGGCTTCTTTTGTCTTGCTGCTTTTAAGATTTTTTCTTTATCACTATATTTTTCCAGTTTAATTACAATATGTCTTGGTGTTGGTTTGTTTTTGTTGATTTTGATGGGAGTCCTCTGTGCCTCCTAGATCTCAATGTCTCTTTCCTTCCCCAGATTAGGGAAGTTTTCTGCTGTTATTTCTTGAAATAAATTTTCTGCCCACATTTCTCCCTTCTTCTGGGACTCCTGTAATATGAATGTTACACATTTCATGGAGTCACTGAGTTCCCTAAGTCTATTCTCATGTTGCATAATTCTTCATCTCTTTTGTTCAGCTTCATTATTTTCCATTATTTTATCTTCTAGGTCACTAATTCGTTACTCTGCTTCTTCCAGCTTGTTCATTGCATCAAGCCTGTTTTCGATCTTGTTTATTGTACCCTTCATCTCTGATTCTTTTTTAACTCTTTTATCATTGTGGTGAGGGTCTCACTGTTGTCTTCTATTCTTTTCTCAAGCCTAGTGAGTATCCTTATGATTATTGCTTTAAATTCTCTATCGGGGGCAGCTACGTGGCTCAGTCAGTTAAGCAACTGACTCTTGATTTCGGCTCAGGTCATGATCTCAGAGTTATGAGATTGAGTCTCGTGTCAGGCTCTGCACTTAGCAGGGAGTCTGCTTGAGATTTTCTCTCTCCCTCTCCCTCTGCCTTGTCCACCTCCACTGTCTGTCTCTCTCTCCCTCTCTGTAAAATGAATGAATGAATAAATAAATAAATTCTTTATCGGGAACGTTACTTATATCTGTTTCACTTAGATCTATGGCCATGGCCTTATGTTGTTCTTGCATTTGGATAAATTCCTACATCTTGGAATTTTGTCAAAGTCTCTGCTTTCTTCTCTGTGTTAGAAAAGCCAGTTATGTCTCCTGCTCCTCAAAGTAATGTTCTTATGACTAAGACCTCATGTCATGCCCAGGGCATGGTGCTTCAGGGAGCATCTCTGGTGTGTGCTTTGTGCACTCTGCTATTATGTTTTGCCTGCTCTATCCTTCAGGCCAGTGTTCTGCAGAGGTTCTCCTTGCCTGTTGTGGGCAGTGTTTGGTCCCTGGCCTGCATGTGGCAAGTTTTAACTAGGTGTGCTGCAGTTTGCTTGTGAAATGAGACCTGACACCAACTCCACCAGGACAGAGGCCCTGCAGAACTCTCTGGTTGGGAGATATGGTGTGGGCAGGGGTTTATGCTGGTCTTCTGGGGGAGGGGCTTGCCATGCTGGGACTGAGGTAGGCTTGACTGAAAAGGGCAGTCCCACCAGAGCACAGGGGGGCGGGGTTTTGTGTAAGCAAGTTAGGCAGCTATTGTCCATGCTGAGCTGCTTCCCTCAGGTGGTTCTGTGTTTATGCTAAGGGGCTGCGGGAGGAAATGGCACCAGCCAGCTCTTTTCTTCTCAGAGAGGCCTGAAGGAATAATCTCCCATAGTGTGCCCCAGACATTCTTCAGATCTCTATTTCCATGCTGTCTTACCCCGGTTGTTTGCCTGCCTTCTTTCCAGGAGCAGCACAGTGCCCTCAAGTTTCTATCCCAGCCAAGCCTGCTGACCTTTAAAACTCTAGGCTGTAAGCCCCACTGGTTGCAAGAACTTCCGAAATTCAGCTCCTCTCATTTTCCAAGCCAGTGGCTTTGGGGAAATGTTCTCCTTGTCCATTCCCCTATATGCTCCTCTCTTTCTCTTTCTTTCTCTCTCTCTCTCTCGCCCTTCTCCATGACCACAGCTCCCTCTCTTCCGAAGCACTTGTGATTTGTTTCTCCCTTAAACCACGTCTCCACACTTCCTACCTTCATTGATATGTCCTCTTCTCTCCCTTTAGTTGTAGAGTTTGTTCTGTCAGTCTTCAGGTTGATTTCTGGGGTATTTAGGATGATTTGATTGTTATCTAGTTGTGTTCATGGGACGAGACGAGCATGGTGTCCTCCACTCTGCCACCATCTTCCTCTCCCACTCCTTCTATTTTTAATTTTTTGAGCAATAAAAAAGAATGATATCTGATGATTTGTGACAATATGGATGGACTTAGAGTGTATTATGCTAAGTGAAATAAGTCAGACAGAGAAAGGAAATATAAACCATATGATCTCAGTTATGTGTGGAATCTAAAAAGGAAAACAAAAAAAAGAAAAAGGAAAAAACAAACAAGCAAACAGACTCTTAAATACAGAGAACAAACTGGTGATTGTCAGAGGGGAAATGGATAGGGTGATAGGCAAAATAGGAAAAGTGGATTAGGAGATACAAATGTCCAGTTATAAAATAAATAATTTGTGGACATGAAAAGTACAGCATAGGGAATATAGTCAATAACATTTTAATAACATTATATGGTGACTGTACTGATTGTGGTGAGCATTGAGTAATGTATAGAATTGGCCAATGAATATGTTGTGCAAATGAAACTAATATAACATTGTATGTCAATTATACTTCAATAAAAAATATATAGCCTGGTGCCTGGGTGGCTCAGTCGATTAAGCATCCAACTCTTGATTTCAGCTTAGGTCATGATCTCAGGGTTAGGGGATCAAGCCCCGTGCTCCCACTCTGCACTCAGCAGGGAGTCTGCTTGAGGATTCTCTCCCTCTGCCCCTCCCCCTGCGTGCATGTGCACTCTCTCTCTGTCTCTAAAATAAATGAACAAATCTTAGGGAAAAATATACAGCCATTATAATTTATTGAGGAACTATATCTCTTTCCTAAAATGCGTCGGATAAACTGCTGACTAGCCAAATCAGGCTGATGGCCTGTGTTTCTGCAGCCTGAGTGTTAAGAATTTTTTTTACATTTGCCAAAGGTTGTAAATGAAAATAAAGAAAAATATGTGAAAGATAGTTTGTGTGGATGGCAAAGCCTAAAACATTTACTGTTTGGCCTTTTATACAAAAGTATCCTGACCCCTATCCTAGATTATTTTTTAACAGACTTATTGAAGTATAATTAACATACCTTATGATTCACCCAGTAAAGTATACAGTTTAATGGTTTTTAGAATATTTAGATTTGTGCAGCTATCAACACAATATAATTTTAAAACATTTTCATCACTCTAAAAAGATACCACTTACCTATTAGCAGTCACTTCCCTATGCCAACCAGCAGCCCTAGGCAGCTACTAATCTATTTTGTATCTTTATAGATATGCCTGTTCTGGATATTTCATATAAATATTATCATATGACTTAGTCTTTTCTGACTGGCTCCCTTTATAATTTTTCAATAATTTTTAATAGGTTCACCATGTTATAGTTTGGATCCATTCCTATTGATGGCTGAATGATATTCCATTGTATGAATATACCACATTTTGTTTATCCATTGATGGATATTGAGTTTTTTTCAATTTTCAGCTGTTACAAATAATGCTGTGATAAACATTCATATACAGATTTTGTGTGGATATGTGTTTTATCTTCCCTTGAGTATATACCTAGGAGTGGAATTGCTAGGTTTTATGATAACTCTATGCTTAATCTTTTGAGGAACTACCAAGAGTATTTTCCAAAGCAGTGAAACCATTTTACATTCCCACTAGCACTAGGCTAGGGTTCCACTTTCTCCACCTCCTTGCCACCACTTGCTATTATATCCTTTAGATTATGGCCATGCTGGTGAGTATGAAATGCTATCTCATTGCACTTTTGATTTGCATTTTTCTAATAAATGAGGATATCATGACTAATAACAAAAGATATGAACATCTTTTCATGTACTTATTTGCCATTTATATATGTTCTTTGGAAAATGTCTATTTGGGGTTTTTTTGCCCATTTTTAGTAGGGTTGTTTGTCATCTTATTGAGTTCTAATAGTTGTTTTATATTCTTGGTACTAGACTCTTCTCAGATAACAATTTACAATTATTCTCTTTCATTATGTGGGTTGTCTTTTCCTTTTCTTACCAGTGCCCTTCGAAGCACAAACATTTTAATTTTGATGATACCCATTTTATTTACTTTGTTGTTGTTGTTGCTTGTGCTTTTGGTGTCAGTGTTTAAGACTGTTGCCTAATGAAAGATCATTAAGGTTCATCCCTATGTTTTCTTCTAACAGTTTTATATTTTTACTTACTACATTCAGGTCTATCCATTTTGAGTTAATTTTTGTGTATGGTATGAGATGATGGGGGACCAACTTCATTTTTTCCGCATTTGAATATCCAGCTGTCCCGGGACCATTTGTTGGACATTTTCCCCATTGAATTATCTTGTCACCCTTGTTGCAAATCAAGTAACCATAAATGAGGAGGATTATTCCTATTCCATTGATGTCTGTGTCTATCCTTATGGCCAAATCATACTGTTTTAATTATTATAGCTTTGTAGTAAGTTTTATAATAGAGATGTGTTAGTCTTCCAATTATGTTCTTCTTTTTCAAAATTGTTTTGGCTATTGTGGATCTTTCGAATTTCCATATGCATGTTGGGATCAAGTTGTCAATTTCTGTAAAGAAGCCAGCTAGGCTTTTGATAGGAATTGCACTGAACTTGTAGATCAGTTTGGAGAGTATTGTGATCTTAACAGTATTAAGTCTTATTACCCATAAATATGGGATGTCTTTCCCATTCATTTAGGTTTTAATTTCTTTCAACAGTGTTTTGTAGTTTTCAGAGTATATTTTTACTTCTTTCTTTTTTGTAGTCTAGTAGATTTTCCATTTCTGAGTCAGTTTCAGTAGTTTATATTTCTGGAAATGTGTCCATTATAATCTAAGTGATCTAATTTTTTGGCTTACAGTTGTTCATAGTATTCCCTTATAATCATCTTTTTTATTTCTGTAAGTTTGGTAGTTATGGCCCCTCTTTCACTCCTAATTTTAATCATTTGTGTCTTCTCCTTTTTTTCTTGACCGGTTTATACAACAGTTTTTCAATTTTGTTGATCTTTTTCAAGAACCAACTTTAATTTCTTTTATTTTCCTATTATGTTTCTGGTCTCTCTTTCATTAATTCCCACTCTAATCTTTATCATTTTCTTCCTTCTGGTCACTTAAGTTTTAGTTTGCTTTTCTTCCAGTGTCTTACAGTACAAGTTTAGCTTAGTGATTTATTTCTTCTTTTTGTAATATCAGCTTTTATAGCTATAAATTTCCCTCTAAGCACCGTCTTAAGAATGAAACACTATAAATTTGAGGGACACATTCAAACCCATAGCATTCCTCCCTTGGCCCCCCAGAATTCATGTCCTTCTCATGCAAAATACATTCATTCCATCTCAACAGCTCCAAATGTCTTAATTCATTCTAGCATTGACTCAAAAGTTTCAGTCCAAAGTTTCATCTAAATATCATCTGTCTGGGTACATTTCATCCTGAGGCAAATTGCTCTCCAGCTATGAACCTGTGAAATCAAACAAGGTATATGCTTCCAAAATACAATGGAGAGACAGGAATAAGATGGATATTCCCGTTCAGAAAGGAGAAATAGGAAAAAAAACAAGTTAATGGGTTCAAAGTAAGTCTGAAACCTAATCAGGCAAATAACATTAAACACCAAGGCTTGAGAACAATCCTCCTTGGCTTTGTGTCCCACATTCTGGACCCACTGGGGCTACAGTTGGGCCCGCAAACCTCTAGGCCCCACCCATATGGTTCTGCCAGGTGTAGCCCCATGCTACAGTTCTCACAGGTTAAGGTTCGGGCTGGAGTCCCTCACAGTAGCTGTGCTGCCCTGGGGTGGAAAGCTCCACTAGGCATTGCCCCTAATGGGGGCCTCCTGCAGTAGCCCCACCCCCACAGAGGTTCTTTGGGCTCCAAAAGTTCCTTGGGCATCTTTTGAAATCTAGGTGGAAGCCGCTATGCTACCAGCCCTTGCATTCTGCATACTGTGAGATCACCAAGCTGATGACTTCCCAAAGTTTGTAACCTGTACGGTCCGGAGGGGCAGCCATAACAGCCTGCACTGCACTTGGAGTGGCTGTGGAATATGGCACCAGAATTTGAGAAGGGGAGCCAGGGAGGTGCGGTGGCACTGGCCAGCTGTGGCTCCTCCTTTGAAATCATTCTGCCCCTTAGGCCCTTGCACTCTAGGACCTGTGTTGGGAGGCCATTTTAGGGCCAGCCCCAAGAACTCTGAACTGCCTCAGGTCATTCTTCCATTGCTTTGGACAATAGGTACTAACTCTTGTTTAGATGGCTGGCCAGTCTCCCCATTGTCTTGGTGTGAATATCTCCTGGCTTCTGTTGAGATGGTTGAGCCACAGCATTCTCCTTATCAAATTCAGCCATACCTTTAGTGTTCTGTCTTAAACTAGCTTTCTTACTTCTTTCAATATTGACAGGCTGAAAATTTTCCAAATTTTTAAGTTGTGCTTCCTTTTTTAAAAAAAGATTTTATTTGAGAGCGTGCGAGAGAACAAGCAACAGCGGATGGGGGGGGGCAAAAGGAGAAGGAGAAGCGGCATCTCCACTGAGCAGGGAACCCGATGCGGGACCTGATCCCAGGACCCTGGGATCAACCTGAGCAGAAGGCAGATGCTTAATTGACTGAACCACCCAGGCACCCATGTGTTTTCTTTTTGATTAGCATTTCCACCTTTAAATCATTTCTCTCTTCTTACATTTTACTGTAAGCATTCAAGAGAAACTAGGCCACTTTTTCAGTACTTTGCTTAGAAATTTCTTTAGCCAAATATCCAATTTCACCACCACCAAGTATTACCTTCTATAAAACACTAGGACGTAAACACAATCCCGCCAAGCTCTTTGCTATTTTATAACATGGATGGCCTTTCCTCCAATTTCCGTTGTTCCTCATTCCTCATCAGAATGACCTTCAATGTCCATATTTCTACCAACACTCTCTTCACAGTATTCTCAAACTATTCTCCAAGAAGATTGATCTCTGCAGCTCTTCTCTTTCTCGGTCCTCATGTAACTGGGGCACAGGGATGCAAGAGCACCTGGCTCTGGGGGTCCCAGACAGACCAGGTTTGGCCATTCGCTGCTGACAAGATCGAAAGGCAGAGAGATGATTGGTGGTGAACAATAAAGGAATTTATTTCAGTGAGGCCAACAGTGGGGAGACAGCAGACTGGCGTCTCAAAGACTCGCTGAAGTGCTGAAAATAATTCTAGGTTTATACAGGGAGAACATGGGACAAAGGTCAGTAGGTACATGAAGATACAGTCATTGTCTTGGGGTCAGTCACGTGGGGTCTTGCTGGCTCAGTGCAATCCTTATTGCTTGAGAGGGTAGTTTGGTTCCCATCATGGGATGCTTTGCCCACAGGTTCTTTTGCCTGAGTTAAGAGATAAGCCAAAAAGAACTCATCAATTAGAAAGTATAGACTGAGATAAAAAATGGAGGTAGCTGAAGTCCTCTTTCAAATATGAGAATTGGTCTTAACCATTCATTCACAGCAGTGTAGATTTTTTCTAGCTCACACCTCCAAACTCTTCCAGCTTCTGCCCATTACACAGTTCCAAAACTGCTTCCATATTTTCAGGTATTTGTTACAGAAGCACTCCACTCTCAGTGCCAGTTTTCTGTCTTAGTTCATTCAGGTTTCTGTAACTAAAACACCACAGACTGGGAAGCTTGTAAACAACAGAAATTTATTTCACACACTTCTTGAGGCTAGAAGTCCAAGATCAAGGTCAAGGTACTAGCATGGTTGTGTTCTCTTGTGAGGGCCCTCTTCCTGGTTCATAGTTTGCACCTTCTTACTATGTCTTCACATGGTAGAAAGGGCTAAGGATCTCTCTGGAGTCTCTTATAAAGGGCACAGATCCCATTTATGAGGGCTCTACCTTTGTGACTTTAGCACCTCCTAAAGGCCCCACCTACTAATACCTGCACCTTTGAGGTTTAAGATTTCAACATATGAACTGGTTGAGGGGTACACATTCAGACCATAGCATATTGCTTGAACAGCATCCCATAAGTTCTGGTATGTTGTGTTTTCTTTTCATTCATCTCAGATTTTTTTTTATTTTCATTGTGATTTCTTCTTTGACCCATTGTTTATTTAGTAATCTCTTCTTTAATATCCACATATTTCTGAATTTCCCAAACTTTAGTATCTTATTGATTTCTAAGCCCTATTCCACTATGGTCAGAGTACATAGTTTGTGTGATTTCATGTTATTTTAACTTTATTTGAAGTTTGTGTTGCAGCCTAGCATGTGGTGTATCCTGGAGAAAGTGCCATGTGTGCTTGAGAAGATTTTGTGTGCTTCTTGGGTTGGTGGAGTGGTCTTTGGCTATCTGTTAGGTATAAAAAAACAGTGGCTTTATACAATTGCTTTTTTTTTAGATTTTATTTATTTATTTGACAGAGAGAGAGACAGTGAGAGAGGGACCACAAGTAGGGGGAGTGGGAGAGGGAGACGCAGCCTTCCCACTGAGCAGGGAGCCCGATGCAGGGCTCGATCCCAGGACCCTGGGATCGTGACCTGAGCCGAAGGCAGACGCTTAACGACTGAGCCACCCAGGCACCCCTATACAATTGCTTTTTTTTTTTTTTTTAAAGATTTTCTTTATTTATTCATGAGAGACAGAGGGAGAGAGAGAGAGAGAAGCAGGCTCCCAAGGAGCAGGAAGCCCGATGCGGGACTCGATCCCAGGACCCTGGGATCATGACCCGAGCCGAAGGCAGATGCTTAACCATCTGAGCCACCCAGGCGCCCTATACAATTGCTTTTTAAAACAATTGAGAGGAGAAAGAAGAAATATATATTTATACACTCTTTTATAATTACATAATTATTACACAATTGCTTTAACCAGTGCACTTTTTTCCGTTTGGATTCAAATGACTATCTGGTGTCATTTGTTTTCAGCCTGAAGAACTTCTCTTAGCATTTTTATGAAATGGTTCTGCTAGCAATAAATTCTATCAGCTTTTGTTTAGCTGGGATTTTTTTTTTTTGCTTTTTGCTTTTTGCTTTCAGATCTGAAAGATAGTTTTGCTGGATATTAGATTGTTGGTTAACTGTTATTTTCTTTCATTATATTGAATAGGTTATCCCACTGCCTTCTTTACTGAGATTCTATATTTGCTGAGACATTTTCATCAAATCTTTGTTAAAGTGTGATCTCCTTTTGTTGTTTGAACATATTTTAAATAGCTGCTTTGAAATCTTTGCTGAGTTCAGCATCTGGACCCATTTTTCAGTCAGTTCCTGTTGCCTGCTTTTTTCCTGCATTTGCGTTATATTTTACCATTTCTTCGCATATCTCACAATTTTCTGTTGAAAACTAGACATTATAGATAATATATTGAAGCATCTTTGAATACTCATTCCCCTCTGTGGTTTGTTGTTGTTAATACTTGCTTGTTTATTGGTTTAGTGACTTAGCTCGGCTAGCTCAGTGAAGTCTGTTCCCTCAGCAGTAGAGAGTGTACAGCTTCAGACATCACTCCTCAGAAGTCACCAGCTTTGCCTGTGGGGTCACCTGGGCCCCTCCTCTACAAAGGGATGAAAGTGGTTTTAGCAGGGTTATTTTTATAATTTTTCTTTCCTTGATATCCTTGTTAACTTTAGAATGGTCTTTTGTTGGTATTAACCAGATGTCAGTCTTGACTAATTACTAGGGTGGTTGCTTTGTGCATGTGTGTGTGTGTGTGTGTGTGTGTGTGCGCACGCACATGTGCATGTGTGTGTTTAAAAATGCTTTTTGGCATTAATTGTTCTATAGCCTGATACAGTTAATGTGAGGCCCCTTTGAAAAGTGGTAGGGGTCTTCTTAGTTTTCTCTTACCCTGGTTCCCTCTGTAAACATCCGGCTGGTCTTCTGTTTTGCATGTTGATATCATTGAGCTATCAAGCCACTTTTTAAGTACACAACTCCAGAATCTCCTTTTTTTTGTAGTAGCCTTATACTTGAACTTCCCCAAGCTGTGTTCCAATTAAAGTCAGTCCTCTTAGGCAGAGATACAGAGCTCACTCTCTAATGAGCTGCTGCTTCTCCTCCTCAGAAGTTTTGTACCACTGTTTTGGAGCTGGAGGTGGGGGCATGGCACATTTCTGTCAGAGTGATAGTCCAGCTCTATGAGTAAGGGGCTGGGCAGGAGTCAGTCCCTGGCATTCTGAGCTTCCTCTCCCAGCACGGAAACTCTGTCCTATAAGCAAGCTGCACTGAGGGCAATTGAGACCCAGTAATTGCAATTTTCCATGCCTGGTTATAGGGACTGGGTAGAGGAAGAGAGCTCCAGGCCTCTCATTTGTGCATGTTTATAATAGAGCTCCTATAATACAGACCTGGGGGAGGAGGATGAGAAGTGCTGGCAGCATGCCCCTTCTGGAAATCCCTAGCCTAGAAGCTGAGAATAGAGGGAGCCCCATCTTCTTGGTCACACCCACCTAAAGTAGCACTCACACTGAGCTGGGGGTGGTTGGTGAGCAGGTCAGGGTTCAGCTATCATGGGTGTTTACTGTCTTATTGAGACGTGTAGTAGATTTCCTGGAATAGATGTTTCTTCATTTTCTTTTTACCCTTTGGGCAATTTCCTGAGACTTTACATGTTTGTGTTTTGTAATTCACCAGTTACGGTTGTTTTGCTAGGGAGAGGGTCCATGGAACTCTTCATACCACCATTCTAGAAGTGCTACTCTTCTGCCCTAGATTATTAAAATTGATAGTGCTCACGGTTTTCTGTTGAATCCTCATTTTCTGGGACATTAAGAAAAATACAAATGGGGCACCTGGGTGGCTCAGTTGGTTAAGCGTCTGCCTTTGGCTCAGGTCATGATCCCAGGGTGCTGGGATCGAGCCCTATGTCTGGCTCCCTGCTCAGCGGGGAGTCCGCTTCTCCTTCTCCCTCTGCCACTCTCCCCTGCTTGTGCTTTCTCTCTCTCTCTCTCTAAATAAATAAATAAATAAATACATAAAATCTTAAAAAAGAAAAATACAAATAGAGGTTAATATTTTTATATAAATTATAAAATGTTCAGTTTAAACTGTAATTTTTCTGTCATTTTTAACTGCTTTTAATGAATATGATATATTATTTTAATTTGCTTAAAGTTTTGTCTCATTGAGACTAATTTTCTTATTGCATTGTTGCCAAACAGACCAAGTTACTGAATCGTGCACTTGAGCAGATCCATAAATGCAGAGAAATCTGGAATTTCCTGAAAGAAACAGGTACAGAGGGAACTGGGAGTTTGGTAACACATTTATGAAAGACATTTCAAGTCTGAATAATAGTCTATATCACCAGAAATTTGTGCCACTTCAGTACTTGATAACCAGTCAAATGATTATTTAAGGACTAATTTTTCTCTACTGTATGTTTGTACTTTGACTCTCTGACACGCTGCTTGGAGTAAGAATATATTTTACTTTGTTTTTTATGGAAGTATAGTATTGAGTATAAAAATAGGATCATTATTGTTCAATATGACATTATTGCCCTTAGGTCACTAGATTTCATGTCTAATTTAATCAAGCTCTAATTCTGAGTAAATGTAGGCTACATTCCAAACCATAATCATATCAGATACTGTTAACATTTTATTATGTTAATCATAATCATATCAGATACTGTTAACATTTTATTATGAAATAATCAAAATAGTAGTAAACCTTTTAAAATTATATAGTAACTTGCTACTGTTTCTTCATTAAGGATGGTATTGGCTTTTAGGTTTCGGCATACTTTTTTTATGTATTGTCCATCTGTTCCTATTTTAGTTAGAATTTTAAAGAATCAATATTGAATTGAATTACATGCCTTTTCAGCTTCTGTAGCGATAACCCTATGGTTTTTCTCTTTTAAAGTATTAATATATTGAATTAAAGTAGTACATTTCTAAAAATAAGTCATCATTGCATTTCTGGAATAAAGCCTACTTGATCATGGTGTGTTATAATTGTTGATGAATTCAGTTTCCTAAAATTTAGAAATTATTGGTTTGTTTTTTTCCTTTTGTGTATATGTGATATCTTTAATGGATTTTGATATTGAACTATAGGAATTATAAGGAAGAACATAAACATAAAATTTAATTCACCTTTCTCAATCTATGATAGCCATTTAAAGGAATAAAGACAAAAAGAAAGGATAGAGAATACCTAAATAACATTTATAGAAGACTTAATAGAAATATACACTATAGCCTGAAAAGAGAAAATTCATCTTCTGTTATGTGCCCTTTGAGCATTTACAAAATTGTTCACAAGGAAAACCTGAATAAATTCCAAGACATAAAAATAAAACAACGTTATCTGATCACAATGCAATAAAAAAAGGAATTGATGGAATCAGGACAAAACCCTTAACCACTTGGACATTTTAAGACACAGAAACTACAAAATAGCTAGAAAATAATGATCTTGAAAATACTATATAACAGAATCTAAAGTGCTAAAGCAGTTCTCAGAACAAAATTCATAGCTTCAGAGCGCCTGGGTGGCTGTCATTAAGCGTCTGCCTTCAGCTCAGGTCATGATCCCAGGGTCCTGGGATCGAGTCCCACATCGGGCTCCCTGCTCAGCAGGAAGCCTGCTTCTCCCTCTCCCACTCCCCCTGCTTGTGTTCCCTCTCTTGCTGTCTCTCTCTCTGTCAAATAAATTAAATCTTTAAAAAAAAACAATGACTTTTATTTAAAAAGTATGTCAGAATGCTGCCCACTGAAAAATCAATTTCTTCATTCTAGGAACATAGCTGGGCTACATATATATATCTGTATCTCTATCTAGATGTCATTACAGAATTGAAAATTAAAACAATGAGCTACTACTACATACATATTAGAATCATAAAAATGTAAAACACTGACACCACCAGATGCTGGCTAGTATGTGGAGCTATAGGAAACTCTTATTCATTGCTGGCAGGAATGCAAAATGGTATAGGCATTTGGAAGGCAATTTGGTACTTTGTTGTAAAACTCTTACTGTACATTCCAGCAACTGTGCTTTTTGGTATTTACCCAAATAAGTTGGAAACTTATGTCCATGCAAAGACCTGCACGTGGATGTTTATAGAAGCTTTATTCATAACTGCTTAAACTTGGAATCAGCCAAGATATCCTTCAGTAGGTGAATGGATAAATAAACTGCAGTATGTCCAAATAATGAAATATTAGTCAGAGATAAGAAGAAATGAGCTATCAAGCCATGAAAAGTCATGGAGGAATCTTTTTTTTAAAGATTTATTTATTTATTTGAGAGAGAGGGAGAGTGGAGGGAGGGACAAAGGGAGAGAGAGAATCCTGAAGCAGACTCCCCACTGAGCACAGAGCCCAATGTGGGGCTGGATCTAGGACCCCAAGATCATGACCTGAGCCAGAATCAAGAGTCAGCCACTTAACCGGCTAAGCCACCCAGGCGCCCCATGGAGGAATCTTAAATGCATATTATTAAGTGAAAGAAACCAATCTGAAAGGACTACATACCACATGATTCCGACTATATGATATTCCAGAAAAGTCAAAACTGTGGAGAAAATAAAAGGATCACTGGTTGATAGAGGTTAGTTGGGGAGGAAAGGATGAATAGACAAAACAGAATTTTTAGGGCAGTGAAACTATTCTGCATGATACTACAGTGGTAGATACCTGTCATTATACATTTGTCAAAACCCATAAAACATACAACATCAGGAGTGAACCCTAATGTAGCTATGGACTTTGGGTGAAAATGATGTGTCACTGCAGGTTCATTGATTGTAACAAATGTAGCACTATGGCATGGAATGTTCAGTAGTGGGGGATGTTCTTTAAGGGCGGTGGGTTTGGTATATGTGGGAACTTTGTACTCTCCACCCAATTTTGCTATGAACCTAAAACTTCTTTATTTTTTTTAAAGATTTTATTTATTTATTTGAGAGAGAGAGATTGAGAGATAGATAGCACAAGAGGGAAAAGGGTCAGAGGGAGAAGCAGACTCCCTGCTGGGCAGGGAGCCCGATGCGGGACTCGATCCCGGGACTCCAGGATCATGACCTGAGCCGAACGCAGTCGCTTAACCAACTGAGCCACCCAGGCGCCCCTAAAACTTCTTTAAAGAATGCCTGTTATCAAAAGGACAAGAGATAAAAGTGCTGAAGAGGATGTGGAGAAAAGAGAACCCTTGTGCACATTGGTGGGAATGTATAGTTGATAACAGCTACTATGGAAAACCATTACGGAGGTTCCTCAAAAAATTAAAAATAGAATGACATAGAAATTTTACTTATATATCCAAAGGAAATGAAATCATTAACTCAGAGAGATAGTTGCACCCCCATATTCATTGCAACATTATTCACAGTTGGCAAGTCAAGGAAATAATCTTAATATCCATCAAAAGATGAATGGATGAAGAAAATGTGATATGTATATGTCAAGATGTATATACAATGAAACATTCAGCCTTAAAAAAGAAGAAAATCCTGCTGCTTACAATGACATGAATGAACCTAGAGGGCATTGTGCTAAATGAAATAAGTCAGAGAACTGTTTTGGAACAATTGTTTTTATTTCATTATTTCAGTTTTCTTCCTTGGGGACTTCGTATGTTTGGCTCTCCTTTGCCAGTCTTCCAAGTGTATCATTTTCTCTCTTTTAGAGTTTTAATTTCCATTTTTATTTTTTTAAACACATGTCAAAGATTTTATTTAACTCATTAATAAAGGAACCACTGAGATGTTACAGGTGGTTCAAAGAAGAATTAAAAGACACACACAGGCAATTAGGAAGTGAATTTACAAGCATATGCAAAATTGAATTGTGTGTGTGTTTTGTTATCTTTTGCTATTCCAAAGCTAGGATACCAGAGCCAAGAAACCCTCTCTACCAGATTTCACCTGTAGCGCCTATAATTTAGAGGAAAGTCATCTTTTCTCAAGGTCCCTGAAATTTACTGAAGGTTCCTGACCTCTTAGAAAGTGAACTCCATACCACATCTATACTGGGACCCTGTAAATCAGGTACCAGGATAACTCCCTGAGGGGATTTTGTAGGCATGTGCTCCATAAAGTTGAGGTAAGCTCAACCTTATACCTTAAGTTTATCTTTTTTTTTATTATGTTATGTTAATCACCATACATTACATCATTAGTTTTTTTTAATTTTTTTATTGTTATGTTAATCACCATATATTACATCATTAGTTTTTAATGTAGTGTTCCATGATTCATTGTTTGCATGTAACACCCAGTGCTCCATGCAGTGTGCCCTCTTTAATACCCATCACCAGGCTAACCCATCCTCCCACCCCCCTCCCCTCTAGAACCCTCAGTTTGTTTTTCAGAGTCCATAGTCTCTCATGGTTCATCTCCCCCTCCGATTCCCCCCATTCATTCTTCCCCTCCTGCTATCTTCTTTTTTTTTTTAACATATAATGTATTATTTGCTTCAGAGGTACAGATCTGTGATTCAACAGTCTTGCACACTTCACAGCGCTCACTGTAGCACATACCCTCCCCAATGTCTATCACCCAGCCACCCCATCCCTCCCACCCCCCCACCACTCCAGCAACCCTCAGTTTGTTTCCTGAGATTAAGAATTCCTCATATCAGTGAGGTCATATGATACATGTCTTTCTCTGACTTATTTCGCTCAGCATAATACCCTCCAGTTCCATCCACATTGTTGCAAATGGCAAGATTTCATTCTTTTTGTTGGCTGCATAATATTCCATTGTGTGTGTGTGTGTGTGTGTGTGTGTGTGTGTGTGTGTGTGTGTGTGTGTGTGTGTGTGTGTGTGTGTGTATACGCATACACCACATCTTCTTTATCCATTCATGTGTCGATGGTTCTTTCCACAGTTTGGCTGTTGTGGACATTGCTGCTATAAACATCGGGGTGCACATACCCCTTTGGGTCCCTACATTTGTATCTTTGGGGTAAATACCCAGTAGTGCAATTTCTGGGTCGTATGGTGGCTCTATTTTCAACTTTTTGAAGAACCTCCATACTGTTTTCCAGAGTGGCCGCACCAGCTTGCATTCCCACCAACAGTGTAGGAGGGTTCCCCTATCTCCACATCCCCGCCAACATTGTCATTTCCTGACTTGTTAATTGTAGCCATTCTGACGGGTGTGAGGTGATATCTCATTGAGGTTTTGATTTGGATTTCCCTGATGCCGAGCGATGTTGAGCACTTTTTCATGTCTCTTGGCCCTTTGGATGTCTTCTTTGGAAAAATACCTGTTCATGTCTTCTGCGCATTTCTTGATTGGGTCATTTGTTCTTCGGGTGTTGAGTTTAAGAAGTTCTTTATAGATTTTGGATACTAGCCCATTATCTGATATGTCATTTGCAAATATCTTCTCCCGTTCTGTCGGTTGTCTTTTGGTTTTGTTGAATGTTTCTTTTGTTGTGCAAAAGTTTTTTATCTTGATGAGGTCCCAATAGTTCATTTTTACCCTTGCTTCCCTTGCCTTTGGCCATGTGTCTAGGAAGAAGTTCCTGCGGCTGAGGTCGAAGAGATTGCTGCCTGTGTTCTCCTTTAGGATGTTGATGGACTCCTGTCTGACATTTAGGTCTTTCAACCATTTTGAGTCTTATTTTTGTGGTGTAAGGTGTGTGTGTGGTGTAAGGAAATGGTCCAGTTTCATTCTTCTGCATGTGGCTGTGCAATTTTCCCAACACCATTTGTTGAAGAGACTGTCTTTTTTCCATTGGACATTCTTTCCTGCTTTGTCGAAGATTAGTTGACCATAGGGTTGAGGGTCTATTTCTGGGCTCTCTATTCTGTTCCATTGGTCGATGTGTCTGTTTTTGTGCCAGTACTATACTGCCTTGATGATTACAGCTTTGTAATAGAGCTGGAAGTCCAAAATTGTGATGCCGCCAGCTTTGCTTTTCTTTTTCAACATTCCTGGGGCTATTCGAGGTCTTTTCTGGTTCCATACTATCTTAAGTTTATCTTATCATACCTGATTAAATGGCTGTCATTCTCAAGTATGATACTCCATGTAAGGCCTTGGTTGCACAATTTGTCCATTTATATCTTGGTTTTAAAACGAGGACAACAGAATTGATATTTAGGTTTTGATGCTGTAGTACATAAGATTAAACAGAATAGCAGATCTTGAGTACATTTATTATTCTTTTAATTTAAGTTTTTATTTTAATTCCAGGTAGTTAACATACACTGCTACACTAGTTTCAGATATACAATATAGTAAGTCCATACATCACTATTTTCATCATGACATGTGCACTCTTTAATCCCCATCACCTATTTAACCCGTCACCCCACTACCCTCCCTTCTCGTAACCATTAGATTGTTCTCATAGAGTCTGTTTCTTGCTTTATTGCTCTCTTATTTTTTTCCCTTTTCTTGTGTGTTTTGTTTCTTATATTCCACATATGAGTGAAATCATACGGTATTTTTCTTTCAGTTCTGTTGTTTAAAAATCTGGAGTCCTCAAGCTTAAACCCAATCTCCTGTCAAGTCTCTGTAACCATGATAAAAAAGGAAAAACATATAAACTAATAAACTATTATTTAAAAGGTAAAAGAAAGGACAGATTCTTATACAACCCATAGATAACTATATTGCTATGAAAAGTAGGAGACTTAATAAAAGTGTCTGAGTTCAGAAGGGCTAAGATAGATAGAAGGAGGCAAATGTGAACCGTGGTATTTTAAAGTACTTTTTTTTCTTTCTTTTTAATTTTTTATTGTTATGTTAATCAGGTATTTTAAAGTACTTTAACTTCGTTTACAGAAGCACTGTCTACTAAATTGTTTGGAGTTACAAATAATTTTCAGAGAAAGAGGATTTTCTCATATAATCAGAAAATGGAACATTAAAACAACATCAGCAAGACTCCAAATACATAACCATGATAAAATTTCCCTCATCAGTTTATGCAGTCCTATGTAATTGATGTTCTGCTGGATCTTGGCTCAGTAGTCTGCTTTTACAATACTGTATGCTTTTAGACTAGAAAAAAGCCTGCAGTGGTATGGTCTCAAAGTTGTCTATTCTGTGTCAACTCAGAAACCTGTAATCAGGAGTATCTTCTTTTTTCTTTTTTTAAAGGTCTTATTTATTTATTTGAGAGAGACACAGTGAGAGAGGGAACACAAGCAGGGGGAGTGGGAGAGGGAGAAGCAGGCTTCCCTGCTGAGCAGGGAGCTTGATGTGGGGCTCGATCCCAGGATCCTGGGATCATGACCTGAGCCGAAGGCAGACACTAAATGACTGAGCCACCCAGGTGCCCCCAGGAATATCTTCTGACATGTCAACAGTTTGAAGTACCTGGTATAGTCCTTTTCTGTGAGGCTCTGAGACTGTCCTTTGTTAAATACACAAACTCCTCCCTGTCACTTATAGCAGAGTCTTCAGGCAAACATCGGAGTCAAACAGAAACTCTCTGTACATTACAGAGATTTAATGACTGTGGTTAATTTAGTAAGGTAACGAATAATACCAGAATGGAAGGAAGGTAAAATTCTCTCTTGGGGTGCATTATATAACTATGTCATAACAGGTTTTAACTGTGATTATATATATATATATATATATACAACATAAAATTTGCCATTTTAGCCATTTTATGTGTAGAGATCAGTGGCATTAATTACATTCACAATGTTGTGAAACTTTCACTACTATCTGTTTCCAAAACTTTTTCATCACCCCTAACAAACTGTACCCATTAAGAAATAACTCTGTATCCCCCTTTCTCCCAGCCCCTGGTAACTTCTAATGGTACTGTCTAGATATAAGTGGAATCATATGATATTTGTCTTTTGTAACTGGCTTATTTCACTTAGCATAATGTTTTTAAAGTTCACCCAATGTGGCGACAAATCAGTACTTGCATTCTTTTTTATGGCTGAAAATATTCCATTATATGGATATGCCACATTTTGTTCATCTATTCATCTGTTGATGGACACTTGGGTTGTTTTCATCTTTGGCTACTGTGAATAATGCTGGTGTGAACATTGGTGCACAAGTATCTGCTTGAGTCCCTGCTTTCAGTGTTTTGGGTCTATATCTAGAAGTGGAATTGCTGGGTCATAGGATAAGATAATGTTTAACTTTTTGCAGAATTGCCAAACTGTTTTCCACAGCAGCCTCACCATTCTCCATTCGCACAAGCACTGAGTGAGAGTTCTAATTTCTTTACTTGCCGCCACTTTACTATTATGTCGTTTGGATTACAGCCATTCTATAGTATGAAGTGGTATCTCATTGTGGCTTTATTTGCATTTCTCTAATGAGTAATGATGTGGAATGACTTTTCATGTGTTTATTGGCCATTTATATATCTTTTTTGGAAAACAAACACTTGTCTTTCTCATCCTTTACCCACTTATTTGGGTGGTTTGTCTTTTCATCGTTCCATTGTATTAAACCTAAAAAAGAAAAACCTGAAGTTCTTTCCTCCTCTTGTATTTTTCTTCCCTATGTATCTTCTTTACCTTCACAGGGAACACTTCACTTCTGATACTTCTGGTTACCAAATGTGTGGAGGTTTTCTCCCCACAACAAGCAATTCTCTGTAACATCAGCTGGGTGTTCTACAACTCAACTCAATTCTGACACTGTCTACCCAGAGATAGCCTTAGGCCCCACAGTTTATGGGTATAGTCCCACAAGACTGACCCCCACCCCAACCATTTCAGACACCAGTCACAAACCCGGCTTGTCACCTGGGCTTGTCAGCAACCAGCTATACACTGAGGTTCCAATAACACTCACCTTGGGTTTGATTAACACAAGTGATTTTTGCCTGTTGGTCTTGTACCCTGCCACTTTCTTGCCCTTTTCTTTCTTGTGGATTCATTGGGATCTTCTATACATATGTAGGATCATGTCATCTGTGAACAGTGATAGTTTTGCTTCTTCCTTTCTAATGTGGATGCCTTTTATTTCTTTTCTTTTTTTTTCTTTTCCTAATTTCTCTCACTTAGAACATCCAGTATGCTGTTGAATAGCAGCAGTAAAAGCAGGCATTCTTTTGTTGTTTCTTTTTTTTTCTTTTTTTTTTTTTTTAGATTTTATTTATTTGACAGAGAGAGAGAGACACAGCGGGAGAGGGAACACAAGCAGCAGGAGTGGGAGAGGGAGAAGCAGGCTTCCCGCCGAGCAGGGAGCCCGATGCGGGGCTCGATCCCAGGACCCCGGGATCATGACCTGAGCCGAAGGCAGACGCTTAACGACTGAGCCACCCAGGCGCCCCTCTTTTGTTGTTTCTAATCCTAAGGAGAAAGCCTCAGTCTTTCACAGTTGACTGTGATACCTGTAAGTTTTTTGTAATTGTTCGCTATTAGGCTGAGTATATTCCCTTCTATTCCTTGTTTTCTGAGTAGTTTTTTTTCTTTATCATGAAAAGATTCTGAATTTTTTAATTCATTGATTCCATTTTTTTTTCTATTCTTTGTTTCATTTTTATCTGTTCTTTATTATTTCCTTCTTTCTGGTGGGTTTGGGTTTAGCTTGCTCTTCTTCTGGTTACTCAAGGTTTAAAGTTAGTTTGTTGCTTTTTTTTTTTTTTAAGATTTTATTTATTTTTTTGACAGAGAGAGACACAGCAAGAGAGGGAACACAAGCAGGAGGGAGCGGGAGAGGGAGAAGCAGGCTTCTTGGTGAGCAGGGAACCCGATGTGGGACTTGATCCCAGGACCCCGGGACCATGACCCGGGCCGAATCTTTCTTATTTTAGGGGCGCCTGGGTGTCTCAGTCGGTTAAACATCTGCCTTCGGCTCAGGTCTTGAGCCCAGGGTCCTGGGCTCCCTGCTTTGTGTCTCTGTCAAATCAATAAGTAAAATCTTTAAAAAAATAAAATAAAAAATAAAATCTTTCTTATTTTAAATGTCTTTACAGCTATAGATTTCCCTCTGAATACTGCCTTCCCTACATCCCATAAGTTTTGGTATGTTGTGTCTTTGTTTTCATTCATTTCTATGTATTTTCTAATTTCTCTTGTGATTTTTTTTCTTTGGCCTATTTATTTAAGAGTATGTTGTTTAGGGCGCCTGGGTGGCTCAGTTGGTTAAGCGACTGCCTTCGGCTCAGGTCATGATCCCGGGGTCCTGGGATCGAGTCCCACATCGGGCTCCCCCTGCTCTGCGGGGAGCCTGCTTCTCCCTCTGCCTCTGCCTGCCCCTCCCCCTGCTTGTGCTCTCTCTCTCTCTCTGTCGAATAAATAAATAAAATCTTTAAAAAAAATAAAAATAAAAAAATTAAAAAAAGAGTATGTTGTTTAATTTCCACATATTTATGAATTTTCCACTTTTCTCTCTGTTTCAGATTTCTAGCTTTGTTCTGTTGTGGTCAGAGAATATACTTTATATGATTTCAGTCTTATTAAATTTATTGAGACTTGTTTTGTAGCCAGCTATATGTTCTATACTGCAGAATTTTCCATGAGCACTTGAGAAGAATGTGATTTGTGCTGTTGTTAGGTGGAGTATTTTCTATATGCCTGTTAGGCCTACTTGGTTTATAATGTTGTTCACATCTTTTATTTCCTTGTTGATCCTCTATCTTGATATTCTGTCCATTTCTGAAAAAAAATTTCTAAGAGGGGCGCTGGGTGGCTCAGTCGTTAGGCGTCTGCCTTCAGCTCAGGTCATGATCCCGGGGTCCTGGGATCAAGCCCCGCATCAGGCTCCCTGCGCGGCGGGAAGCCTGCTTCTCCCACTCCTGCTCCCCCTGCTTGTGTTCCATCTCTCACTGTGTCTCTCTGTCAAATAAATAAATAAAATGTTAAAAAAAATTTCTAAGAGTTATGATTAGTGTTTCTCTTAAAGTTTTACTCACAAGATAATCAGTAATCTTCAGGAACTGCTCATAAGGTATACAATTTCTGAAAATTTTATGTTAATAGTCTTTTACTTCTGAATTTTAATATAAGGAAGGCTAAGCATCTCTTCTGATTTTGCAACTCTTCTCATGTAACTCTTAAACAATAGTAACCCATCAAATGAACCTAATCCTCACATTTCTCTCTTTATGAGGAGAAAGAATGAATTTTTGCATTTTTCCGGGATCCCTTTTAGAAATCTCAAAGATAGTTTTAGGTTTAAAAGATATCCTGAAAACTTTATAAAAACTTTATATCTTTTATAACAGGGATGTAACTTTTGGGAAGAAAAAAATCAAGAGTTGTTAGAGATGATTTGGGTACTTGATTAAGATAGGGTCATGGGTGCCTCAGAAACAACACTTGATTTCCTATCTAAGCAAAATGACATCAAAACATTTTAAAAAGTAGCATAGGAGGTAACAGTTTTGAAGAAGTTAAGCTCTTTGATAAATGAGGAAACTTTGTACTTTGTTTGCCATTAAATGATCAAGAATAAAGACACAATAAACACAACATAAAGATCAGAAAATTATTCTGGTAAAACACAGAATCTGCTATCTAGGCAGATTACATAGAAAATAAAGAATAACCTTCCTTATTGTAAGTGAAGGCATTAATCAGTAAACCAAGCAAGCAAGCCCATCAAAATCAAGATAATTTTGCTACATTTAAATAGATTACAGAGCTTTATCTCAGACTCAGATTTAAACCAGGTCAAATAAAATTTACTTTCCAAATCAGTCCTTCATTATATACTCTTTTATATTCTGAAACAAACTGACAATCTTTTTGGTGATCTGCCAGGTCAAAACTATTTTCGTAATACTAAGACATGTCGTTTTCCAGAAGCTATTTGATGTGTGATATTGTAATAGATCAAGTACAGAGGCATGTATGAGAATCTAGCTATTTCAATTAAGTCAGAGTAAAGAGCTTTTCAAAAATTTTCCACAGGCTTCTCATTGATTTTTTAAATATATTTTTTTTGAAAATCGACACTAGCATTCAGTGATTTTTGTTTCAAATAAGTTCAGCCAGTAAATATATTTAAATTTTCTGTTCTGATTTCTAATATGGCAGTTATTGATAGATATAATCCACATTTGAAAAATCTCTTTAGGGGGTGCGCTTGGGTGCCTTCAGCTCAGGTCATGATCTTGTGGTTGAGCCAAGTGGCAGGTTCCCTGCTTAGCATGGAGTCGGCTTCTTCCTCTCCCTTTGCCCCTCCCCCCACCAACTTGTGCACACACATGATCTCCCTCTCTCTCTCTCTCTCTCTCAAATAAAATCTCTTTTTAAAAAAAGAATTTCTCAAAGTCTCTTTGGAAGTTCTTAGTAACTTTTTTCAGAGGGCAAAGGGGTCCTGAGAATAGAAGTTTGAGAACCATGGCTTTAGGAATAAACTGCATGTTCCTTTAAAAGCAAAAACACATATCCATTTGTTACTATTGCTCGTAATATAATGTCAGCCACTTATTTTAATTGTTACATTTTTTTTTACTTTTAACCAAAATAATTTTTATTTCAAAAAGAAAATTTGGACATGTGCAATTGAGAACCATCTCTTATAAGCTTTATAGCAAATTAGCAGAATTCTTGAGCATACATAGCATATAGCTCTCTGTGGCCACACCCATCCTTTTAAAAAGGAAAAATGAACACATTCAGTAACATGACCCAAAGATTTCACCTCTCTATAGCATATAAAAATAAGCAATAGTATAAAACTTAAATCTGTGCTTTGTAATCAATATTTAAGTATTTAATTTTAATTAAAATTTATCTTTTTATTCAGTATTTATTAATTGACTCAATTTAATAGTAGTCTTGCATTTTAAGTTAACTAAATGTCTTGGAAACTATCTTAAACCTAACATACTACAGCACATAGTTACAGCTGAAATTAAGTTTGTCAGAACAATGGTTCAATTTTAATTGAATACACTTTACGTTTTTTATAATCTTAAATGTTATATATAAGAACTATGTAATATTAATCAATAAACCTGTATACACCTAGGAAAAGAGACCTAGTTTCAAATTAAATGTATACTTGTTTTATACTTTATACGAATAAACCACAAAGACCTAGCTTTTTGTTTTAAACCAAAATTATTAAACTAATCTTGCTTGCCAAAGACTTACCTTAACTTTGGAATCTTAAAATGTTTCTGAGTTGGCAGAATTTTTTTATAAGCACACTCTGGTTTAACACATTTAAAATATTAGTTTAGTCTTCTTTTTGTGAGAATTTTAAGAGTATTGTGCTTACTTATGTCTATAAACCAGAACAGAGCTCCTTTAACATAGAAGACTTTGTCATCTAATTTGTGGAGACCAGCCAGAGATGGGAAAACATTTCACATGATGTGAGGTCAGGACCTTTCTTGAGTATGGACACATGGACACAGACCTAGGGAGCTTATGGATTCAGAGCTACAATTTCAGCTGCAGATCCAAGAGTACACTCACCAGTCTAGATGGATATCAGAGTGCTGTTTTCCCTCCCAGCAGGCATGAAATAATTGTTTAATCTGAGCTCAAAATGGTCAAAAAGAATAACAAAAAAGACTAACAAATTAAATTGTCTGTTGTTTCTTACCCAGAGACGTAATCCATTAATCCATTTACTCAACAAATAGTCAAACCATATTCCCATTCATTGCTGGTACCAGGGCAGGGAACGGCATTGGCTGTATACGAACCAGAAACAAAATGAAACATAAACTCAATAGAAAAGAAAAAATTATTCCTCAAAGTTTTGTGGCACTTGAAATTTAATCTGGGAGCCAAGGGAAGATGAGTTTAAGTAGTCCACGAGTTTTACTTTACCAGCAACACAGTTTACCTGGTTTTGTATCCATTAGGCATTTTGGTCAATAATTTTTTAAAGATATAACCATGACTGTCATACAAATATAAAATGAACATGTGTTAAAGATTTTATTTAACTCATTAATTGATGAGGGAGCCTGAAGATTTTCGAACCAGTTTCAATTTTCATTTCATTTTGCTTGTTTTTCTCTTGTTTTCTATGTTCTTACCGTTTATCCAGCAATGTCTCTTCTCTCTTTTGCTGCTTTCAGTTTTACCTTTATTCCTGTGATGGTTTTATTTTTTCTTCTCATTTCCTTCTTTATTTCTAAAATGGCTCATATTTCATTTTCTTTTATCTACCAGCCATTCTTGAGCTCTTAAATCCCTGCTTTATATTCTTATTTTATAGACATGATTCCTTAATTAATATTTTGAAATTCCGGTTGACATACTTGGTCACGATTTTATTCTGCTTTATAGCAATAGGTCTCTGGTAAGAATTCTCCTACCATTCTTTTTTCTTTCAAGTAGTATCTTACACTGTTATTTCTTACATCTTTTTTAAAGTTTTATTTTGTTGTGGTAAGAACACTTAATATGAGATCTATCCTCTTAAAGTATTAAGTGTACAGTATAGTATTGTTTACCATAGGTACCAGGTTGTACAGCAGATCTCTAGAATGTATTCATCTTGTTTAGCTGTTAACTTTATGCCTATTGACTAACATTTCTTCATTTCTCTTGCCCCCAGCTCCTGGCAACCACCATTCCACTCTTTGATTCTATGAATTTTACTCTTTCAGTTATCTCATCTCATATAAGTGGAATCATACAGTATTTGTCCTTCTGTGACTGGCTTATTTTACTCAATGTAATGTCCTCAAGGTTCATTCATGTTGACACATATTGAAGAATTTTCTTCCTTTTTAAGGCTGAATAGTATACATGTACATACCACATTTTCTTTATCTGTCCATCCCTCAATGGATATTTACATTGTTGTCACATCTTGGCTATCTCTTCAAGATCCTGACTTGAATTATTTTGGATAAATACCAGAAGTGGGGTTGCTGGATCATATAGTAGTTCTATTTTTAATTTTTTGAGGAACCTATCTATACTGTTTTCTATAGTGTCTGTACCATTTTGAATTCCAACCGACAGTGTACAAGGGTTCCAATTTCTCCACATCCTCACCAACATTGTTGTCTTGTTTTTTAAATATATATAATAGCCATCCTGACAGGAGTGAGTGATATCTCATTGTGGTTTTTCTTTTTTAGATTTTAAGTAATCTCTATACCCAACGTGGGGCTTGAACTCTCAACATCAAGAGTCACATATTCTACTGACTGAGCCAGCCAGGCACCCCTCATTGTGGTTTTGATTTGCATTTATGTGATGATTAGTGATGTTGAGCATCTTTGCATATACCTGTTGGCCATTTGTATGTCTTCTTTGGGGAAATACCTATTCATGTCTTTAGCTCATTTTTAAATTGGGGTTATTAGTTTTTGCTATTGAGTTGTGATAACTTTAATCGAGGTACTTTTTTACAACTATTTGCAGGAGATTCGTGTGGAAAGGAGACCAGGGCCATGATTCAGTCTTGCAGAAATTATGCTTATGATAATCTAAGGCTGTCATGTACATAATTTTTTGTAGCCTCTACATTTTCCCAGCCAGTGGATATAGGCAGCTGTAGGGCTTCTCATAACACAGAGAGTCTTTTTTTTCTTTAGGATTTTATTTATTTATTTGACAGTGATAGACACAGCGAGAGAGGGAATACAAGCAGGGGGAGTGGGAGAGGGAGAAGCAGACTCCCAGCTGAGCAGGGAGCCCGATGCAGGGCTCGATCCCAGGACCCAGGGATCATGACCTGAGCCGAAGGCAGACACTTAATGACTGAGCCACCCAGGCACCCCAACACAGAGATTCTTCTCTACTGCCTCACTGAGCAGCTGTGTACTCTTCAGCCCTTTATCTTCTGCTTCTCACAACCAACCCAAATCCAGACGCATTCCCTCCACCAGCCTATAAACTCTCTTTTTGTTATTGTAGGTAAAAGAATTGCACCTTGGGGTGTGCCCCTCACTTTGGAGTGTTATACTCTTGCTGGTCTTTTCTGATACTCAATTTTTATCTTTAAAACATATATGTTTATGCATATTTGTATGCACATATGCTAGACTATAAGCTCCATGAGGAAATATACTGTGTCTGTTTTTGTTTGTCTTTCTATCCAATACCTAGCACATTCATGATATTGGTTCATGCATGAATAAACAGAAGAATATATATATTATACACACACACACATACACACATATATAAGAATACATATATCATATATAAAGTCTTGGAAGGTTACACACCAAACTCAACACTTGCTTACTACTACTCTTAGGTTAGGATTTAGTGAGTTTGGGAGATTTACTTTTTATTTTATTCTTGTATTGTTTGACTTTTTCAATGAATATGTACTACTTTAATAAATAAAACAAAAATACACATGACATGATACTCTCTACAGAAAACCTGAAAGATTCCACCAAAACACTCCTAGAGCTGATACACAAATTCAGTAAAGTAGCAGAATACAAAATCAGCATACAAAAATCTGTCACATTTCTATACACCAATAACGAAGCAGAAGAAAGAGAAATTAAGGAATCAGGGCCATTTACAATTGCATCAAAAGCAGTAAGATACCTACAACCTAACCAAAGAGGTGAAAGACCTATACTCTGAAAACTATAGAACATTGGTGAAAGAAAATGCAGATGATACAAAGAAATAGAAAGACACTCCATGCTCATGGATTAGAAGAACAAATATTGTTAAAATGTCTATATTACCAAAGCAATGTACACAATTAATGCATTCCCTATCAAAATACCACCAGCATTTTCCCCAGAGCTAGAATAAACAATCCTAAAATTTGTATGGAACCAGAAAAGACCCTGAATAGCCAAAGGAACCTTGAAAAAGAAATCAGAGCTGGAGACATCACAATTCTGGGCTTTTTTTTTTCTTTTTTACGATTCTGGACTTTATGTTACAAATCTGTAATGATCAGGACAGTATGATACTGGCACAAAAATAGACACATAGATTAATGGAACAGAATAGAAAACCCAGAAATGAACCCATGACTATATGGTCAGTTAATCTTCGACAAAGCAGGAAAGAATATCCAACAGATATTCTCTTCAACAAATGCTATTGGGAAAACTGGACAGCAACATGCAAAAGAATGAAACTAGACCAATTTCTTACACCATACAAAAAAATAAATTCAAAATGGATTAAAGATCTAAATGTGAAACCTGAAACTATAAAAATCCTAAAGGGAACACAGGGAGTAACCTCTTTGACATTGGCCATAGGAACTTCTTTCTAGATATGTCTCCTGGGGCAAGGGAAACAAAAGCAAAAATAAACTGTTGGAACTTCGTCAAAATAAAAAGCTTCTTCACAGCAGAGGAAACAGTGAACAAAACTAAAAGGTAACCTATGGAATGGGAGAAGATATTTCCAAATGACATATTTGATAAAGGGTTAGTATCCAAAATCTATAAAGAACTTATCAAGCTCAACACTCAAAAAAACAAATAATCCAACTTAAAAATGAGCAGGAGATCTGAAGAGACATTTTCACTTTTTTTTTTTTTTGAGAGAAGGAGCACTCACACCTGAGCAGGGTGGGTGGAGGGGCAGAAGGAGGAGGGAGAGAGAGCATCTTAAACAACTCCATGCCCAGCATGGAGCCCAGTGCGGGTCTTCATCTCATGACCCTGAGATCATGACCTGAGCTGACATCAAGAATTGGGTGCTTAATGACTGAGCCACCCAGGCACCCCTCAAGAGACATTTTTCCAAAGAAAACATACACATGTCCAACAGACACATGAAAAGAGAGATGCTTAACATCACTCATCATCAGGGAAATACAAATCAAAACTACAATTATATACCACCTCACACCTGTCAGAATGGCTAAAATCTACAACACAGAAACAATAGAAATCACTGGGAAGTTGTTTCAGATCATTCTGTGTATTGATGTAAGGTGTTGGTGAGGATGTGGAGAAAGGGGAACCCTCTTACACTGTTGGCAGGAATGCAAACTGATGCAGCCACTCTGGAAAACAATATGGAAGTTCTTCAAACAGTTAAAAATAGAACTACCCTAGGATCCAGCAATTGCTCTACCAGGTATTTACCCAAAGAATACAAAAATACAAATTCAAAGGGATACATGCACCCCGATACTTAAAGCAGCCTTCTCTACAGTAGCCAAATTATGGAAACAGCCCAAGTGTCCATCAACTGATGAATAGATAAAGAAGATGTAGTGTGTGTGTATATATATAAAAGGAATTCATAAAAAGTAATGAAATCTTGCCATTTGCAATGATGTGGATGGAGCTAGAGAGTATCATGCTAAGTGAAATAATTCAGTCAGAGAAAGACAAATACCATATGATTGCACTCATGTGGAATTTAAAAAACAAAACAAATGAACATAGGGAAAAAAGGGAGAGAGAGGCAAACCAAGAAACAGACTCTTAACTATGGAGAACAAACTGATTGTTACCAGAGGGGACGTGGATGGGGGGATGGTTTAAATAGGTGTTAGGGAGTAGAGTTGTTGTAATAAGCACTGGGTGTTGTATTGAAATGTTGAATCACTATATGATATACCTGAAAGTAATATTACACGGTATGTTAACTAACTGAAATTTAAATAAAAACTGAAAAAAAATAAATGATATAGAATCCCCATATAAAAAAAACCCATATCTTGTTACCTTTGAGACTTATGTGGTAAGTCTTATGTGGTATTGATATTTATGCTCAACCTGTTGATTAAGATTAAACTTTGATTAACTTTAAGTTTAAACTGGAAGGTAGGGGCAGAAATTATTGGGAAACTGTTTCAGATCCTTCCTTCTATTCATTGATGTAATTCCCAAGTTTAAATGCAAGTCATTTATTTAAAAAAGAATGAGACGGGGGAAAATACACTTAGAAGAAATGAATCTGAGTTGTTAAAGGTTTATATTTCCTAAGACTGGGTATTTCTAATGAAATAATGCCTAAAAGTATGAGCCCAGCTTGTGAGTAATGTAAATAAATCATTAAGCTTCCAACTGTAAACAGACAAATTAAGGGAAAGTGCAAAGCTGGTGAATCATAAGCTTCTGGGGCAAAATTGGAAAATGCCAACCTTTTAAAAATCTATTCCAAATCAAAGTTAATTAAGAACTATATAAACAGTGACTGAAATCTTAGTACTATGGGAATTAGCTTTTACAAAAGGATTAACCCTGACATGCCATTATTTTAGTGACCTAAGGAAAGCAGCTTACCACATTCATTTTATAAAGTCTTCATTAAATGCCAAGTGCTACTAAGTATTGTGAAACATAGGGAAATGTGTTGTTGTCTCTGTCCTTAAGAAATATACAGTGAAGAAAGGAGGTAAGAAACATAATTCCTTCCACATATACAAAGCAAAATGAAAATAACTTCAGTAATAGAAATGTAAAGTATGTGGGATCACAGAGCAAGAAATGATCCATTCTTAAAGGTAATATTTGAACTTATTCTTGAAGAATGATTGGGATTTAATGGTTAGAAAAGCAAGTAAAAGGCATTAAAAGCTGTAGAAACTAAATAAACAAAAGCCAGATGTATAAGAGAACATTGTTAGTTTTGGAGTTGTCTCTTATTCAGGGTTTATATAGTGGGAGGTGAAGCTGAGAGTAGTGTGATTTATGATGTGCCCTTTCCAAACAATAAATCAGGCCAGCAGTATTTCCTTAGTCCAAGCTACTTCATCTCTCAGCTGGACTAATGTAATAGCTTCCCAACTATCCTCTCTGCTCCCACTTTTGCCCCTGTGTAAATCCAGTAGCCACACAGCAGTCAGTATTAAAAGTCATATCATGTCAGTCCTCTTGTACTTCCTATTTACTTGGACTTAAGATAAAATTCAAAGTTGTTATCATGATCTTCAAGACCATAGATTTTCTGGCCCTTGGTTACCTCTCTGCCTCCATCTCCCATCACCTGCCTCTCAACTCACCATACTTTAGTCCCACTATATCAGTACTACTACTTTCCTAACTCTGGACCTTTATATTTGCCATTCCTTTTTCATAAAACACTCTTTTCCTGGATATCATATGGCTTGCTCCCCCACATCCTCTGCTCAAGTGTCACTTCCCAACTTAGATCTTTCCTGACCACATGCCTTCTAAAATAGCAACTTCCATCACTACCCCCATAACCTATATATATAGGTTACAACACTAATCTCTACTTGATATATTATATTATATATTATTATATTATTAATGATATATTGCCTTGATGTTATATTATTATGTATGTTTATATTATATATGTTATTTCTCTCCCCAACTAGAGTCTAAGTTCCATGTAGGCAGAAAAGTTGTCTGTCTTGTTCATTCTTTATCTCTACCTCCTAAAACTATCTGGTACGTACTAGAGCTTAATAAATATTTACTGAATGAAATACTGCTATGGCACCAGAAATTCTATCATTAGAGAGTCATTCATTCGAGTATTAGAATATTTTGGTCTTTGAGAGCTCTCTATGCAAAAATCATTGAGAAAGCTCACAATTTAAGTCATTATCAGTTTGTACTTTGGGAGAACATTTAGAAAAAAATACTTTAATAAAGATTCAACTTGGGATATAGGTGTAGGGCAGAGAAGGGCAGGTTAGGTGTCCAGGAAAAGAAAAAAGATGTAAGGGGAAGTAGGGATTATACCAGAAATGACTGCTTATGATCATAAGACACTCCAAACACAAGGAAGGTCACAGATTCTTAATCAGTCTTTCCGGCTCCTTTTTAGGGTCTCCACTGAAGAACTTAACTTTTAGATGTTGCTAAGAATATCCTTGCAATTATACTCTACATAAAATGTCATCAAATGTTAAGGCTAGAAGTAATCTTAGTGATTAGATTTCTTAAGGCTATCTGTTTTGTAATATGAGTAAATTTTTTATTTAAAAATCATGAAGATGGAGAAAAGCCTTTTAAGTTATTTTTTGAGTCATTGCAAATTTCACTTATCTCCAGTGCTATAATTTTGACCTTGGTATAAAGTATTCGTCAAATGTCATCATTGAACGTCTTAGCAGTTATGTTAGAGTAAACCTCCTGAGAGTTTTAGAACAAAACCCAGTATGAATCCTCAACCAACACAAAGGCAGTTCTGCTGACAGGATGGGATTATCTCTACTTTTATATATATTTACATATTATGGTCTCCTCAGCCCAGAACTGGAAGGGTCATTCTAATTTATCCAAATGCAGTAGCTAAAAGCTGTCATTTATCAAAGCTCATGTTGGAATTATCTGTTCACTTACACACACCAAAACTAGGATTAGATGCTTATTCCTTCATCAGACATTTTTTAGTTTGTCCTTCCATTGGCGTAATAACTAGCAGTCAGTCATGGGTTGCTTTTGGCTCAGAGATTAGTTCTCAATGGATAAGAAATTCTCAGAGATGATAGTTTTGAGATTAGCCAAGAGAAGAAGCAATTGGAGTTGATCCTCAGGCACATTAAACAAGATGACCACACTTGAGTGGATTTTCTAGTGTACATTTTGGGTCTGGCCTTAGGCCACAGAAACAAAAGAACTAAATTTAAGATTACTTCTCCAAAGGAAATTAAACAATTATCTGGAGATACCCAAGTATCTCTGATAGAATTTGGTCCTAAAAATCTTCAATTTTGACATCATTCCATTTGAATTATGTCTCATAGGCAGCATAAGCCTACCCTAATAATACAAAGGAAAGCTCTAATGGCAGTGAGTAGGGATTTTGATTACAGAACTCTGGGGTCATTAAAATGTAGCAGGGGTGGGCGCCTGAGTGGCTCAGTTGGTTGGGCCACTGCCTTCGGCTCAGGTCATGATCCTGGAGTCCCGGCATCGAGTCCCGCATAGGACTCCCTGCTCAGCAGGGAGTCTGCTTCTCCCTCAGACCCTCCCCCCTCTCATGCTCTCTCTATCTCATTCTCTCTCTCAAATAAATAAATAAAATCTTTTAAAAAAATTAAAAAAATAATAAAAAAATAAAATGTAGCAAGGGTCACAAGTTCAGAAGACACATTTGTTACAATTCCCAGATATTTATGGTGACCTATACTATTCCTTCTCCCAAATGCCTGACCTAATTTGGAATGTCATTCAATAGACATTTTTCCAAAGAAGATATACAGATGGCTATAGACACATGAAAAAATGCTCAACATCACTCATCATCAGGGAAATACAAATCAAAGCCACAATGAGATACCACCTCACACCTGTCAGAGTGGCTAAAATTAACAATACAGGAAGCAACAGATGTTGGTGAGGATGCGGAGAAAGGGGGACCCTCTTACACTCTTGGTGGGAATGCAAGCTGGTGCAGCCACTCTGGAAAACAGTATGAGGGTCCTCTTCCAAAAGTGAAAAATAGAACTACCCTACAATCCAGCAATTGCACTACTAGGTATTTACACAAATGGTACATCAAAATACAGATTTGAAGGGGTACATGCACCCTGATGTTTATAGCAGCATTATCAGTAGTAGCCAAACTATGGAAGGAACCCAAATGTCCATCGACTGATGAATGGATGTGGTGTATATATACCAGGGAATATTACCCAACCATCAAAAAGAATGAACTCTTGCTAGTTGTAAAGACATGGATGGAACTAGAGTATATTATGCTAAATGAAATAAGCCAGTCAGAGAAAGACAAATACCATATGATTTCACACATATGTGGAATTTAAGAAACAAAACAGATGAACATATGGGAGGGGGAAAAGAGAGAGAGGGGGAAACAAACCATAAGAGACTCAATGATAGAGGACAAACTGAGGGTTGATGGAGGGATGTGGGTGGGGGGATGGGCTAGATGGGTGACGGGTATTAAGGAGGGCACTTAGATGAGTGCTGGATGTTGTGTGCAAGTGATGAATCACTGAATTCTCCTGAAACCAATATTACACTGTATGTTAACCAACTAGAATTTAGATAAAAATTTGAAAAGAAAAAGGAATGTCATTTAAGTCTCCTTGTCCCTGACTGACTTCCTTTTGTAGACTGTGGTTTTCATTTATAAAAGCACAGATGTGAATCTGGAAATTTTTCCATACAGTTATCTTGGCACAGTAACTCCTCATCAGAGTAAAGTGTGTATAATAGCTCACCTACAGACATTCATTATTGATTTCTAGGTTTCCCAAACTTGAAACTTCACTTCAGTCCTGATATGTATGTAGAACAAAGCATCTATTAACTGTAGGATACACATTTTTTTTCAGGTGCACTTGTAACATTTACCAAAATAGATCATAGCCTGAGTCAAAAAGTGAGTCTCAACAAATTTCAAAGGACTGCATCTTAGAAAGTATGTTCTCTGAACAATGTAAACTAGAAGTCAACAACAGAAAGATGATTAGAAAACTCCCACTGTTGGGCGCCTGGGTGGCTCAGTTGGTTAAGCGACTGCCTTCGGCTCAGGTCATGGTCCTGGAGTCCCGGGATCGAGTCCCGCATCGGACTCCCTGCTCGGCAGGGAGTCTGCTTCTCCCTCTGACCCTCTTCCCTCTCGTGCTCTCTATCTCTCATTCTCTCTCTCTCAAATAAATAAATAAAATCTTTAAAAAAAAAAAAACTCCCACTGTTGAAGATTTAATCAGTTGAAGAAATCAATGATATTTATGGAATTATTGAACTTAACAAAAATGAAAAAATAATGACATCAAAATTTGTGAGGTACAGCTAAACTAAGGGAAAATAAATAGCTTTAAATGCATATATTAGAAAAAATGAAGGGTTGAAAATCAATGATCTTAGCTTCTGGCTCAAATCTAGGGAAATAATAGCAAATGAAACCCAAGGAAAATTGAAGGAAGAACATAACAAAGAAAAGAGAGGAAAACAATGAAATAGAAAGCACACATCCAAGAGAAAATCAAAAGCCAAAAGTTGATTCTTTGGAAAGATGACTACAATTGAATGCCAAGCTAGATGGAGCAATAAATAAAAAGAAAGGACACAAATTACTAATATCAGTAATTCAAAAGTAGACATCACTACAAATCTTTCTGGAGATCTAAATTTAATCTAAAAAGACAAAAGGACACTGTGAATAACTTTATGCCAATAAATTTGACAATCTTGACAAAATTGACAAGTTAATTTGAAAAGTACACCTATGACAGTTGGCCCAAAGAGAATCTGAATAGTCCTATTTAGAATATTTTAATAGTGCTATACCTGTTAAAGAAATTTAATCTTAATAACCACAAAGAAAATGGCTTCACTGGTATGAATTCTTCAAATGTATAAGGAAGAAATAATAGCAACCCTGTAAAAATACCTCTTATAGAAAATAGAGAAAGAGGTAATCCATTGATTTTATGAGACCAGCATGACTCTGATGACAAAATCTGACAGAGACATTTCAAGCAAAAAAAGAAAAAGTAGGGGCACCTGGGTGGCTCAGTCAGTTAAGCATTCAGCTCAGGTTATGATCCTGGGGTCCTGGGGTCGAGCCATGCTTCTCCCTCTCCTCCCTGCTCATGCTCTCTGTCACTCTCTCTGTCTCTGTCTCTCAAATAGATGAATAGAATCTTTAAAAAAAAAGAAAGTATAGGTCAAAATATTCAGTGATAGATGCAAAAATTCTAAAATTTTAGAAAATTGAATCCAGTAATATATAAAAAGGATAATATATCATAACCAAGTAGGATTTATCCCAATAATTCAACACTTAAAAATCACACATCCAAAATGACTTTCTATAACTTTTATTTTAAAGTTTTAAAAATAAATGAATTTGGGGGTGCCTGGATGGCATAGTCGGTTAAGTGTCCAATTCTTGGTTTTGGCTTGGGTTGTGATCTCAGGGTCATGAGATCAAGCCCTGCATTGGGCTCTAAGCTCAGCATGGAGTCTGCTTGAGATCCTCTCTCCTTCTCCCTCAACCCCTCCCCCACCCCCAAAAAGTGAATAAATAAATCTTTAAAAAAATAAAAACAAATGAATTTGGCATGGTTGCTGGGCACAGGTCAATACACAAAAATTAATTGTATTTCTGTGTACTAGCAAGAAATAACTGGAAAAAATGAACTTTAAGATACCATTTTTAACAGCATCAAAACCCATCAAATGTTTAGTAATCTAATGAAAGATGCAGGAGACCTCTACAACGAAAACTACAAAACACTGAAACATTGCTGAGAGAAAACTTTTAAAGACCTAAATAAATGAAGATATATACTATATTCATGGACTGGAAAACTCAATTTTGTTAAAATGTCCATTTTCCCAATTTGACCTGTAGACTCAAGACAATCCCAATCAGAATCCCAGCTGATTTACTTGTGAAAGTTGACAGGATGATATTAAATTTTGTATAGAGACAAAAGGACAATTTTGAAAAAGATGAATAGAGTCTGAAAACATACACCACAGAAATAGTGTCCAGAAATAGACTCACACATGATCATTTCATGAAAAAGGTGCCAATGCTATTCAGTGGGGAAAGAAAAATTTTAACAATAAATGGTGCTGGAACAATTAGATATCCATATGAGAAAAAATGAACCTTGACCCTCCCTCCCATCATACAGAAATATTGCTTTGAGATGGATCATAGTGAAAGGTACAACAATAAGATTTCTAAAAAGAAACATAGGAGAATATGTTCATGACTCTGGAGACACAAAAAAATTACCTATAAAACCTATAAAAGAAAATACTGATAAAGTGGACTCCATTACAACTGAGAACTTCAGTTTGTCAAAAGATACAATCAAGATAGGAAAAAGACAAGCCATAGACAGGAAGAAGATATGTTAATACATAAGCCTGAAAAATTCCAGAGTGTATAAGAAACTGTTAAAACTCAATGAGAAAAGACAACCCAATAAAAAATGGGCAATAGAATTAAACAGGAACTTCACAAAAGATATACAAATGATCAACAGGCAAAGGAAAAATGTTCAACATCATTACTCATTAGAGAATGTCAATTAACACCACAATGAGGGATCACTGCACATTCACTGAAATGGCTAAAATTAAGTTAACAAGTGTTAGTAAGGATGGGAAACAACTGGAGCTCTGATACATTGGTAGTGGAAATGTAAATTAGTACAACCACTTTGGACGACCATTTGGCAGTATCTGCTAAAACCAAACATGTTTGTTACAGCAATGACCCAGCAGTCCCTCTCCTAGATATATGCTCAGGTGAAATGAGTGTATCTGTTTACCGTAACATTATGTATGAGAATGTTCAAGACAGCTCTGTTCATAAGAGCTAAAGATTTGAAAACTCTAGTGTCATCAACAGGAGGATGGATTAAGTAAATTGTGGTACACTCATACAATGGAATACTACAAATCAGAAAAGGAATACACTTCTGACTCAGAAAAATATAGATGAATATCACAGACATTATCTTGAACAAAAGAAGTCAGGCACAAAGGAATATCACACAAGGTAAAAATTCATTTTGAAAAACAGCTTTATTGAGATATATAATTCACATGCCATACAATTCACACATTAAAGTATATAATTCAGTGGATTTTGGTATATTCACAGATATATACAACCACCACCAACAGTCAATTTTAGAACATTTCATCACTTCAAAAAGAAACCCCCATCACGTTCCCTATCCCTGCATTCCCCCCAGGAGCCCTGTGCAGCCATTAATATAGAGATTAATGCATATTTTGGACATTTTATAAAAATAGAATCATATAATATGTGGACTTTTGTGACTGATTTCTTTCACTTGATATAACATGTTCAAAGTTTATCCATGTTGTGGCATGTATCAGTATTTCATTCCATTTTATGGTCAAATAATATTCCATTGTATGGACTTACCACATTTTAAAAATCCATTCATCAGTTGTTTTCATCTTTTGGCTATTCTGAATCATGCTGCTGTAGACATTTGTGTGTAAGTTTTTGTGTGAACATATGTTTTCATTTCTCTTGGGTAGACCTAGGTCATATGATAACTGTATTTTAATCATTTGAGGAGATGCAGGACTGTTTTCCCAAGGGGCTGCACCATTTTATATTGTCATCAGTAGTCTGTGAGACTTCTGATTTCCCCACCTCCATGCTGATACTTGTATTATCTGACTTTTTTTCTCTAGCCATCCTAATGAGTACAGAGTGATGTCCCATTGCAGTTTTGACTTCCTGATTCATGACTTTCTGGACAACTAATGATGTTGAGCATCTTTTCATATGTTTATTGGCCATTTGTATATCTTCTTGGGAGAAATGTGTGTTCAGACTCTTTGCCCAATTTTTAATTGAGTTATTTGTCTTTTTATTACTAAGTCATAAGTCTTTTACATATTTTAGGTACAAGTCCCTGATCAGATTTATGACTTGAAAGTATTTTCTCCCATTCTGCGGGTTGTATTTTCCCTTTCTTGATAGTGTCTTTTAAAGCACAAATTTTTTTTAACTCTGATGAAGTACAATGTATTTTTCTTTTGTTGCTCATGTTTTTGGTATCATATATAAGAATCAACTGCCAAATTCAGAGTTATGAACATTTATTCCTATGTTTTCTTCTGAAAAGTTTTATACTTTTAGCTCTTATACTTAGGTCTTTGATCCATTTTGAGTGAATTTTTGTACGTGGTGTGAGGTAAGAGTCCGACTTCATTCTTTTCCATGTGGCTGTGCAGTTTCAGAACCATTTATTTTTTTCAGAAATAGTCTTTCCACAGTAGATGGTCTTTACCTCCTTGTGGAAAATTAGTTGATCATAGACACATTGTTTTATTTCTGGATTGTCAATTATCTATCCAATTGATATGCATGTCTGTCCTTATGTCAGTACCACACTGTCTTAATTATCATTGCTTTGTAGTAAGTTTTGAAATCAGGAAGTGTTAGTCCTCCAAATTTGTTCTTTTTTCAAGATCATTTTGGCTATTCTGGGTTCCTTGAATTTCCATATGAATTTTAGGATTGGCCTGACAATTTCTGAAAAAAGAAAAAAGCCAGCTGGGATTCTGATAGGGATTGTGTTGAATCTGTAGATCATTTTTGGGAATATTGCCATCTTAACAAAGTTAAGTCTTTTAATCTATGAACATGGAATATTTTTCCATTTATTTACATCTTTAATTTCTTTCAGTGATGTTTTATAATTTTCATTGTACAAGTCCTGCACATCTTTTCATTTATTCCTAAGTATTTTATTGTTTCTGATGCTATTGTAAATGGAATTGTCTTCTTAATCTTATTTTCAGTTTGCTCATTGCTATTGTATAGAACTAGAATTGATTTTTTTTATATTGATCTTAAACTTGTTTATTAGTTCTAATGGTATTTTACTGAATTCCTTAGGAACCTTATTTACAAGATCACATCCTGTGCAAATAGAGATAGCTTTACTATTTCTTTTCTGGTCTTGATGTCTTTTATTTCTTTATCTTGCCTAATTTCTTTGACTAGAACTTCCAGTACAATGTTGAGTAGCAGTGGTGAAAGTGGGCATTCTTTCCTTATTCTATATCTTAGAGGGAAAGAATCCAGTCTTTCAGTAGTGAGTGTGTTGTTAGCTGTGGGTTTTTCAGAGATGCCCTTTATCAGACTGAGGAAGTTCCCTTCTAGTTTGTTCATCGTTTTTATCATGAAAGGATATTGGATTTTGTCAAGTGCTTTTCTGCCTCTGTGGAGAACATCATGTAGTTTTTGTTTCTTATTATATTGATATAGTATATTGCATTAATTGATTTTCACTCGTTAAAGCAACCTTGCATTTCTGGATAAATCCCACTTGGGTATGTTGTATAATTATTTTCTGTGTTGTTGAATTCAGTTTACTAGTATTTTGTTGGGAATTTTTGAGTTTATATTCCTAAGAGATATTTCTCTGCAATTTTCTTTATTTGTGATGTCTTTGGGTTTTGGTATCACAGTAATACTGGCTTCATAGAATGAGTTATGAAGTGTTCCATGACCTTTTATTTTTTTAAAAATTTATTTATTTATTTTAGAGAGCAGGGAATGCACAAGTCGGGGAAGGGGCAGAGGGAGAAAAACTCAAGCAGACTCTGTGCTGAGCATGGAACCTGACATGGGGCTCCACCCTACAACCCTGAGATATGACCTGAGCCAAAATCAAGAATTGGATGCTCAACCAACTGAGCCACAGAGGCGCCCCCATCCCCTTCTATTTTTAAAAAAATGTGTGAGAATTAGTATTAATTCTTTAAATGTTTGGTACAGTCCAGTGGTGAAGCTATTTAGGCCAGGCTTTTCTTTTTCCATAGTTTTTAAAACTGTTTAAATTACTTTATTCATTGGGGCACCTGTATGGCTCAGTCGGTTAAGCGTCTGCCTTTGGCTCAGGTCATGATCCCGGGTCCTGGGATCTAGCCCTCCATCCGGCTCCCCGCAGCAGAGAGCCTGTTTCTCCCTCTCCCTCTGTGCTCCCCCTGCTTATGTGCACTCACACACGCTCTCTCTCTTTCTCTCTCTGTCAAATAAGTAAATAAAATCTTTTTAAAAAATAAATTACTTTATCCATTATAGGTCTGTTTAGATTGTCTATTTCTTCTTGAGTCCATTTCAGTAGTTTTTCTTTCTAGGAAATTGTCCATTTCATACAGATTATCTAACTTATTGGCATACAGTTGTTCATAACAGTCCTTTGTAAATCCTTTTTATTTCTCTAAGGTTGGTAGTGATGTCTCCTTTTTTCACGTCTGATTCTAGTAATGAGGCTTTTAAAGATTTGTCAGTTTTGTTGATCTTTTCAAAGAATTAGCTTCTCGTTTCATTAATTTTTTTCTATTGTTTTCCTATTCGCTAATTTATTCATTTCCACTCCAATCTTTATTATTCTCTGCCTTCTACTTGTTTGGGTTATTTTGGTCTTAACTAAGGTAGAAGTTTAGATTATTGATTTAAGATGTTTCTCCTTAATGTAGGTGCCTAGAGATATAAATTTTCCTCTAGGCACTACTTTAGCTGCATCCCATTTGTTTTGGTATGTTGTGTCCTCATTTTTATTCATTTCAAAGTGTTTTCTAATTTTTGTTTTGATTTATTTTTTGACCCACTGGTTGTTTAAGGGTGTTTTTATTTTACATATATTTGTGCATTTCCCCAATTTTTTTCTGTTATTAATTGGTAATTTCATCACATTATGGTTACAGAACATACTTTGCATTATTTTATACTTTGAAATTTACTGAATTTTGTTTTATGACCTAGAATATGTCTCTCCTAGAGAATAGTCTATGTGCACTTGAGAAGAACATATATTCTGCTGCTCTTGCGGCGGGGGGATGTTCTATAAATGTCTGTTATGTCTAGTTGGCTTACAGTGTTTTCATTTTTTTATTTCCTTATTGATCTTCTGTATAGTTGTTCTACATATAACTCATTTTTATGAAGTTCAAGAACACCCAACTATCAATAACTGCATTAAATATAAATGGTCTAAATCAGAGGTTAGGGCACTTTTCTTAAAGTGCCAATACTGAATATTTTAGGCTAGCAGGTCTTGGATACAACCGCTCAACTCTGCCATTGTCACAGGAATGCATGGACCATATTTAAACAAAGGATATGATTGTGTTCAAATAAAACTTTTTTTGGACAACAGTCAGCCCACAGATTATAGTTTGCTCACCCCTGGTCTAAACACACGAATTAAAAGATGAAGAATATCAGATTGGATAAAAAATCAAGACCCAACTACATGTCTACAAAAAAAAACCACTTAAATATGAAGACATAGGTCAGAAATAAAAGGAACTGAAAAAGATACACTATACAAACACTAAGAAAAATAAAGCTGGAATGGCTATATTAATATCGAGCAAAAAAACAGTTTAGAACAAGGAACATTACTCAGGATAAAGAGGAACATAATGAAAACGTGATCAATTAAACATGACATCATAACTATCCTAAATATGTAATGTACCTAACAACACCTTCAACATACATGAAGCAAAAACTGATAGAAATGAAAGATGGAATAGACAAATCCATAGCTACAGTTGGAGACTTCAGTACTCATCTCTCAGTAATCAATAGAAGTCAACAGATACTCAGTAAGGACGTAGAAGACATGAACAACACTCTCAACCAACTTGATCTAATTGACATTTATAGAATACTGTATCCTACAATAGCAGAATACACATTTCTTTTTTCAAATGCACACCTAACATTCATCACGATAGGCCATATTCTGAACCCTAAAACAAACTTCAAAGAATGTAAAAGTATTGAAATCATACAAAGTACTTTCTCTGACCATAATGGAGTTAAATTATAAAACTATAATACAGGGCCATCTGTAAAATCTCCAAATATTTGGAAATTAAACAGCACACTTTTCAATAATCTCATGGGTCCAGGAGCAAGTCACAAAAGGAAATCAGGAATAGTTTGAGTGGAATGAAAATGAAAACACATATAAAAATTGAGAGGATACAACTAAAGCAGTGTTCAGACAAAAATTTATACAATTAGAGATTTCAAACCTAAGCCTTCACCTTACAAAACTAGGAAAAATTAGCAAATTAAACCCAATCAAGTGGAACAAAAGAAATAAGAGCAGAAATGAATAAAATTTAAAACAGGGGTGCCTGGCTGGCTCAGTTGCTCAGTGTGCAACTCTTGATCTTGGGGTTGTGAGTTTGAGCCCCACATTGGGTGTAGAGGTTACTTAAAAATAAATCTTAAAAAATTAAATTAAAAACAAAATAAAAACGAAATCAAAAGCTGTATTGTTGTTATTGTTGTTGTTTTGGAGATCAGTCAATTAATAAACCTCTACCTAGGCAGATAGAAACAAATTAACAATGTCAAGAATGAAAATAGAGACATCACTACAGATCGTGCAGACATTTAAAAAGATGATAAGGAACTATTATGATCGGCCTTATGCCTATGACTTGGACAGCTTAGATGAGATGGACAAATTCCTTGAAAGTCACAAACTAACAAAGCTCCTACAAGAAGAAATAGATAGTCTGAATAGTCCTATAACCATTGAATTTGTAGTTTAAAATCTTGTAACAAAGAAAACTCCAGTAGGGAATTCTATAAAATATTTAAAGACATACACCAGCTTTATATAGACCTTTCCAGAAAGAAGAGGGCATACTTCCCAGCTCATTTTATGAGACCATTTTTACCCTGATACCAATACCAGACAAAATATGAGAAAAGAAAGCTGTGGACCAATATTCCTCATGAAAATAGCTGCAGAATGATATACTTTATGTGGAAAACCCAAAAGACTCCACCCCCAAACTGCTAGAACTCATACAGGAATTGAGTAAAGTGGCAAGATATAAAATCAATGCACAGAAATCAGTTGCATTTCTATACACCAACAACAAGACAGAAGAAAGAGAAATTAAGGAGTCGATCCCATTCACAATTGCACCCAAAACCATAGGATACCTAGGAATAAATCTAACCAAAGAGGCAAAGAATCTGTACTCAGAAAACTATAAAATACTCATGAAAGAAATTGAGGAAGACACAAAGAAATGGAAAAACATTCCCTGCTCATGGATTGGAAGAACAAATATTGTGAAAATGTCTATGCTACCTAGAGCAATCTACACATTCAATGCAATCCCCATCAAAATACCATCCACTTTTTTTCAAAGAAATGGAACAAATAATCCTAAAATTTGTAAGGAATCAGAAAAGACCCCGAATAGCCAGAGGAATGTTGAAAAAGAAAAGCAAAGCTGGTGGCATCACAATTCCGGACTTCCAGCTCTATTACAAAGCTGTCATCATCAAGACAGTATGGTACTGGCACAAAAACAGACACATAGCTCAATGGAACAGAATAGAGAGTCCAGGAATGGACCCTCAACTCTATGGTCAACTCATCTTCGACAAAGCAGACAAGAATGTCTAATGGAAAAAAGACAGTCTCTTCAACAAATGGTGTTGGGAAAATTGGACAGCCACATGCAGAAGAATGAAACTGGACCTTTTCCTTACACCACACACAAAAATAGACTCCAAATGGTTGAAAGACCTCAATGTGAGACAGGAATCCATCAAAATCCTTGAGGAGAACACAGGCAGCAATCTTTTTGACCTTAGCCGCAGCAACTTCTTCCTAGACACATGGCCAAAGGCAAGGGAAGCAAGGGCAAAAATGAACTATTGGGACCTCATCAAAATAAAAAGCTTTTGCACAGCAAAGGAAACAGTCAACAAAACCAAAAGACAACCAACAGAATGGGAGAAGGTATTTGCAAATGATGTATCAGATAAAGGGCTAGTATCCAAAATCTATAAAGAACTTATCAAACTCAACACCCAAAACACAACTAATCCAATCAAGAAATGGGCCGAAGACATGAACAGACATTTCTGCAAAGAAGACATCCAGGTGGCCAAGAGACACATGAAAAAGTGCTCAATATCACTTGGCATCAGGGAAATCCAAATCAAAACCTCAATGAGATACCACCTTATACTAGTCAGAATGGCTAAAATTAACAAGTCAGGAAACAGATGTTGGCGAGGATGTGGAGAAAGGGGAACCCTCCTACACTGTTGGTGGGAATGCAAGCTGGTGTGGCCACTCTGGAAAACAGTATGGAGGTTCCTCAAAAAGTTGAAAATAGAGCTACCCTACGACCCAGCAATTGCACTACTGGGTATTTACCCCAAAGATACAAATGTAGTGATCCAAAGGGGCACGTGCACCCCAGTGTTTATAGCAGCAATGTCCACAATAGCCAAACTATGGAAAGAGCCTAGATGTCCATCAACAGATGAATGGATAAAGAAGATGTGGTATATATATACAATGGAATATTATGCAGCCATCAAAAAAATGAAATCTTGCCATTTGCAATGACATGGATGGAACTAGAGGGTATTACACTAAGTGAAATAAGTCAATCAGAGAAAGGTAAGTATCATATGATCTCACTGATATGAGAATTTTGAGAAACAAGACAGAGGATTATAGGGGAAGGGAGGGAAAAATGAAACAAGATGAAACCAGAGAGGGAGACAAACCATAAGAGACTCTTAATCTTAGGAAACAAACTGAGGGTTGCTGGAGTGGAGGCGGGTGGGAGGGATGGGGTGGCTGGGTGATGGGCATTGGGGAGGGTATGTACTATGGTAAGCACTGTGAATTGTGTAAGACTGATGAATCACAGACCTGTACCCCTGAAACAAATAATACATTATATGTTAATTAAAATTTTTTTTAAAACAAATAGCTACAAATTTAGTAATTTAGTAAAATTTGAAAAGCATAAGAGACCATAACCAAGTGAGGTTTATCCTAGGTTCAACATTGTAGACTCAATTAATTTACCATATCAACAGATTAAGTGAAAAGATTGAACATCCATTTATAATTAAAAAAATACTCTGAGCAAACTAAGAATAGTAGGGAAGTTTCTAAACCTGATAAAAGGCGTCTACAAAGATAAAACTACAGCTAATGACATATTTAATGACAAAAGACTGAATGCTTTCCCTCTGTGGGTAGGAACAAGTCAAGGATATCTACACTCACTCCTGTTCAGCATCATCCTAGAAGTCCTAGCCAGTGCAATGAGCCAAGCAAAAGAATGGAAAGAAGACATACAGTGAAAAAGAAGAAATAAAACCACATCTGTTTTCAGATAACATGATTGTCTACATGGAAAATCCCAAAGAATCTAAGATTAACTGTTTTTTATTCAGTTTATTGTATGTGTGGTGTACCTCAAAACTTTTTTAGGGGCGCCTGGGTGGCTCAGTCGGTTAAGCATCTGCCTTCGGCTCAGGTCATGATCCCAGGGTCCTGGGATCAAGTCCTGCATCAGGCTCCCTGCTCTGCGGGAAGCCTGCTTCTCCCTCTCCCTCTCCCCCCAGCTTGTGCTCTCTCACTTACTCTCTCTCTCTCTCAGATAAATAAAATCTTTAAACACGAAAGAAAAACTTTTTAAAAATTTTCAGTCTAACCAGGATAAATGAAAACCATCTCACATTGTGTGGTATATGCCATCTGATACAAGTTTCTGCCCATGGTGATACCCAAGAAATATTGTTGACTGACTAAATGAAATAATTTGGAAATTCTCTTTTACTTTGCTTAAAATAAAACCACAGTTAGTTTATACAGCACTGTATCTTTTGGTTAACACAGTCATTAAAGTGAGGCACATAAACATTGGATTTGGATCAGATAGTAGCAGCACTTTTTCAGGCTATTTAGGAACATCATGGCAATAATTTCAGGAAATGTAGGCAGTGCTACTGAATGCATTATAGGGTGCTCAAAGTGTTGGTGAATTTATAATGTAGTTAATGATTTAAAATGTAAAAATGTATTTAATGATTTAAATTTATAATGCATTTAATGATTTAAAATATAAAAATGTATCTAATGATTTAAAAATGTAAAACATCTATATACAGACACTAGGACAACCTTCAAATTGTAAATAGAATTAATTTTCCTCAACAGAAAAATCTCCCCAGAAGAGAGATTAGAATAGAATAATAAAATATAACCACAGAGAATGTTGCATTTTTGCCTCCCTCTTAGGGGACTTCTCAAGTGATCCATGTGAGACATTGCTTCTGCTGTATGAATTTGAAGTTAAAGCCAAAATGAATGATCCGTTACTTGACAGCTTCCTGGAATCGGTGTGGGAACTGCCTCATTTGGAAAGTAAAACATTTGAAACAATCGCATGTAAGTGCTATATTTATGTTTTTGGAAGACTGTTACCCATTTAGATTGTACTACTTTTTATTCTTCTCTCTGTTCTTCATTTTTTACCCTCAGGTGGGATATAATGTTTCCTCATAGCACTTTGTTTCTCCTTCTCTAATGGTATTCTTGAATTGTCACGTATTATAATCATTAATGCATCTTTTTTTTTATATGAGACTATAAGCTCCTTAGGGTCATGAAAAATAATTGCTTCTGTCTGGTGTACTTAGAAACCCGAGTAAAGCGCATTACTAATAATAGGTGTGCCTATTCTAGGTGTGGAATTGAATTATATAACTACACAATAGAGGGAGCTTGAACTTCGGAAAGTTAGTTTTACTCAGCTAGATAGAAATGACAGTCAACTGCTTCACTGATCAAAGGTGATGCAATCTTAGCAACTTATTAAAGTGTACAAAGAGGGGCGCCTGGCTGGCTCAGTTAGTAGAACGCATGACTCTTGATCTCGGGCTTGTAGGTTCGAGCCCTACGTTGGGTGTAGCGATTACTTAAAAATAAAATCTTTTAAAAAAATAAAGTGTACAAAGAAATACTGGTAATATTTTTTACCACAATTGCCACTCTCAAATTTCTGGTTGGGCTGTAAGTAAATAGTATTTGGGGTCCCAGAACCTGCATGGGGATATGCTGCAGGAGATGGCCTAATTATTTTCCCTTTTTTCTCTCTAACCCTCCTTGGGAGCTGGTGTGTGGTTAATAAAGGTATTAGGTAGCCCCAACTGCACAAAGGTCACATTTGCCTTTCCTTGTCTTGCAAGGCAAAATTCCTAGAGACATGGAGCATGTGGTCTATACTTTATGGACATGTGATGGTGACCACTTCTTATATAATGGATCTCCATTTAAATGCATTTGGAAGTTTTAGGGTTTGTTATCTCTGACACTCACTCTCATGTCAAGTGTTTCCTGTTTTTAGTATCAGACCAGAACAATATATTGTAGTATAAATCTGTTTTTGATTATTGCCCTTTTACTGACCTGCTTTTTGTTTCCACCTTTGTGTGCCCCTTCTTGACTCTGGCTCATAAGATTATTGCTTTACATGTATGACTATGTGCAGGGTCACAGAAACAGTAGGTTCTCTATTGATGTTTGCTGAAGAGAAGATGACCTCGGTGACCCTACCATGTTACTCCGTGCAGAATCTATAAGCTGTCTCTGAAAGCCACCATGGACCCCTCATTTCATAAAATTCGTTTTTAGGTTTTTTTGTCTGTTGGTTGGTTGGTTTGTGTTAATCTGTTTCAGGCCAGTTTCAGTAGAGAGAGCAAGTTGTACCCTGGGATGAAAACTGATAGATAAGGTGCTCACAGCCTTTTTTCTTTCCTTCCTATAGCATTAGCAGTGGAAATGCCTGCACACTATCCTTCCATTGCTCTGAAGGCCTTGAAAAGGGCTTTATTCCTTTACAAAATGAAAGAATCCATTGACGTTTTGAAATACAGGTTAGTAAATATAACTTAACACTGAATCTAGGCTTTTTGATAGCCAAAAGAGCTATGGTCAGTGCCCCATAAGTCATCAGTCATACTCAGCTGGTCCAACTTAAAAGATGATCAGGGCACTCCTATAACTCCTGAACTATAAAGCCCTCAAAACAGCTTCATATTTAGAGTTATATTATAGACCAAGAATTAATTAGCTATGTCAAGGAGTGTGAATTTCCCAAAAGAGGAAAAAAAGGGGCAAAGTTGCTTCTTTGTGTGAGACTATATATATGATAAAATTTCTAAGTACGTTTCAGAGATTAATATAACAACCACCAATCTATCCACCACCCAAATTTAACAAATGTTAACATTTTGCAATATTTGCCCCAGATGTTTTTTCTAAGCACCTTTCTTTAAGGACTAATAAGTGCTGTGCATCATAATACAAAATATTACTTATTAGAGATTTTATGTTTTCTCTATGCCTAGACGTGGGGGAAATGATGTTGTATGATTTTTCTGTGGAAAACTTTATTACAATCTTTCTTTTCTGAGACATGAGAGACAGTTCTCCTGGAATTATTCCTAGTTTAAATCCCAATTCCCTTGCCCATTTGGGGATGTAACGAGATCCTTTAAAGTGCCTATAGATTGAACCAGCTCATAAAATATAATAAACGGCTACAACTCCTTAGTGTAGGAAACTAAAAAAAGGTGAAAGACAACCATAGGCATAATAAAAAGAAGGATTGGTCAGCCCCTTTTATAGCTTCAAAAATCTGTCTTCTGAGGTTGGAGGCCAGATAAAAATGAGGGAAGAACAGAAGTGTTTTGAAGCTTGTAGTCTGGGATGAGATCCAGATTTTACTTGTCTTAGCCATGAAGCCAATGATTTATTTCCTTTTCGGATGAGTTTTCTCTTTTTGATTTCAGCAAATGTATGCACAACTTAATTAACCTCTTAGTGCCAGATGGGGTGCCAAGTACAGAACTCTGTCCCCTGGAAGAAGTTTGGGGTCATTTTGAAGATGCTCTGAGCATTATTATCCATACCGTAAGTCAACCAGTGATATTAAGCTGTTCTTTAAAATTAGAACTGTCTTCTGTGTTAGAAATTACATAGAATAGTGCTTTCTGATGTGCGTTTTAGGGTAAATGAATTCATATTTCAGTATACTTACACACTATAAAATTTCCCTGGGTTTATGAAATGTAAAGAGTTAAAAGTAGAAAATTTCTGATACAAGTATACTATGGATTAAATGAAAATAGCAGTACCACCTGGAATTTTAAAACTTGGTAGAATTGTTACTTCCCCTGTGATGATACTAACCCTTTGAAAAACCTTATTGTTATTCCTTCCATTTCTCCAAGGCAGGTAATAGAGTAGAAGGAACACTGAGGACCTGTATATTTGTCTCTCCTCTGCTGATTTTTTTCTTTTCAGCACAGGTTTATTCAGTGATTTTTAAATTAGCTTTATTGAGGTATAATTTACATACCATGAAATGTAGCCTTTGTACGTGTACCATTTGGTGATTTTAGTAAGCTTATAGAGTTAATGCAACTGTCACCACGATCCAGTTTTAGAGTATTTCCATTACCCCAAAGTTTCCTCTCACCTATTTGCAGTCAGTCCCTGTTCTCACCTTAAGGCCCAAGCAACCACAGATCTGCTTCCTATCTGTGTCAATTTTCTCTTTCTGGACACTTCATATGAATGAAACCATGCAGCGTGTGATCTCTTGTGTCTGGCTTCTTTCAATTTAGCATAATATTTCTGAGGCTCATCCATGTAGCATGTATCAGTATTTTAATCCTTCCTATATTATTATATTCTACTTAATGGATATATCACATTTTCTTTACCCACTCACTAGTTGGTAGACATTTGAGATGGTTTTTGTTTTTAGCTATTATGAATAATACTGCTATGACATTTGTATACAACTCTTTGTGTGGACACATGTTTTCAGTTCTCTTGTGTATATGAATTTCTGAGTCATTTGGTATCTTTATGTTTTACTTTCGGAGGAGCTACAATCTGTCTTCCAAAGTGGTTGCACTGTTTTACATCCCTACTGGCGGTGTATGAGGGTTCTAATTTGTCCACATCCTCATCGACACTGTTATTGTCTATCTCTTTCATTATAGCCATTTTAGTGAGTATGTAGTGGTAGCTCATTGTGGTTTTGATTTGTATTTATTTTCTTGATGGCTAATGGCGTTGACAATTTTTTTATGTGTTTATTGACCATTTATATGCCTTCTTTGGGAAAATGTCTATTTGATTATTTTCCCATTTTAAAAATTGGGTTCTTGTTGAGTTGTAAGATTTATTTATATATTCTAGGTACAAATCATTTATAGTATACAGTTTGTAACTATTTTCTCCCAATCTCTGGCTTGTCTTTTCATTTTCTTAATGACATAAAAAGCAAAAGTTCTAAGTTTTGATGAAGTCTAATTTATCAGTTTTTTCTTTTATTGTTCATGTTTTGGTCATGATAAACCTTTGCCTATCTCAAATTTAGAAAGATTTTCTCCAGTGTTTTCTTGTAGCAGTTTTTATACTTTTATATCTTACATATAGGTTTATGATCCATTTTTAATTGTTTTATTTATGGTGTAAGGTAGGGTCTCTTATTTGTTTGATTTTCCATATGGATATCCCTTCTGTGCTGTTTGACTTTGGTTTCCTCATTTGTAAAATGGAAATAATACCTGCTCTGACTCCCACACTGAGGTTTTAAGGATCAATTAAAATAATAATATGTGTTGTAAACTTTAACAGCTCATACACATGTAAGGCAGTATTGTTATTATAAGGGAGCTATAAAATATTAAGGTTAAATGGCTTGCTTAAAGTCACACAAAGTCATTATTTGAGTCCATGTTAATAACTGAGGATCCTGACTCCGCTTTGGGCTCAGTTGCCTCTTCATGTAAAAATATGTGCAAACCCCAGCAGATGGTGGAACAGTATAGCAGGGTGACAACCTGGAACAAACCAGCATCGACTTCAAAAACCTAGAATTCTCCTGGAGCTGTGTAATTATGGCCTGTGTGAATTTAAGTTTTAAAAAAATGTTAGCATTGAACATTTTGGATATATATGTTTTTTTACTTTCTTTTGGGAAGAAGAGAAAATTCTATTTCTAAGCCATGAGCCTCATCTGGACCTTCAGATGTGTTTGCCATAGTAACTAATACAAACTAAAATTAAATTGTACTGTAAATCCAAATTGATCCATTTCCATAGTCTCTATATAAGGCCTAAACTTCTCTGAGCAAATTTTTTTTTTGCCACTTTTATTCTGTCTATTACTGTTCCATCTCCCTGGCTCTTAGGTTTCCTGCTAGAGAGCTCAGTGTTTTTCTACTTTTTTGACAAGTCTTACATCCATTATTGCTCATCCCCTGAAACATGGTGGGATAGATTACTTTCTTATGCAGAGATTAGTTTAATAATCCTGTCGGCTCCTTATATAATATATGTTGCTTTTTCCTGTTTGAATGTGTTACTGTATCTCCTTTGTTTTAAATGCTTGGGAGAAAATTCTGCCCTTGTTTGAGTTTTGTAATGACCAGTCACTCATTCATTATTTATTGAGCAGATAACCTTTATCAAGTGCCTCCATACTGTGGCAAAATGGCTGTTGCCCGGGGCGCCTGGGTGGCTCAGATGGTTAAGCGTCTGCCTTCGGCTCAGGTTGTGATCCCAGGGTCCTGGGATCAAGCCCCGCATTGGGCTCCCTGCTTGGCGGGGAACCTGCTTCTCCCTCTCCCTCTACTGTTCCCCCTGCTTGTGCTCTCTCGCTCTCTCTATCAAATAAATAAATAAAATCTTTATAAAAAAAATGGCTGTTGCCCAAATACAAAACCTCGTGTCTCACAGTACCACGCTTTACATTTTACAAAGCATTCTTACATCCATTATTTCATATGATCCCTGCCCCCATCCCCAGCAATTCTGTGAAATAGAGTGCTGTATTATTATCCTTGACAAATCCTTACAAATGAGGAAATTTTTAAGTTTCAGAAAAGTCAAGTTACCCCGTTGGTAGTATAGTGATGAGCATAGCTGCCTTCCAAAAAAGTCGAGTTACCAATTTGCCTAAATTCATATGGCTAATGAATGAGAGTCAGGACTAGAACTCAGGTCATCTGACCTCACTTCCAGGGCTCTTTCCACCAGAACACACATCTTCTTTACCTGCTCTTGCTAGTATTCAGTTCAAAGGAAAGGCTCAACTTGGTATTCAGAAGCTACTGCCAATGAAAAAGCAAGAAGGATGACTTACGTGCTTAAACAGGCAAGCCTATATTTAGGTTCATATTCTAGATGATTTTTAGGAGAAAATGGATTGCTCTGATTTTTCTTAATTAAAATTTTATTTTGAAATAATTGAAGATTCACATGCAGTTGTAAGAAATAATACAAGAGATCTTATGTATGCTTTACCCAGTCTCCCCCATTGGTAACATCTTATATAAAGTAATATCACAACCAGGATGTTGATATTATTACAGTCAAGACACAGAACTTTACGGGGCGCCTGGGTGGGTCAGTCGTTAAGCGTCTGCCTTCAGCTCTGGTCATGATCCCTGGGATTGAGCCTGCTTCTCCCTCTCCCCCTCCCCCTGGGTGTGTTCCTTCTCTGTCTCTTTCTCTGTCAAATAGATAAATTAATTTAAAAAAAAAGACACAGAACTTTTGTATCACAAGGATACCTCATGTTGCCCTTCTATAGTTCCCACCTACTTCTTTCCCACCCCAGCCCCTCCTTAATACCTGGCAACCACTAACCTATCATCAATTTCTGTAATTTTGTCATTTCCGTAATGACAAATCATACAGTATCTAATTTTGAGACTGGCTTTTTTTCAGTCAGCAGAATTCTCTGGAGATTCATCAAGTTACAAGTTGTTGTATGTATCGGTATGTCATTGTTTTTTATTGCTAAATAGTATTCCATGGTATGGATGAACTGGTACCACAGTTCATTTAACCATTCATCTGTTGAAGGTCATCTGGGTTGTTTCTAGTTTGAGGCTATGACAAATAAAGCTGCTGTAAACATCTGTGTACAGGTTTTTGTGTGAACATGAGTCTTCATTTCTCTGGGATAGTACCTAAGAAGGCAGTTGCTGGCTCATACAGTAATTGCATGTTTAGATTTTGAAGAAACTGCCAAACTGTTTTCCAGAGTGTCCGTAACATTTTACATTTTTGCCAGAAATGTGTGAATAATCCAGAATCTCCACATCCTTGTCAGTATTTGGTGTTGTCACTATTGTTTTATTTTAGCCATTCTGATAGGTGTGTCACAATATCTTTTGTGGTTTTAATTTGCATTTTCCTAACAGCTAATGATGCTGACCAGCTTTTCCTGTGCTTATTTGCGGTCTGTATATCCTCTCTGGTGAAATGTCTGTTGGTATCTTTTGTCCATTTTGTAGTTGGATTGTTTTGCTTATTTACTGTTCAGTTTCGAGAGTTCTTTATAGTGTAGATACTAGCCAGATGCATGATTTGAAAATATTTTCTCCCAGTTGCAGCTTGTCTTCTAAGGTCTTTCACAGAACAAAAGTTTTTTTAATTTGTCCATTTCATCAACTTCATCTCACGATCCTACTTTTGGTGTCAAGTCCATTGTAGACCTCCTTGCCTCGCTAAATCCCAAAGATTTTCCCCCAGTTCCTTTGGGTTTTTTTAAGTTTTTATAGTTTTCTGTTTTACATTTAAGTTTATGATACATTTTAAGTTAATTTTTGTATGAGGTATGAGATTTAGGTTACAGTTCATTTTGCCTATGCACGTCTATTGTTCTAGCACCATTTTCTTGACAAGGCTGTCTTTCCTCCATTAAATTGCTTTTGTACTTTTGACAGAAATCCGTTGGGCATATTCATGTGAGTCTGTTGCTGGGTTCTCTGTTCTGTTCTCTATGTGTCTATCCCTCTGGCAGTATCACACAGTTCTGATTACTGTAACTATATAATAAGTCTTAAAATCAGGTGGAGTGATTCCACCCACTTTATTCTTTTGCAAAATTGTTTTAGATGTTCTGGTTCCTTTGCCTTTACATATTTATTTTAGAATAATCTTGTCTATGTCTACAAATATTTTTTCTGGGATTTTGATAGCAATTGTATTGAACAGTATTCATTTCCTAGGACTGCCAAAACAGATTACCACAAACTGCTTATAGCAGAAACTTCTCTCACAGTTCTGGAAGCTAGAAGTCTGAAATCAAGGTGTCGGCAAGGCCACACTCTCTTTGAAGTCTCTAGGGGGAGGATCCTTCCTTTGTCTCTTCCTAGCTTCTAGTGGTTGCTGACAATGTTCGGTGTTCCTTGGCTTATGGATTCATCACTGCAGTTTCTGTCTCTGTCATCACATGGAATTCTTCTTACGTGTGTCTCGTTTTTCTTCTGTCTTGTTATCAGGACACGAGCCATTATTGGGTTAAGGGTCCATCCTACTCCAGTATGATCTCATCCTAACTTAATTACATCTTCAATGACCCTGTTACCAAATATGGTCACATTCTGAGGTTCCAGGAAGAACATGAATTTTGAGGGACACTATCCAACCCAGTGCAGTATATATCAAGAATTGACATCTTTAGTTATATCTCAATTGAAAAAGAATTGACATCTTTATTATATTGAATCTTCCAATCCATGAACAGAGTATGTCTCTTTATTTAGATTTTTTTCTCTCTTTCATTAGCATTATGTACTTTTCAACATATAAGTCCTGTACATGTTTTGTTAGATTTATACCTAAGTATTTCAGGTTTTTTGAGTGATTGTAAATGATGTCCATGTGTTAATTTCTAATATAGTTGACTCTTGAACAACATGGGAGTTAGGGGTGCCAACCAGTCAAAAATCTATGTATAACTTTTAACTACTCAAAAACTTAACTATTAATAGCCTACCGTTGATGGGAAGACTTACCAGTAACATAGTTAGTTAACACATATTTTCAATGTTATATGTATTATATACTGTATTCTTACAATAAAGGGAGCTAGAGAAACAAAAATGTTAAGAAAATCATAAGAAAGAGAAAACACATTTATAGTACTGTACTGAATGTATAAGAAAAATCTGTGTATAAGTGTACCTGCACAGTTCAAACCCATGTGTACAAGGGTCTACTGTATAAAGAAATACAGTAGATTTTTATGTGTTTGTCTTGAATCCTGCAACCTTGCTGAACATACTCATTTCTGGAATTTTGGGGGGGAAAGTTTCCTTAGGATTTTCTGTGTAAACAATCATGTCCTCTGCAAATAGGGACAGGTGTTTTTTTGTTGTTGATTTGTTGTTTGTTTTGTTTTACGGTCTTTCTCTTTAATTGAAGTATAATTAACATACAGTGTTATGTTCGTTTCAGGTGTACAGTACAACAGTTCATTAATTCTATGCATTACTCAGTGCTCATCAAGATAAACATACTCTTAATCCCCCTTCTCAAATACGGACAGTTTTATTTCTTCTTTTCCACTATTTATGCCTTCTCTTTCCTTTTCTTGCCTTATTGTACTGACTAGAACTTTCAGCACTATGTTAAGAGTGGTGAGACTGGGTATTCTTGCCTTGTTCACTATCAGGGAGAAAACATTGTCTTTCACCATTAAGTATAATGTTAGCTATAGGTTTTTGTAGAGGCTCTTTATCAAGTTGAAGAAGCTTCCTAACCCCATTTATTTCCCTGATTCTATCATGAATGAGTTTTGAATTTTGTCACGTGTTTTTCCTGCATCAGTTGGTATAATCATGTGACTTTTCTTCTGTATAATATAGTGAATTACATTGACCAATTTTAAATGTTGAACTAGCCTTGTATCCTTGGAATAAACCCCACATGATCATGGTGTATAATTCTTTTTATATATTGATTAATTCTATTTTTGCTAGTGTTTTTGTTAAAGATTTTTCATCTATATTCATGAGAGATATTGGCCTCTAGTTTTCTTTTTGTACACTGTCTTGGTCTGCTTTTGGTATCAGAGTAATACTAAGTTTATAAAATGAATTGGGGTATGTTCCCTTCTCTTGCATATTTTTGGAAAAGATTGTATAGATTTTATGTTAGTAATTGTCTGAATGTTTGATAGAATTCTCCAGTGAAACTATCTGGGCCTGGATATTTTTTTCAAGTGTTGTTAAATTACAAAATCACTTTCCTTAATAGTTATAGAGCTGTTCAAATTATCTGTTTTCTGTTGGGTAAGTTGTGGTCAGTTGTGTTTTTCAATGAAGTGACCCATTTCATCTAAGTTGTCAAATTTTTGTGTATAGAGTTCTTTGTATTATTCCCTTATTATTCTTTTGATGTGTGCAGGTTCTATAGTGATATCCACTATATTTCATTACTGATATTGATAATTTGTCTTCCTTTTTTTTCTCCATCATTCTTGCTAGAAGTTAGTAAATTTTTTTAATTTTTTATTGTTATGTGAATCACCGTATATTACATCATTTGTTTTGGTGTAGTGTTCCGTGATTCATTGTTTGTTCATAACACCCAGTGCTCCATGTAGAAGTTAGTAAATTTTATCCATCTTCTCAAAGAACCAGCTCCTCCAATGATTTTTCCTTATTGTCTTTGTGTTTTCAGTCTTGTTGATCTCTCCTGTAATCTTTATTATTTACTTTGTTCTGCTTACTTTGCACTTAGTTTGCTCTTTTTCTAGGCTCCTGAGATGGGAGCTTAGATTATTAATTTGAGACTTTTTCTCATTTTCTAATGTATGCATTTTAGGGCTGTAAACTTCCCTGTCAGTGCTGCTTTACCTGTGCCTACAAATTTTGCTGTGTTGTATTTTCACTTTCAGTTATTTCATTGTATTATTTCATTTCTCTCAAGACTTCCTCTTCAACTCATGAATCACTTAGAACTGTGTTGTTTAATTTCTAAGTGTTTACAGATTTTCCTTTTATCTTTCTGTTACTGAATTCTAGTATTATTCAGTTGTGTCAGAGAACACAACTTGTATGATTTCAGTTATTTAAATTTTTTGAGATTCGTTTATGGAGTAGGATATGATCTATCTTACTATATATTCCACAGGGACTTTGAAAAGATTTGTAACCTATTCTTGTTAGGAGGATTGTTCATAAACGTTGATTAGATGCCACTGGGTAATGGTGTTCCAAGTTCTTATATATCTTTGCTGATTTTCAGGCTACTTGTTCTGTTAGTGTTTGAGCGGGCATGTTGAAGTCTCCAAGTATAACTGGAATTATTTGGCTCTCCTTTCACTCCTGTTGGTTTTTCCTTCATGTATTTTGTGACTGTGTTGTTGGATGCTTACATATTTATGATTGCTATATCTTCTTTGTAGAGTAACCTTTTTATCAGTATATATTGTCTTTCTGTTTATCTGGTGATTTTCTTTGCTCTCAAGTCTACAATCACTAATATTAATTTGCCACTCCTGCTATCTTTTGATTAATGTTTACATGATATACCTGTTTGCATCTTTTTACTTTCATCCTGCCTATACTTGTATATTTGAAGTCAGTTTCTTGTAGACAGCATATAGACAGCACATTTTTAGTCCACTTTACTAATGTGTCTTTTAATCAGTATATTTAGATCACTAATCCATTAGAGTAAATCTGCCACTTCATTTTTTGTTTTTTGTTTGTTTTGCTCTGTTTTTCATTTCTTTTTTCTCTTTCCTGCCTTCCTGTGGATTACTTGAACACTTTTTAGAATTCCATTTTGCTTCATCTGTAATGTTATTAACTGTATTTCTTTGTATAGCTTTTCTTTTTAGTGGTTGCTTTAGATATTACAGAGTGCGTGTGTGTGTGTGTGTGTGTGTGTGTGTGTGAAACTTATGACTGTCTACTGCTGTCATCATGTTACCAGTTCAAGTGAAGTATAGAAACCTTACCTCTAGGGGTGCCTGGGTGGCTCATTCGGTTAAACATCTGCCTTTGGCCCAGGTCATGATCTCAGGGTCCTGGGATTGAGCCCTGGGTCAGGCTCCCTGCTCAGTGGGGAGTCTGCTTCTTCCTCTCCCTCTGCCCCTCCCCCCTGCTCTTGTGCGATCTCTCAAGTAAATAAATAAAATCTTTAAATAAATAGAAACCTTACCTCTCTTTACCCTCCCCCACTTAATAATTGACCTAAATTTTCCTGTATATACATTTAGAACCACATCAGTGTTGTAATTTTCACTTCAACCTTCAACCATAATTTAGAAAACTCAAAAGGAGAAGGAAAGCTCATTGTATTTACCTGTATAAAAATACAGGTTTACTGTTTTCTTTTTTCCTTTTGGATGTTGCAAGGTTCCTTTCTTATCCTTTCTTTTCTGTTTGGAGAGCTTCCTTTAGCCATTCTTTTAAGTAGGCTCCCTGCCCGATGTGGGGCTTGAATTCATGACCCTGAGATTGAGAGTCACATGCTCTACAGACTGAGCCAGCCAGGCGCCCCACCTTTAGCCATTTTTTAGAGAAGATCTGTTGATGATAAATTCTCATAGTTTCTCTTTATCTGATAATGTCTCTATCTCTCTGTCATTCCCAAAAGATGTTTTTGTTATAAGATTCCAGGTTGATGATCCTTGTCTTTCAGTACTTCAAAAATATTGTGTCACTTCTCTGGCCTCCAGGGCTTCTGGTGAGAAATCTGCTAATGTTTAACTTGTTTTCTCCCTGTAAGTAAAGTGTTATTTTTCTTTGGCTGCCTTCAATATTTTTTTTTGTCTTTAGTTTCAGAAGTTGGACTGTGATGTCTCTTGGGTGGATTTCTTTGAGTTTATATTGTTGGGGATTCACTCAACTTTGTGAATCTGTAGGTTTTTGTCTTTTGCCAAATTTGGTAAGTTTTCACACATAATTTCTTCGAGTACTTTCTCAGCCCCACCCTCTTTGTCCTCTCTTGCCAGGACTCTGATGACAGGAAGGTTAAAACCTTTGTCATTGTCCCATGAGTCCTTGGTGGCTTTATTCTCTTATTTTTTGTCTATTTCCCTCTGTTGTTCAGATTGAGTAATTTCTGTTGTTCTTTGAGTTCACTGATCTTTCCTCTGCCTCCTCCATTCTGCTGTTGAACCTATTCATGGAGGGTTTTTTTTTTCCTTTTTTTAATTTGTTAGTTGTTTGTTTATCAAGAGAAACTATTCCATAACCTAGTATTCATGTTTCATAGTTCAGGAACACAGGTCAGTGACAAACTTCAGTGGAACTCAACGCAAAGGAATTCTTTACATTCCAAAATCACTGTGCACTCTGAAAGATACCACCCATCTTCATCTCCTCAAAATCTCTCATGGAATCATAATTTCTGTAGAAATCTGCATATGCCTTCTTTCTTGGTTCTGCCACAGCAAACTTATAGAAAGCTGCAAGCCCCAGGGGATACAGAAATGCTCTGGCAATATGAAATCACAGAAGCTTGGCCAGAAGACCTCACATCTGAGGTTTCTTCAAAGCACTGAAAGTCATGGTAGTTACTCTCCTCAACACCAACTTCAAACCCAACATCTTTCCTAACTGATACTCATGGAGGTTTTTATTTCAGCTATTATATTTTTCAGTTCTGAAATTTCCATATGTTCTTCTTTATGTCTTCTGGTTTTTTGCTGAGACTTTTTTTTTTAATTAATTTATTTATTTGACAGAGAGATAGAGAGCACAAGCAGGCAGAGCGGCAGGCAGAGGCAGAGGGAGAAGCAGGCTCCTGGCTGAGCAGGGAGCCTGATGTGGGGCTCAATCCCAGGCCCCTGGAATCATGACCTGAGCTGAAGGCAGATGCTTAACCGAATGAGCCACTCAGGCGCCCCTTGCTGAGACTTACTATTTTTTTCTTTGAAGTATGTACATTATGGAAGCATTTTTATGATGGTTACTTTATTTTTTTTAAGTTTTTATTTAAATTCCCCTTAGTTAACATACAGTGTAATATTAGTTTCAGGTGTGCAATTCAGTGATTCAGCACTTCTGTACAGCACCTGGTGCTCATCACAAGTGCCCTCCTTCATCCCCATCACCTATGTAACCCATCCCCTCACCCACCTCCCCTCCTGTAACCATCAGTGTGTTCTCTATATAGTTAAGGGTCTCTTTGTTTCCTGGTTTGCCTCTCTCTTTTTTCCCCCCACAATGATTATCTGTTTTGTTTCTTTAAATTCCACATATGAGTGAAATCTTATGGTATTTTTCTTTCTCTGACTTATTTCACTTGGCAGGATTTCATTCTTTTTGATGGCTGAGTAACATTCTATTGTGTGTGCTAGTGTGTATATGTATATATATGTCTATATGTCTGTATGTTTATATATATGTATCTACATATACACACACACATATATATACACACACATCACCTCTTCTTTATCCACTCATCAGTCAACATTTGGGCTCTTTCCATAATTTGGCTATTGTAGATAAGGCTGCTATAGGTAGCAGTGTGCATGTATCCTTTCAAATTAGTATTTTGTATTCTCTGGGTAAATACTTAGTAGTACAATTGCGGGATCATAAGGTAGTTCTGTTTTTAACTTTCTGAGGAAACTCCATACTGTTTTCCAGAGCGGCTGCACCAGTTTACATTCCCACCAACAGTGCAAGAGGGTTCCCCTTTCTCCGCATCCTTGCCAACACCCGTTGTTTCTTGTGTTGTTGATTTTAGCCATTCTGACAGGTGTGAGGTGGTATCTCATTGTAGTTTTGATTTGTATGTCCCTGATGATGAACATGATGTTGAGCATCTTTTCATGTGTCTGTTGGCCTTCTGTATGTCTTTGGAAAAATGTCTCTTCCTGTCTTCTGCTCATTTTTTAATTGGATTATTTGTGCTTTGGATGTTGGATTTTACACGTTCTTTATATATTTTGGATACTGTTTGCCAGATATGTCATATGCAAATATCTTCTCCCATTCCACAGATTGCCTTTTAATTTTGTTGATTGTTTCCTTCACTGTGCTATGATGGTTACTTTAAAATTTTTGTCAGATACTGTAACATTTCTGTCGTCTTGGTGTTGGCATCAGTTGATTGTCTTTTTTCATTCAGTCCGAGTTCTTCTTAGTTCTTGGTCTGATGAATCATTTCTTATTGAAACCTAGACATTTTCATATTACGTTTATGAGACTCTGGATCTCATTTGAACCTTCTGTTTTATAGCTGGATTTCTCTGGCACTGCTATGCCAGGGAAGAGAGTTTGGTCTTAATACTTCCAGGTGGAAATAGACGCTCAGGTTCCCCACTTGGCCTCCACTGATACTCAAGGGGGAGGATTCCTTGTTACTGCTGGGGGGAGATGGTGCCCCACATGGTCTCCACTGACACTATGGTGGGGGTGCCTCATTATCTGCTGTGTGATGGTTAAAGTCCTACCTCTTCACAAGCGTTTGCAGACTCTGTTCGTCCTTTGTTCCACCTTCTCTGGGGGTGGAAATCTAGGTTCCTCTGATACCATGCAGGCAGTGGTTGGGGTGCCTCATTACACCCTCACAAGGATAGAAATTTAGGCTCCCCACTTGGCTTTTGCTGGAGTTTGTGGGGCTAGGACCACAGTGTCTTCTGCGATGTTCAGCTGTAATAGAATAGTTAATGTCTAAAGGTTTTCTGTCTTGCATTGCTGCCCTTTTCCTGGTACTTTGTCTAGGAAGAACATACTTTTCATGGGGCGTTTGTTTGTCTGTGCCTGTTGGCATCCCTAGCACCGACTGTCAGATATGTGAACACCTGAAAACCCAGGGAACTCACCAGTATATCATTCTTTGGCCCCAAGACCCCTAGCCGGTCTTTCATCTCTCTACCTTTCAGAGTCTTTTATCTGTTTTATGAATAATATCTTTTTGAGTCTTATGGTTATTTTATGAACAATGTCTAGGGTTTTAGTTGTACTTAGTAGAAGGAATAGGGATAAGTACATCTACTCCATCTCATAGAAGTGGAAGTTCCCTGGTTCATTGTTATGACCACACAGAAACATAGATAATAGGGGGAAACCCCTACACTTAAATAAAAGGGACAAACGAAATCTCACAGCTGACATCTGAGTCACAGAGAGTCACAAAGGCATGTTGCATAACCAGCAAGAAGCCCAGGAGAAAGCAGCCTCATTTCTTTTACAAAGGAAGCTAAGGTGATTCAAACTACTAAGCTATACTTCCTAGGAGTTTGCTCCTCAGAGTAGAGTCCATGGACCAGTAGCATCAGCATTCCCTGGGAGCTTGTGAGAAGTGTAGAAACTCAGGCCCATCCCAGAACAACTGAATCAGAATCTTCATTTTAACAATATCCCCAAGTGACTTGTATGCACTGTGAAATTTGAGAAACACTGCTTGCCCATTTGTCAGTATCATCTTTCTTTTCATGTTTAGTATTGACAGAATTAGCACTTCTGCCAATCTTATAATAGCTTATAAACAAGACTTGGGATCTAAAGGAAATGAAAGCTAAAGCTTCATTCATTGACTGATAGAATTTAGAACTGAAATGAATGATCTTTAGGGTTAATCCATTTCAATTTTATTATTTTGTAAACTGAGGCCTTGAAAGATTAAATATCTTACGCAAGCTCATGCAGCTATATAAAAAAGCAGAGCTGAGAATTGAACCTGGTGCACTTTCTTCATAGCACAATGGTCCTAGGGTTTTTCCTTCATCAAATTTTTCTTCTTCCAAGCTTCACATCTCCTTGTAGCTGGAATTGAGGTTAATGCAAAGATATCTTCGATCCAGGCTTAGATATCGTGTCTCTTCTGGATTTCTGTAGTTAGTTTCGTAAATGGTCTCTAACTCTTCTCCAGTTCTACCTGTTCATCCCTATTAAGTATGTCACCCTAAAACACCAACTTTGTTACATCAGTCCTTTTCCCCCACATCTCCTTTTCCCCCCAAATCTCTGATAGCTCTGCATTTTCTAAATCCTTACCCTCACTCTCAAGGTTATCCATAACTTCATCCAACGTCCCCAAAAAAGATAGTGTTTCCCCCACAGAATTGTAGGCAATATTCTCCTTATTATCAATCTTCACCTTTTCTCCCTTCTTCCTCTTAGAACAAAGCAGGATCTTCCCTCAAGACAACATGTCCCTCACTAATCGTTTTTTGTGGAGGGCTCATATTCTCCCACTCCCTTTTTCTTGGCAGAAGAAGGAACTAAATTACCTGAATCCCTGCTTCATGTTACCACTTTGTGCTTTTTACACACCATCTTCCTGCTGCTTTTCTTCACTTAAAATCTGTGTCTTCTGTCTCTTTATTATCAGTGTTGTCATGAACTAGCGCTTTCTGAGCCCAATTTTTCCCTTCTTGGTAAATTCAGTTTATTATCCTAAGTGACTTTGGCATCCATGTTATCAATTCATCCACCTCACGGGGGTGGGGGGTGTTTTTGCTCTTTAGCCACTGTCTATACCCCATATAAGCTCCATTTCCAAGATTGTCAACTCAAAGTTTTTCTAGTTACTATAATCTCTTACTTCCCTACACCTATTCTTGGCTCTCACTTGGACTTCAAATAACTCAGCTCTTCCCATTCTCTTAAAGACCAATCTAACCACATTCCTTTTTTCCTTTTCTTTCTTTCTTTCTCTCTTTCTCTCTCTTTCTCTTTCTTTTTTCTTTTTTCGGTCATGCCTGCTGTTTCATTTTTTTCCCTAGCCAAGGGACCTACCACCATCAGTTCTTCTCCTGATATTAATCAGCAGAATCACTAGAGAAAAGCACAGAGCACTGGGTGTTGGGTAAGACTGATGAATCACAGACCTGTACTCCTGAGGCAAATAATACATTGTATGTTAATTATGAAAAAATAAAAATAAATTCTAAAAAAAGAGAAAAGCACAGAACTGTCCAATACGGAATCATGTTAAACTTTAAATGGGTTCTTATCACTGCTCAGAAGTCCTTTCATTCCTGTCAAGTTTTTTGCAAACTCAAGTAAAAAGACTGCTTCAAGCCTTTTCTGCTCTCATAAAAAAGCCTTTTGTTCTTTGATAAAAACTTAGAACTACTTCATGATGACCCTAGTAAATGATCTCATCATATCTTTTTAATTGAGAAGATTAAGGACATTAAGTATGAGTTCCCCCATTGGTCCCTGTTTCAACCATAACATTCTGCCATTGTACTTATTTACTCATCTTAACCTTTTTTCTTAAAAGAAGAGATATTCCTGCAATCTTATACTGTGAGTTTAATCTTCCTGTACCTCCTGAAGCACTTTACCAGTTCTCCATTATGTTCAATCTCTACCTTTCTACAGATCTTCCCTTTCTGCTCTAAAAATGTCATAGGTCTCCAACAAATGGAATATATACCATGTTCCTGGATGGGAAGGCTTAATAGGACTCAGTTTCCCTAAATTCAATCAAAATAAAAATCTCAATAGTATTTCTTTTTTTCTTAAAGATTTTATTGATTTATTTGTCAGAGAGAGAGAGAGCACAAGCAGGGGGAACATCAGGCAGAGGGAGAGGGAGAAGCAGGCTCCCCGCTGAGCAGGGAGCCCGATGCAGGACTCGATCCCAGGACCTGGAGATCATGACGTGAGCCAAAGGCAGACGCCTAACCGACTGAGCCACCCAGGCGCCCCTCAGTTACATAAATTAATAAATGACCCAAGATACCACAGAAAGCTTCAAAATAAGCCACGGACTTAGATAAAATATTTGTAGCATTTTTATTTTTTTTTATTTTTTTTATTTGAGTTGACACACAATGTTACATTAGTTTCAGGTTTACAACTTAGTGACTTGACAAAGTTTATACATTATGCCGTGTTCGGCACAAGTGTAGCTCCCGTCTGTCCCATCACACCCATTATCCGGCTAGTAGAACATCACTGACTGTACCCCTTATGCTGTGCCTTTATTCCTGTGACGTATCCATTCCGTAACTGGGAGCCTGGATCTCTTTCTCCCCTTTAGCCATTTTGCTCAACCCGCACCTCTCTCCGCTTTGGCAACCATCAGTTCTCTGAGTTTATAAGTCTGATTCTGCTTTTTGTTTATGTATTCATTTGGTGTTTGGGTTTTTTTTTTAAGGTTCCACTTATGAGTGAAATCATATGGTATTTGTCTTTCTCAGTCTGACTTATTTCACTTAGCGTAATACCTTCCAGGTCCATCATTCCTGTTGTCTCAAGTGGCACGAGCTCATCCTTTTTTACAGCTGTGTAATATTCCTGTGTGTGCATGTGCGTGTGCGCGCGCGTGTGTGTGTGTGTGTGTACACCACACTTCCCTTATCCATTTGTTTGTCAAGGGACACAGGTTATTTCCATATCTTGGCTATAATGCTGCAATAAACATAGGGGTGCATATGTCTTTTTGAATTAGTGTTTTTGTTTTCTTTGGGTAAATACCCAATTGTGGAATTACTAGATCATATGGTATTTCTATTTTTAATTTTTTGAGGGAACTCCATACTGGTTTCCACAGTGGCTGCACCAGTTTGCATTCCCACCAACAGTGCATGAGGGTTCCTTTTTCTCCACGTCCTCACCAACACTTGTTATTTCTTGTCATTTTGATTTTAGCCCTTCTAACTGGTGTAAGCTGATATCTTATTGTGGTTTTGATGTGCATTTCCCTGATGATGAGTGATGTTGAGCCTCTTTTCATGTGTCTGTTCACCATCTGCATGTCTTCTTTGGAAAATGTCTACTCAGGTCCTCTGTCCATTTTTTTAATCAGATTGTTTTTTGGGGGTTGAGTGGTGTACACTTCTTATATATTTTGGTTAGTACCTTGTCAGATATATCATTTGCAAATATCTTCTCCTATTCATCACGTTGTCTTTTTATTTTGTTGCTGGTTTCCTTTGCTGTGCAAAAGTTTTTTATTTAAATGCAGTCCCAATAGTTTGTTTTTGCTTTTGTTTCCCTGGCCTTAGGAAACATCTAGAGAAATGTTGCTATGGCTGATGTCAGAGAAAGTACTGCCTGTGTTCTCTTCTAGGATTTTTATGGTTTCATGTCTCACATTTAGGTCTTTCATTCATTTTGAGTTTGTTTTTGTGTATGGTCTTAGAAAGTGGTCCAGTTTCATTCTTTTCCATGTGGCTGTCCAATTTTTCTGGCATCATTTATTGAAAATACTATCTTTTCCTCCATATATTATTACCTCCTTTGTCATAGATTAATTGACCATATAATCATGGGTTTATTTCTGGGGTCTCTGTTCTGCTCCATTCATCTATGTATCCATTTTTAAATTAAAAATCATTAAGAAAAAGATTACCAACACCAGAAAAAAATGAGCAAAAGCAATAGCTTTTTTTTTTTTTGTAGCTAGGTAAGCTACAAAAGGAGACATGCAGTTGGCTAAGAAACACATACAAAAGTTGTTCAACTACAGAATTAATCAAGGAAATCTTATAAACAACAATATATTTCTTTGTTAACATCAGGTAAAAATGGAGAGATTTTCACTAAATTAGAGGATGTGGTTGGGAAAATAACCAGTCAAAGGCTGGTGAGTGCCCCTGGCTTCTACTCTTACCCATGCCACAAACACACTGTGTGGCCCTAGGCATACGGCACTGAATATCTTGGCCTCAGTTTCCTTATTAATAAAAGGAGGTTTCTAGAGACTTTCACCTCTGTAATGGCAGTATGAGAATCTGAATGGGCATGTTCCCCAGCAAAACAACCATACTGGTGAAAATTATAGAAAAAACAACCAGGGGCACCTGAGTGGCTCAGTTGGTTAAGCATTCAACTCTTGATTTCAGCCGAGGTTATGGTTTCAGGTTCATGAGCTTGAACCCTGCATCAGGCTCCTCACTCAGCAGGGAGTCTGCTTGAGGATTCTCTCCCTCTGCCCCTCCCCCCCACTGGCTTGCGTGCTCTCTCGCTCGCTCTCTCTTAAACAAAAATAAATAAATCTAGGGGTGCCTGGGGGGCTCAGTTGGTTAAGCATCTGCCTTTGGCTCAGGTCATGATCTCCCAAGTCCTAGGATCGAGTCCCTCAGGCTCCCTGCTCAGCGGGAGCTCAGCTCAGCTCAGCTCCCACTCCCCCCGCTCCTGTGCGCTTGCTCTCTCTCTCCCTCTCCCTCTCAAATAAATAAAATCTTTAATAAATAAATAAATAAATAAATCTTTTAAAAGAAGGAAAAGAAAGAAAAAACAACTAAAGTCTTTAGAAATTGTTTTAAGAACATACAGAAAACATAAAAGGATCTCTTCAAGAAAATCTACTAAATCTTGGTAGGAACCTTGAGAGTCTGTGCTACTTGAGCCATGACCCACTCGGCTCCCTGTCCCACCCCCAGCTCAGCATGATGGAAGCTCCATTCCAGGAGACTGTGGCCAGGGAAACAACGCTCCCACTCCCTTCAGCCTCCCAGTCGAACGATATGATGTCCCACAAGAGCAGCAGGCTGCCGGCACTTCTATCCCACCTTTAGCTCCAAGCTACAAAGGCTAAATTTTTGCCAAGTATGGCCAAAAGAGTGAGGCCTCCCTTCCTTTTCCCAGCCCCCACTTAGAGGGCGAAGGATCTACCTCAGGCAAGTCAGACCACTGGGACCCTTGCCCCAGCTAACTCTTAGGGCAGAGGTTCCTCACCCAAAGAGGCAAGCCGAGAACACTAGAGACTACTGTCCTACCCAGTACCCTACTCTAAAAGCAGGTGTATCACTCAGAAGAAAGGCGTCCACTGCCCCCCCTAAAGCTCTGGAGCAGGGACTTAGAGATTTTTTCCCGGGGTAAGGGCAATCTGTAAGAACAGAGGCTGTGTCCTGAGAAGCAACATAAGAGGCTTCACATGTGAGGGGAACAGACTTTTCCATAAAAAGAAATGAGTTGCTGACGACACATGCTACAACATGGGTGGATCTTGAAAGCATTATGCTAAGTGAAAGATGCCTGTTATAAGGACTACATACTGTGTGACTCCATTTATCCAAAATGTCCAGAATAGGCCAATCTATAAGAGAGAGAAATTAGATTAGTAGTTGCCGAAGGATGTGGGGAGAGTATTGGGGGAAATGGGGAGTGACTAACGGGCATATGGTTCCCTTTAAAGGGGATAAAAATGTTCTAAAATTAATTGTGGCAATGATGGCAGAACTCTGTGAATATACTAAAAACCATTGAATTGTACACTTTAAATAGGTAAATTTTATGGTACTTGAATTATATCTCAATAAAAGTGATATACACAATAATCACTTCAGGAATCCCAAGGAGAACCTAAAGAGACAGTCATTATGTTTCAGAACACCTAGTTTTGTTAGAAATTTGTATGACTGCTGTATTTATTAAGATGGTGAGGACAGAAAAAAACTGGCTTCTATTATGAGCCCCAGAAAGTCCTAAGAGCCAACACCTCTATTTGCTGTCATTGACTTGTATTTCACCTAAGCCAGTCTAGGTCACTTTGGGGTGAGTAGCTGCGCTTGATGCATTACTTTATTGAAGATTAATGATTCTCCTGAGCAATGCTGGACATGAAGTAAAACTCCTGTGGTGTTGCCTAACTCATTGAATGGCACCATCGTTCTTCTAGTTGCCTAAGCCAGACATGTAGGCATCACCCCTCATTTCTAGTGTATTACCAAGTCCTGTCAATTCTGCTTCCTAAATATCTCAGATTCATTCACTTCCTCCCACCCTCCACCATCACCAGCCTAGTTCAAGTTATCATCTTTACCTCAGCTACTGTGGGAAAAGTTTAGCTGGTCTCCTTGCATCTCTTGCTTTCTTCCATACCTTTTTCCATCAAGTGACCAGAATGATGTTTTTTAAATTTTCAAAATATGTGACCTTGCTTATCTTCGTCTGTAGTTCCCCACTGCTCTTAAAGACCAAAATTCTGAATGTGGCCTACACGGCCCTTGCCTCCCTGTCTGTCCTCATCTTGAGCCACTCTTTCCCTCACTCCCTGCCCTCTTAGCCACACTGTACTCAGCAGCGCCACGAATTACCAACTCCTAACAAATCTAATGGCCTCTTTCTTTACCCTGGCCCTCATTATTAACCTCTGCCTCCTCGCTGAAATTTTTTCCTTTATCCTTTATTTTCACACCACTCCTCTGCATTATCTTTTCACTCCTCCACCCAACTGTGAACATTTCCATGATTCTGTACTTTTTCCTTCTCTATATTCTGTAACTCTGTCCTTCAAGTGAATTGATACACTTCAAGTGTTACCTCAGTTCCAGTCCATACATGAAACAGCCTACCTGTCTCCCAAAGCTACCTCAAGCCCAACATGATTAAAGGAGAACTTATCATTATCTTGATCCCTTATCCCCAGAATCATCTTCCAGTTCCTCCTTTCAATGTATCAGCATTCCCTCAGCCACTCAAACTATGCACTTTCGAGCCATTTTCAATTGATGTATCTTTCATTTCCCATATCAAAGCAGTTACCAGGTTTTATTGATTCTTCCTTTAGAATCTTCCTTACATCTTTCCATTGCCACTATGTTAGTTCTCCCCCTCATCACTTCATCCTTAGACCCTTAACAGTTCCATTTAAACAGGTCTCGCTGTTTTCTCACACTCACGTCCATTCTAAACACTACTGGCCTTTCACTCTTATGAAAACTCTAATTTCATCACTGTCCGTTCCCTTCTCAGAAACTTTCAGTGATTTCTCATTGCCGGCAGAATACTTTCCGAAATCTATGGCTTGTGATGCAAAACCCTTTACGCTCCAGGCCAATGTTTCACAAACGACATTCCACAAGATGTTAGTAAATGGTCTGCATACCCTGTATTAAGGCACAGTCACATGATCTCTTTTCTATAAACCTTCCTGGGACGCTTAATGAACGAATGTGCGTTATACTGCTCTAAGAGGGTATGTGTAGAATGCAGCGTGTCCAAGACATGTGGGACTGAAGAACCCTGTTTTTACTGACCATCTATTTTTCATGACACTACTGTTCCGAGGAAAAGGATTTAGAACATACTTAGGTAGCCCTACCCTACATTTCTCGTCCTATTCCGCACTAATTTCCCCACATAAAGTGTCTGCTTAGGCCAAACACGTATTAGTCCCCCTGAGACGTGCACAACCTCAAGCACAGTCCAGGTCTTTATTTGTCCTGTTCTGCCCACACGGAATCCCTTCTCTTTCTCTGTATATCTAGATTATCATTTTTATTGAGATAGAAGTCATATATTATAAAACTCACAACTGTAAAGTTTCCAGTTCTGTGGGTTTTCGTATGTGTTGTGCAAGCGCCATCAGTATCTGATTCTGTAACATTGCTGTCACTCCGAAGAGACCCTGGAACCACCAGCCGTCCTTCCCCGTTCCTCCCCGCCCCAGTCCCTGACAGCCACCAGTCTGCTTTCTACGCATTTGCCCTATTGTGGAGATTTCCTATAATCTCTGGATGTCTAGGTCCTACTCCTCTACCCTAAGGCCATGTTTGTTCAGTCATTTGGTCATCCGTTCAGTTACGATCGCGACCCTGTCAGACACTGTGCCAGGCTGTGACTTTACAAAGGTAGATGCCATGCTGCCTTCAAGGAGCTCCCAGCCTAGTGGGGGAGACGGACAACACCGTGTTACAAAGTGCTGTTGCGGTGCTGCGAACACAGGGTCATAGGAGCCGAGTGGTGTGGGCATCAGGGAATGCCTCACAGAGGAGGGAGTCTTTGGGCGTTGATGCATTCGTTCATGCATTCATCCATCAGGCATCCGTTGTGCCCCCCTTCCATGCCAGGCATGGTGTGCGACTCTGAGGATACAGAGGTAAGCAAGACAAATGCCCTACACCTCCACGAACGCGACCATCTGGTGGAGGAGATAAATACATACCCAGTGCCAAAGCAAGGTGATGAAGGTGTATCAGGGATGTAAAGCTTGCTGTGGAAGCAGAGAGAAAGGAGCACGTGACTCTGCTTGTGAATTTGAAGAAAGAGTAGACATTTACCCAGCGGACAGGGCTGGGAGGTGGCGTTTCTAGGAGAGACGAGACCTCCTCTGACTGTGCCAGTCTGAGGCTCGTTTGTGCGTTTTTTAACCGAATTAGAGCACCGACTGCCTAGTCCTTAATCACATGCCTTGTGTGGTCCTCTCCGCACGCGGATGCCCTGTCTCCCCAGAGGCTCTATGTGGCCTTTAGGATAAGAGCCTTGTTTTGTCCCTCTTAGCACCCTCATTCTCAGAGGGTTTTATGCACGGTGATTTCTGTAGACCCAAATGAGTGAAAGCAGTTCAGCTGAGACATGGACACTCCCAAGAAACCGCGGCCCGAGTCTTCTATCGCATTTCCCCCTTCAGGGGCCTGTTGCGTAGATGAAGGGCTTTAACCTGGATCGAGCATATGAATGCTCCCTTCGTGGTCCATCTCCTGTACAAGAACTTGGAAAGTAGTTCCTCAGACCAGTCCCTTTCTTTCTTGCAAAATCTCGACATCAGCCACGTTAAAGACTACTCTTAGGTGAAGGGACCGCCTTAGAAATGGGCCCTTTTGTTCATAGCTAGGTACGTGTCGTCAACACAGAAGATTAGTATTTTCCTTTTAATTACAATTGGTTGACTTTAAATAAAACGGATTACCCTCCAAAATCAGGTTTTGCCTTAAAGCAAAAACTGAGATTTCCTGAAGAAGGAATTCTGCCTCAAAATTGTAACAGTGAAATCCTGCCTGAGTCTCCAGCCCGCTGGCTTGCCCTACAGATTTCAGACTCAGGCTTGGAACATCATCTCTTACCTGAATATACAGCCTGCTGGCCTACCCTACAGATTTCCAACTTGCCAGCCCCCACAACTGTGTGAGCCAGTTCCTTAAAATAAATATATATGCAAAACCTAAAGAATATAATTTCTATTCTAAATACCCACTAATTCAGGTCAAGGAAATGAGCAGATTCAATAAAACTTCTTCTTGACAAGCCTCTCTGAGAATTAGAAATAATAGACTGAGGACAGCACCACGGGGAGCCACCAACAAGACATAGGGTTTTCTCCTGCGTCAGGGAGACCAAGACCGAGTACAAGCAGGCCTCGGTGCTTTTTTCAGTTTACATGTCACTTCCTGAGGTCTTGCTGTGGAGCATTCTACAGCTGACAAACCTTCAAGATGCTCTGCTCCTACTCTCAAGGGGCTTAGCATTGCTCATGGAGGCTATGGCTCTTTCCTTGTGATAGCAGAGCACCCATGTTTAATAATAACGGGCACAGCACTGATACTGTTCTTGGATTTCAGGAAGGCTACCCAGAAACAGAGATTCTCTGGCTGATGATCAAGTCCTGGAACACTGGCATATTTATGTATGGCAGGAGAAAGTATGTCTCTGCAGAAAAATGGTGTGGCCTAGCCTTGCGTTTTCTCGACCACCTTGGCTCCCTCAAGAGAAGCTATGAAACTCAGGTGAGGAGGGAGAGGACTAGGGGGGCTGAGAGGTTCTATCTGGGTACCTGGTAAAGACTCAGCCCTACCTTCTTGGCCGGGAAAGGATCCTGATCATTGTTCCTCGTAGTGCTTCCACAGAACTATGAGACTTAAGGGACTCTAAACAGTAACATCTTAGAGTGAAAACCGGGAAGGATGGTGAACGGTGGGGGGGGCACCTAGGGGGAGCAAGTGGAATCTAAGAAGAATGCCAAGATAGAGCTCTGGAAAGAGGCATCACCGTTGATGCCAGTGCAAGTGGGGAAGGACTGACCACTGGGCCAACAATGACGGTTTCTGGAGGTGTTTTCTTAAGGGAGTAGTCTGGGTTGCAGACTTCTGGGCCACTAGCTAACCAGGAGAGGCTTGAGGGGGGGTGGGGGGAAGTCTTGCTACCAAATAAGAGCAAAGGCTATTTTATGTTTTAAGCACCTTCTCCCTTATAATCGCTGCTTGTCCCGAGTCAACGGACCTCATGCGATGGGGTTCCCCTTCCCTAAGAGTCTGGGAAGCTGTGCCACATTTCCTTGTGTCTCAGGAAATCTATCTGCTGTTCTCTTTCCCAGGTGAATATTCTGTATGGTGAGCTTGTGGAAGCGCTGAATCGAAAGAAGGGCTCACTTTTTAATGAAGAGTGAGAAGTGCCGGGACAAAGCATATGAGCAGGCAGGCTGCCAGCAACCTGAAGATGTTTGGTCCTGAGATGTTGAGCGTTTAAGTTCTTGCCAAACTTTCTCTTAAGTTTTTGTTTCTGTTTTCTCAGGACCTATTTTCAATGTTGTTAATAAAAGCATTTTGACTTTCACCGTGGTGACCAGCTCATTTCTGGGGGACAAATAAATTTTCCAAGGTGCTCAGGATATTATATATTGAAATAGCCCACATGAGAGCAGGATGACTCATGCCCCATGTGAACAGAAGGAAATGTTCATCCAAGTCCAACACAGGGTGCATTTCATTCCTGAAGTGGTCAAATTCCCACTACCTGAAGATAACAGAGAACCGTGGACTCTCCATCAGAAGGACCTTAGTCGTTATTGGGCCCAGAATTGAGCAGACACCTCAACTCGCTTGATGAGGATGGGTTGTCCCGCCTCTGTCAAAGCATATCCTATGACGGGGAACTCCCGAGATGGCTCAATCCCCCTTTTTTGCTAATTGGTAAATAGCCCTTCCTCATACTGAACAGAAATTTGTCTCCCTATAGAGGTCTGCTCTCCCTGTCCCAGATGCCCTTTGGAAAACTGAAGACGGAAGTCAGGCTCCCCCCATCCTCCTGGCTTTTTCTTCTTCTGGTTGAACATCCCCAGACCCCTCACCTTCCAGGAGCCAAATCCCATGTTCCAGTGAGGTCTGACCCACACAGGAGTTCAGCAGCCTCATTCTGGCTAGACTTGCATTAGTGTACTCTAAGGTCACGTTGGCTTTTTTTCTCCCAGTTGATTTGGATTAACAGTGTTTAACTTTGGATTTCGAAATAGTTTCATAACTTACAGCAAAAGTGCAGAGATAAGCACAAAGAACCGCCATACACCCTTCACCCAGCTTCCCTATGTGTCGACATTTTACCACATTGCTCTGTCATTCTCTTTGTGTTTCTTTCTAAACCATTGGAGATTAATTTGCAGATCTCTTGCTCTGTGACCCCTTCATACCTCAGTGTGTACTTCCTAAAAACAAGGATAGTTTCCTCCAGGACCCCAGCCGAAGCATCAAAATTAGGAAATGAACAATGATGCCATTCCACTGTCTAATAAGCAGACTCCATTCCAATGTCACCGATTGTCCTAATAAAGCCCTTCCCAAGTTCAGAATCATAAGTTGCGTTTAGTTGTCATGTCTCTTTGATCTCCTACAAACGGAAATAGTTTCTCATCCTTTCATTCATGACCTTGACATTTTTGAAGAGTACAGGCTAATTACTTTGTAGCATGAACCTCAGCTCCGGTCTGTTCGATGTTTCCTAATGATGTTTCAGTGTAAGCATTTTTGGAAGGTCTGCAACAAAATTGGTATATTCTTCTTGGTGCATTGTACCAACAGGCACACAATGTCAATTTGTCCCATTACTGGCTAAGGTTAAGATGGCATCTCCCAGATACTTAGTAATTAATAAGTAATTGTGAAGTGTATCACGGAAGATAATTGGATTTTCTGTTCCTCATTAAACTCCCACTTCCTAGTTTTAGCATCCATTGATGAGTCTTGCCTGAATCCATTTTTACCGTGATGGTTGCTAAATGTTGATTTTTTTTTAAATCTCCATCATTCCCACTTCATTTTATTAGTTGGTGTTTGTTAGGTGGAACATTTTCTTCTCCCCCCACTAATTTGCTCATGTTTTTTAAATGTTTTTACACAGACTGATGGATTTCTCTTTTCTTCAGTAAGTTATAATCCACCATATCATTTTTTTAGAGGCTCTCTATTTTCTGTCAATTTCTTTTCCGTTTGGTGTGCCTTTGTGGACGAGCAACTTCAGACCACTCGGTGGAATGGGTTCCTACCCACTCAGTGGCCCGGAGCAGTGGGAGCTGCGGACCAGTCTTCAGTAGGGAACTGTGGACTAGGCACAGAGGGCACCTGCGCGTCTTCAGACCCGTCTGCGACTTCAGGCTGGGTAGCGGTGAACTTGGGCGCTGGAGCCCTCCGTTCACCCTGAAAGTCCTCCTTGCTCACAGCCTTTTCAGCGGCAGCCTGCCCTTCCTTTTCAGTCTCTTCAGGATCTCTGTAGAGGTAGAGACCAGGCATGACCTCCCGTGGGCGGCCACGGGAGGTGGTGCCACACATGCGTGGAACCTCTGTATCATCATGTTGCTGCTCAAAGCGGGCACCTCTGCCCTTATGACACGTCCCCACCGTTTTCTGAACACTTCCTTACTTTGTGGCCCAGTCAGATGTTCCAGGCTCGTGTTGTACTTTCCCTGCCCCAGCACCGGAATCAGGAATTTCTCCAAGGATCCCTGGTTCCTTTTCATTGAGAATGGTAGCCAGTGCCCATGTTCTGGGGCACTCGTTACTGGGGCACCATTGTTTCTAGGTCCTCTCAGTGGACAGAGCTAGGAAATAGTATCCAGAGATCTTTTTTAAAAAAATAATCTGTACACCCAGTGTGGGGCTCAAACTCACGACCTCGAGATCAAGAGTTACATGCTCTACCGACTGAGCCAGCCAGGCACCCCCAAGAGCTGGGAAATCAATGTGTGTCTGTGCCTACACAGACACATATACGTGCATATCTATAGATATTAGGTGTAGATACAGTTGACCCTGGATAGAGGGTGCCAATCCCTACGCAGTCGAAACCCCACATATAATTTTCTGACTTCTCAACTTCACTACGAATAGCTCACCGTTGACTGGATGGCTTACCGACAACAGAAACAGTCGGTTGACACATATCTGGTATGTCTATTATATACTGTATTCGTACAATAAAGTGAGCTAGAGAAAAGAAAAAGTTATTAAGAAAATCACAAGGAAGGGAAAATACATTTACAGTATTGTATCGATAAAAAGCCTATCTATGTACATACGTAAAAGGCAGTTTGTACTGGGCGCCGGGGTGACGCATTTGGGTAAGCAGCCGACTCTTGGCTTCGGCTCAGGTCGTGATCTCGAGGTCGTGGGATCGAGCCCTGCTTCAGATTCTCTCTCCCTCTGCCCCTCCCACTCATGCTCACTCGCTCTCTCGCTCGCTGTAAAATAAATTAATTAAAAAAAAAAACCCTGAGTTCATACCGATACCTCCATTTATCAATCCAACACCAGAGAATTTGTTCTAGCCTCCTTCCCCTTCCATATTTGCAACTCTCTCCTCCAACAGGAGAGACACCTGGCTCCTGTGAGCCTCAAGTGTCCACCTGTTTGCTCAATCTCCCTGTTCGAGAATGTTCTCCCAGCTATGCGGCTGTCTCCTCAGTCCTAACCCCAGCAGCCTGACCATGAGGGCTGCCCCTTTGACAAGCCCTGGAAAACACACCCACCAAGTCATCGGCTGAGCCCACCCATCTGGCTAGCAAGCACGCTGAATCCCTAGCCGAGTCTCCGCCAGGGGGAAGGGCAGGGACCACAGTTTGCATGTAAGCAGGTATTTTATATTGTTGGCTCACTTGACTTACCGTTTACTCTCCCCCCGCCCTTCACCTTAGCTTATTCCTCCTGAGCCTTGAGAAGTCAGCTCAAGTGTCAGTTCCTCTAGTTCCTCTGAGAAACCTTCCCTGACCGGGCCAGGTTCCTTTGTCATATGCTCTCCTAGCACTTGATTTTATTCATCACAGTTTGTCAATATATATTTGCTTACGGACTAAATTTGATTACTAGCTGTCTTTTCCAATAGTCTTTAAGTTCCAGAAGGGCGGACAGTGCCCTGGTTTTCCTCACCACTGTATACCCCCAGTGTCTAGCACAGTGCCTGGCACTTTCAGTAGATACTTGTTGAAAGAATGAATGAAAACTTCTTTTTTTCATACCTTCCTGCCATTAATTAGTGTCTCAGGGTTTCATCTGAGTGCATTCATCTCTATTAAATTGCTCTTGCCAATTGTTCTTTTTGAGTAGAATCTGTCTGTATTATGTCTTTATCCCTCTCAGACCTACTGCATATTTGGTCAGCATGCCATCTAATATTTTTTTAAAGATTTTATTTATTTATTTGTCAGAGAGCAGAAGCAGGGGGAGGGACGGAGGCAGAGGGAGAAGCAGGCTCCTCGCTGAGCAGGGAGCCCGACGCGGGGCTCGATCCCAGGACCCTGAGATCATGACCTGAGCCGAAGGCGGATGCTTAACCGACTGAGCCACCCAGGCGCCCCTGTCTTGAGCTATTCTTAAGTAAAGGGCTTTCTAAACCCTTTGTGATCACTAGCTCCCATCTAGGTGTCATGCAAGCCATCCCTTCCCATAATGTATTCTAGAAACTTGCCTGTGATTAAGCTGAAACCTCCTTGTCTAAAGCTTGTGAGGCCTACCATCTGCCCTTTAAAAAGGAACATATGTCCTTCTCTAGGCTTCCAGCATCTTTCTTATTCCCCCTGGCTCCCCAAAGGTTACAAACACCAGTGCAGTGATCTCATCTACAGGTTATCCCTCTCAACATCCTGAAATATAGTTTGTCTGGGGCCAAGAGACTCAAAACCACTTAAAGCACCTTGCTGCTTTCTTAGAACTTTGGTAGTTAACTCCCGTAGTTCCCCTTTTAGCAACGTCTGCTTGACCCTTTCCAGGCTAATGGGCAGAGTTTGTATGGCGGGGCAGACCAAAGCAAAGTGGAAATTCAAGAGGTTGTCTTTATCTTTGTTGTCTGTTGTCCATTTCATGTTTAAGCTCATACCCTGCGGCACTGTTGGAATTCTTTTTGCATGTGCCTATAATTTAAAAAAAACTAATTTTAGTTAAAACAAAACATACTATCTGCCCCAGCTTGCAGACCTCAGGGCCTCCTTCCTTTGTTTTCTGATGCAAACAAAGTGGAAACAGCCTCTTTTTCTTACTCCTAGAATTAGCTCATCTGGGGCCAGGCCTTCCTGATGGGATTTTGGCAATTCCGTCTTACCGTTTCATATTCGGCCCTGCTCTTCCGCCTTTGTCATGTCTCATCATCAAAGGATTCTCTGTGCATTTACATCATTTCCTTTCGATACCTTTCATTTCTTCATTAAAATACCTCACAGTTACATGGTCAGAATTTAGTTCCTAAGGGCCTCTCACCCTCCGGGGAAGTGAGGCCAAACAAAAAGTGCCAGAAAACGAACAAGTCATGCATACCTAGTAGGTGCTAAGCCATCTAATTGTCCTAGCAAGCCCAGGAAGTAGGCAGTGCCATTCGATTATTGTGCCTTTCTCCTGTCCTTTCTTCTCATTTTCTCCCTCCCTCCCTTGTCATTTCTGTAGAAAACAGAAGCCCAGAGAGTTTAAGTAACTTAAGCAAGGTCACACACCCCGGAGGAAGGCAGAAGCGTGATTTCAAACTAGTTCTACTGGACCACTGCTTTTGCTTTGCCCTCATGCTACCTTTCTGTTCTCCAGGCCCTCTGAAGTCTGCCTTCTTAAGTTCTAGGGCAAAATGCCTTCCTGTGTCCAGCCTTACGCCCTCACAAACTCTGAGCTAAAAAGGTTGCTCTTCAAGTTTCCGCTTGGCCAATCGGCCCTTCCATTGCTGGTTCGAATGAGGACCTGGAGAACAAACAGTCCCCCTTGTTGGGTTCTCTACTGTCTGAGGGGTAATCTTGTCAGCAAGACAAGTGAAAAACTTCTAAATGTTCGGTGTTAGGCAAATGCAACTCATGACAACTCTGGACAGAGTCCCTCATTGCTGCTAGGCCTTGCCCTGGGCCATCTTTGTGATCTGCACCAAGAGGACGTCATCCACTTCCCCCATCCTGTAGGCCCGAGTCTGGTGTACTTACACCGTGTTCCGAACACCTGTTCTTCCCTCCTTCAAAACGTCACCGAATCTCAGTAGCGGCCTCTGTCCTCATGTTTGTGAATTTCTATGCAGATAAGACTTACCTGACCCCCATTCTCAAGGCCAGCCTTCTTTATTTTTAAGATTTATTTATTTGAGAGAGAGAGAGAGAGAGCGGGGGGGAGGGGCAGAGGGAGAGGGAGAGAGAGAATCCCAAGCCCACTCCCTGCGGAGCCCGGAGCCCGGCGCGGGGCTCGATCCCATGGCCCTGAGATCATGACTTGAGCCGAACCCAAGAGTCGGACACTCGCCTGACTGAGCCACCCAGGTGCCCCGATTTCTGACTCTTTTCGCAGATGCATTCTTCTGTGACTGAATGGGCACCTCTCACAGTAGTGTTCTTGTCGTATCTGATGGCATCCATAGTCATTGATTTTATAATATTATCAGGGCATTTTTCTGCTTTCCCCTCCATTTTCAATTTCAAGTTCTCTTTATCAGATGAGCAAGGCTCTGGGTAAACACTTTTTTTTTTTTTTTTTTTAGTTATCGTAGAGAACTCTGTTCGAAGCCAAGAGCCCAGCAATCTAGTATTCTTAACTATGGTCCAGACAAATCCTATTCTAAAATTCCATCTCTATAGGCAGCCATTTCATCTTCCGCATTTCGTATTCTTTTCTTTTCCAAAGTACCAGTTTTCTTTTGTAAGAAGAAAAGAAAACACCACTTGGTCCCCCAAGTCCTTGAATTTCCTGCACACAACCTCATAGTCCTCGGAGATGGTCTCCGTGTCTCCTTTGGTGGGTGGGGCTCCTTACCCCTACAGGGGGGGACACCTGTTCGATTAAGAGGTGGAGGAAGGTGAGGGGCACCTGGCTGGCTCAGTCGGTAGAGCATGCAACGCTTGATCTCGGGGTTGTGAGTTTGAGCCCCAAGTTGGGTGTAGAGATTACTTAAATATTTTATATAAATATAAAATAAAATATTGTATTTATTTTTTTATTTTTTTTAAGATTTTATTTATTTAATTGACAGAGAGAGAGACAGAGAGAGAGGGAACACAAGCAGGGGGAGTGGGAGAAGGAGAAGTAGACTCCCCGCTGAGCAGGGAGCCCGATGCGGGACTCGATCCCAGGACCCTGGGATCATGACCGGAGCCGAAGGCAGTCGCTTAACCAACTGAGCCACCCAGGCGCCCCTATTTATTTTTTTTAAGATTTTATTTATTTATTTGTCAGAGTAAGAGGGAGAACAAGCAGGGGGAGTGGGGGCGGAGAAGCAGGTTCCCCGCAGAGCAGGGAGCCCCAAGTGGGGCCCGATCCCAGGACCCTGGGATCACGACCTGAGCCGAAGGCAGATGCTTAACCGACCGAGCCACCCAGGCGCCCCTTGACTGTGGATTTTATTCCCTTCTACCTTCCCTATTGTTTGTCATCTCTTCTCCAGAATTATCCAGTTCACTTCCAACGGGGTTGGACCCTAGTAGCCCGTTGTCTCCTCCTTTGACATTCCTCTACTTAACAGCAGGGAGGTTTTCCCTGTTGGCCATTTTAGGATCTTTGAACCTTTACCTCCTGGTCTTTCTTTCTTTTTTCTTTCTTTCTTTCTTTCTTTCTTTGTTTCTTTCTTTCTTTCTTTCTTTCTTTCTTTCTTTCTTTCTTTCTTCTTTCTTTCTTTCCCTCCTTCCTTCCTTCCTTACTTCTTCTCTTTTTTTTCATTTTCCCCCTCAGTCTGCCTAGGAATACCTCAACCTCTCTGGTAAGCCAGAAGAGAGAGGTTGTTTGCAAACCTTTTCACTTCTTCAAGAAAAGTCAACCGTTGAAAAGCTTGCATTTAGTGTAACGAACACAAAGCCACGGAATTGCTTCCAACCGCAAAACAGAGCTGGTAGGCCCTTGCCTGGGATGGTCTCCATACCTCCCGGTTGGAGTTCTCGCGTGTGGTCACCCCCACACCTCCCTCACACTCCTCTCAGATAGCTGTCACCCAGAAATCCCGCCAGATACTGCTGTCTGCCACTGTGGGGGACCTGAACCCTCCTCATGAGGGCATCCAGTGGCCCGTTTGGCGTGTCCACGCTCCTCTTTTCCTAGCACCATTTCTTTGTCCAGCTGTAAGTAATCAGAATCTGTACCCTGTTCTGTGACATTTCCCTTTTTTTTTTTTTTTTTTAAGCTGTCCTGGAATCCTACTCCTCTTCCCAGCTGGGGAAGGGACATTTCCCCTGTTCTAGTCCACGCATGTCTCCTGGATCCTTTGCTCTCTCACAGCAGGTACCTGGCCTCTGTCTGTGTGTAATGGTTAATTGTGCAGAAACCTAACGCGCTCATGAGCCATGCTCTTCGGCAGCTGTATTTAAACCTCTGGCATCTGCCTCACTGTCCCTTTGGGGGTTTTTTTTGAACCGAAAATTCGCAAAAGGCACGCACTTTCTTTTTGTGGATTCATAGTGCACGTCCTTCAGAATTCTCTTTTATCATCACTAATAGGAGAGGCCTTAGAACTCATCCGTGCAACTTCCTCATGTTTTAGATTAAGATAGTGAGGTCCAGAAAGAGGAAGTTCCCTCTGCAATCATTTATTGAGCATCTGGCACATGTTAGCTGCTGCGAGGGACGCAAAGATACCAGATGCAACCCCCGGCTTCCAGAAGCCTTTTGTCTAGCTGGAGAGGACATAATGGGCAGCTAGCTACCGTGCAAGGAAGAACAGGGTGAGTGCCATCGAACCTGCTGGAGTGGTGCAAAAGACAGCAAGGGGAAAGCTCTTCTGGAGTGACCAGTGACGTCCTCATGGAAAATGGCAACTGAGCCGCAGCCCGAAGGGTTTCATAGACGTGGGGACAGGACACACGCCAGACAAAAGCCCAGCTCACGGGTAAAAAGGCAAATAGTCTAGGCTGGTTGGTAGAGAAACAAACATCAGGACATAATCCTGGATGAGCAGATTGGGGCCAGTGGAGGGCGGTAAATCCTTCCTTCTACCACATCCTGCCCCCGCTCCTCCACCAGTCTGATCCTGCTGACCTTACAAGTCTCAACCTGAACATCACCTCCTCCGGGAAGCCTTTCCGGGGCACCTTCTCTTAAGCAGGTCCTCTCATTACATCATCCTCCGTTGCTGCATCCCATGTATGTCCTTCGTAGCATTTGGCGTAATGTGTAATTATACACTTAAGTCACTGCCTTCTTTGTCGCCCTCCCCCAACCAGACTACAAGGTCCTTGAGAGCAGGGACCGTTCTTTGACTCGCCATTGTATTTTTAGCATCAGGCACGACAACCTGTCACTAGGCGCTCATCAAGCTGCAGCTCTTGCTATCACGAGGGTACTGGCAGTGATGATGAAACCAAAGGACCAAACTGAACAGATAGCGTAAAGAATCAACATGTGTTGGTAAGAGGTTGGAGGTGATGCCCAAAGGAGAGAAATCAGGTTTGGGGCCTAGGTGACTCGGAGAATGGTGGTGCTTAGGAGGTGGGAGAAGAGTGAGCGAGGAAGTCAAGGAGAAGCCAGAGTGGTCCAGAGAGAAATGACATCGATGGTGAGAGCAGGGATGTGGCATCTTCATCCAGCTACAACGTCGAGGCTCAGAAAGGGGTCTTTGAACGCCACGCTCGGGAGGCGGTGGCTGACCTTGAGAGCCTTCCGCCACTCAGTAAGCGTGTTGAATGAACACGCGGATCGTCAGTAAGTGGTTGCAGAGCAGGGAGGCTGTTCACTTCTTGGTGAGAGGACAGCAGAGTGAAAAGCGGGGGAAGGAGCTAAAGGAGAGGAAGTGGCTGGAGATGAAAAGGAGTCATAACTGATGGAGCAAGATCCCAGGGGAAGTTGCAGGCACTTCAGAGCGGAAGCTCTCCCTAAAACAGAAAAGAAAATTCATACCTCAGGTTTGGGCCCGGTCAAATCTCTTCCCACCGAGGAGGAGCCAAAGGCGAGCGCGGCCCTTGTCTTTTGTGGCGCACCTACCACGTGCTGCGGATATGCAGACCACTAAGACACAGTTTGTACCCTCAGAGAGGAGTCAAGGACACGAAGACAAAAAGTGAGGGGCGCCTGGGGGGCTCAGTCGTTAAGCGTCTGCCTTCCGCTCAGGTCATGATCCCGGGGTCCTGGGATCGAGCCCCGCATAGGGCTCTCTGCTCTGCGGGAAGCCTGCTTCTCCCTCTCCCACTCCCCCTGCTTGTGTTCCCTCTCTTGCAGTCTCTTTCTCGCGGTCAAAATAAATAAATAAAATCTTTTTTTTTTTTTTTTGAGGCAGACGAAAAGAGATAAGGGCCATAAACCGTTCCAAGTGTGGCCGAGTGCGAGGGGGCAGGCGTAGCACTTCGGGGCACAACTACTGCAGCTCCACAAGCCGTGTTTGACTCAGCTCTGCCCCTTACGAGCTGTGTGGCCTCCTTGGGCCTCCGTTTCCTCTTCTGGGAAAGGAGAGAACATGAGCACCCCTGTCACAGGGCGGTTTGGGGCACTAGGTGGAGGAAAATGGGTAAAGCCCTTAGCACGGTGCCCGTCACACAGCAAGTACAAAATGAAGGTCAGCTGTTGTGACGCCGAAAGGTCTGGGACAGGGTCTCCCGGCGCCAAGGAAGGGACAGTCGAGGCGACCTAAGAGGCAGGAGGGAGAGAGGGGGCACATGAGTGGGGGAGTGGGAGAGGGAGAAGCAGGCTCCCCGCCGAGCAGGGAGCCCGACGCGGGGCTCGATCCCAGGACCCCGGGATCACGACCTGAGCCGAAGGTAGCCGCTCACCCGATGGAGCCGCCCGGGCGCTTAAAAATACTAAGAGAAGTCTTGCGGGTAAGCAAGATGGGGAGGCAGCAATGGGCAGGAAAAGAGGCGTGAGCAAAACCACGGGGCTGTGATGTCCCGGGCTGGGGCGGCTGGAGGCAGGGGACACGGGCCAAGGCCTGGTGGCAGAAGGGCCACGCTACGGGTCTTGAGCTTTTCCCCGCGGGTAGCAGGGCCCCATGGGAGGCGGACAGCGTCAGTGGCCGGTTCTGTGGGCTACGTGGAGCATGGCTGTGGGCTCGGCAAGGCCAGTGAGGACAACACCGTCCGGCACGCGCCCCGCAGGCGGGTGTGAATCCTTGTTCTCGAGCCCCCCACCCCACCCCACCCCACCCCGGGTCCTTGGAGGTACAGGGACACTTGCGCTTGGGGTGCGGGCGGTGGGGCGGGGGCAGGCCCCGCAGGCGGATGACACGGCGACCGCGGGCTCGGCTCTGCGGAGGAAGACGCAGCCGGGGCCTCGCTGGGGAGGACCCCGGGTGCTTCCATGCAAGTGGGGGGAGGGGCTTTTCCACGTGTGGGATTTGCCCTTGGGGAAGTCCTGTGTGCGGTGACAGAAGGTCCTAGAGGTGCCAGGGCACTGACTGGGCGGATACAAGGCCGGATGGAACCGAGGCCACGAACTGCTGGGCGGGAACAGGCCTGAAGGGCCGAGCTTGGGAATGCGGACACCGAACGGATCCTGCCGGGGCCCAGACAGCTTGGTGCGCTTCTCCCCAGCTTCGACCCTCATGGTTTGCACTTCTGCAAGGCTTCCTGACACCCTGGGCTTCCAGGGCTTGGCACCAGGCAAGCGCTGTCCCTGTGGAAAGGGCCCCGTGGCCTTTCAGCTCAAGCCCGGTGTCACTTCAGTCCCGTCCTTTGCTTGAGCTTGAGCCTTGCCCCCCTACCCCCCAGGCCTGCTGCTTGGCTGCCCCCTCTCCTCTGCATCCTGATCTGTCAGCTTCGGCTCGGAGCGCGCCGTTTGCACAAAGCTTTTGCCTTCATTAGGTAATTTGTAGCCGCACTTTCGCCTCACCAGGAGGTTGGCCGTCTGTAGCCGGACACAACTTTTTTCTCATCATATCACCCGAGGAAGGTTTTCACGCAAGGCCGCTCGGAGCTGAAGAAAGCGCAGCGGAGCTGGGGAGACAGCCCGGCCCCGACCCCCGGGGGGGAGATGGGGCTCTGGCCAACTGGTCACAGCAGAACTGGGGGGGGGGGCAGTGGTTTGTCTACCTTGGGTGTTTGAGTTGCTCAGTGGCTTCCCCCTGTGGCCGACTTTTCTCCAGCTGAGCCTCCAGTGTGAGGAAGGGCAGCTGCCAAGACAGACTGCGCCTCACGGCGGTGGGGGGACAGGGCCGGCTCTTTGCTCCCTTTGCCCTTGGGAGCTGGATGCCCTTAGGCCCTCAAGGAGCATTCTGGGGACTCCCTCCTGTCGGGCTGCCTTCTAGCAAATGAGAGAACGGGGCAAAGGAGTCAAGCGCCACGACGAACAGGTCAGGAGGAGCCTCCGGCCCGTGGCTCAGCCCACACCCGCCAGGGCTTCTGAGCAGCCATGGCTCTTGAGCGCAGTCACGGCCGTGGCTCCGCAGGCTGGTCCCCAGAAGCTGCGATGCCATCAGCCAGGTCACGCGCGCCTGCTCTCGGCGCGCCTCTCTTCAGGGGGCCTGCCACCTGGGGCCTAGCCTGGGCCTGGCTCCCCCGTTTTGCCCTGAGCTCTCAGTGGTTTCTGGAAACACGGGGAGCCAGCAGGCCAGCTCGGCCGCTGCCACATTCATCACTCAGCTCCCCGCTGCGAGTTGGGCCCCTGCTTTCTCCGTAACAAACACCCTTGCGGCAGCAGGCGTCTCCCAGCTTGTGTACCTTTGCGGGAATGTCAGCATCTTGCCACGGAGAATATGGACACGCCTCTCACCTGGCTGGTGCCGTGAGGCAGTGTTTGGGGGCCGTAGTGGAAGACCAAGCATATAGCTTTCACGAAGGACCCGGTACAAGCACAGTGGTCTGAAACCGTCCAGAAGAACAGCAGAGTCAGTCAGCAGATGGTCACTAAGGAGAGTCTTTTTTGAAGATTTTATTTTTGAGAGCGAGCGAGCATGCGGGCGAGGGCAAGTGGAGGGATGGGGAGAGGGGGGGCAGAAGCAGAGGCGGAGGGACAAGTACACTCTGCACTGAGCGTGGAGCCTGAGGTCGGGCCTGATCGCCCGACCCCGAGGTCATGACCTGAGCCGACGTCAAGAGTCGGATGCTTCACCGCCTGAGCCGCTCTGGCGCCGCTGGGTAGAGTCTTTTGGACCCCGAAGTTTTGAGACTTCTTCCCACGACTGTGCCCCCACCCTCCCTTCTCGACCCCACGAAGAAGGCCTCTGAGCCACACTCAGTTCATTGCAACTATCGTTTATTAAAAAATATATGTCTCCTTGGAAGGAACACTGGTAAACCAACTAGTGTCATGCTTACTTTGAATCTTGATTTCCTTCCCTGGGAGGGGCAGAGGGTTGAGCATCACTCAGAGTACATGACTTAACATCAGGGAAATCAACACTCCCCGCTCACCCCCCTCCTCACCAGAGTCACCATCGGCCATCACGTCATCCCTCTTTGCCTTCAATCCAGTGTACTGCCCAGGTAAAGCTGCTGCCCTTTCTTTCCCCTCATTCTGTGCCCCACACTGTGCAGTTATAGCCTCATTATGCTGGTAGGAGAACTGTTAACAGATTTCCTAAACTTGGCTGGTAGCACTCAAAGCGCCTTTGACATGGCATTGTGCGCCACTGGTCCCAACGCCATGGGCTGGGAAACCGTGGACTCAAGCCCAGGGCCAGGCGTGTCCACGCTCTTCTCCCCTGTGTAATGCCCGTCGTGGGCCGAGGGAGGCACGGTGGCTTCAAAAAGAGCCCGGTGGGGGCGGGGCGGGGCCTGAGCCACACCTGCCACCTGCACTTGTGGTCAGAGAAGAGACTCCCCCGACCGCAGTCACTGCCTTCTGACTGGGAAAAACCAGCACGGTTTCAGGTCTCACCAGCAAGGGAATCTTAGCTCCACGGGCCACGCGGACGGCCTTAGAGTCCACGCTCTTCCTGAAGCAACAGTAAGCTACCAGCTGTTGGTGCGGGCGCTGGGGTAGGGCGTATGGAGCAGCTGCGGAAAAAAACCCAAAGCCAACTTCTCATCACACGGCTGGCCAGGCCCAGGACGGTGCCACCGTCCCAGCGCAGAGCCGGAAGGCAAGTGACTCCCTGTCCCCGGTGCTGCGCCCCACGGAGGGACCTCTGGGGGGTCGGGTGCGGCCCCAGCCCGGGGAGCAAAGGGACCCACTGCGGAGCAGAGCCCCAGCTCCCGCTCTCGGCTCCCGGCAGCCCCCGCATCCCCTCCGCTGATTGGACGGCCACGCCGGGTGCACCTACTCTATCACAAGGCCCGGCTCCTCCACAACGTCATGAGCCTTTAAAACACTTGTCAAATTGGATTCTACGCATTCACTTAAATAGTAAAAGTAAAATTTGGAATAATGAAAAGGCTGACACGGTAGCACAACATGGTTTTGGTTTAACAGCAGCTTAAAAATGAACAAAAAGGAAACCTCTCATGCAGACACATCGGGTGGCAGAAAACAATAGGCAATTTAATCTGGAGCACTGTTAGCCATTCTCTCGCTTTCTGCACCCGGGACTGACTGTGCCTCCCGGGTGGCAGCTGCTTCGGGGTCCCGTCCCCAACCCTCTCGCCCCCAGAGAAAAAGCCCGCTCGCTGACCCCGACCTAGAGACAACCTCAGCTTTCAAGAGAATGACCAAACGCGAGTGCCCTTGGTACAGCACTTACTACCACTTTCGATCCCTCCCCAACCAGCTGGGATATAAGATGCCATCTGATTGGAATATGAAAATTAAAGCATTTCTCTAATAACACAGTACCATTGATGAAGTCTCCATAGATTTTCTAGTCCAAATGTGTGTGAATATATATATATTATATGAGAGTGTATAATATATATATATAATAATTTCTATATATTTTATATAAATTACATATATATATCTATATATAAATAAGATACTTTCTGTCGCCATACGTTGCACCGTTCAGCGCTGCGTGACGGCAGCGTGAGCAGCAGAAATGCCCGGGGGCATCTCGGCACGCGGCACACCGAGCTCGCTTCACAAGCCGTGCAGCTGTCCAGAGCCTGGCTTTCCGGCAGTCCTCCTCTCGTCTCTTCGCTTCTGCTTGGTTTTTATGAAAACAATGACTCTGATGGATTTGCACCTGTGCTAGCGCTTGGGAAAGGTCCATGCAGGAATGGGCACAGTCACGTGATGAGTGAGATGGCATCATCCCAAAAAATAAACTAAAACAAGATGAAAATTTAAAAAAACAGAACAGGACTAGAAAACTCAATTTTTGGGACATATCTAAAAAAGGGGACAAGAACAGTAGTCATTTGTTCTCCTGGTGGGGACAGGACTGAAGAGGGAGGAGGGAAGAGGGACTTGATGTCTTCTGTTCACAAGAGAGTGCTTGGTGGGGATTCTTCAGAGTTTTTCAGGGGATGGGACCCAAATGTAGTGCCCAGACTGGTCCTCGATGATTTGTTTGATCTTGTTGTAAATCTCTTCCAGTGAGTCACCCTGTACAATGGCTAAAGTGAAGAGGAAAACAGAATTATTAATGTGCTCCACAGCACCGCAACCCGGCAGTCCGGCCTGCCCCGACCCCAGGCCCCCAGCTCAGCCTGGCAGAGATGCCCGCACAGCCTAGGGCAACGAGGGAAACTGGCAGGTGCTCTCAGCCCACGGCCCAACGTCAACTTGCCGAGACAGTGAGACTAAGTGGCAATGAACGAGAAAACAGATTGTTCAAAAAATGTTTATTGAGCACCCACTAGATGCCAGACCTCGAGGCTCATGCTGCTCTTGGCAGCCATGAGGCCAGCAGCTGGTCATTGTAAACAGCCTCAGTAGAAGATTTGGAAAATCCCAGTTATCCAGAGAAAGAACCGAAAGAAACGGTTTCTAGCAGGAGGCAGTGCTCCCGGGGCCACCACATCTGCTCTATGTCAGAGGTCAGCCCGGAAAACGAGGGCACGGACGTAACAGTAAAGGGAAGGTCCGAAACCCAAGCTCTGAGAATATGGTTACGTATCCTTTCCCTACTTCGACCTGGTGGCACCAGCAGCTGGGGTTTACTCAGCACCAACCTGCACATAAATGTCACTGTGCTTTATTTTTTTTCAATTTTTTTCTTTAAATTCTAATTAGTTAACCTATAGGATAATATTGGTTTCAGGAGTAGAACCGAGTGATTCGTCACTTACATACAACACCCAGTGCTCAACCCAACAAGAGCCCCCATCCAGCCCACCCCCCCCACCTCCCTGTGACTGCACTTTAAAGGTAAGCAACATACTACAGAGAAATTTTAACAACCTTTTAGGAACTGACCTTCTAAAATAGGTGGCCATATACACACACGCACACACACTGACAGACAACTTGAACACCCCACTGAGGAATCATCGTCATCAACAAACATGGATTCGGCACCTAGAACACGCACAACCGAGTACTACACTGGGAGGAGGAGTTGGGAGGGAGAGAAGCAAAGTAACATAGGGAGCCTCTAATCTGGTAGGACTATAAAGACAAGATGAACAAAATGATCCAAGGCAGCGGTTGGCGGTGGTGGTTGATACTACAAACTGGCTAAACACTGGATGGAAGGAGCTTGAGTATTCTGCAAAGGTCTGACCTCCAAAGCGTCCAGAAACTCTGTGCTGGGTACCTAAGCCTTTTGGAGACACTTGGAGGTGTCTGGCTGGTCCCATGTTACCCGAGCCGGGCAGCAGGGCTTCTTACCTGTGAAGTATTCTCCAAACTCCTGCTCCAGTTTCATGGCTTTGTCATAGATCTTATTTGCTTGTTCATATGTCTGCCGTCGGTTCATTTCCCTGCCAAAGACGGGGAGGAAAAATGGTACCAAACTGGATTTATGTGTGTTTTTTTTTTTTTTTTTTTTTTGAGTGAGCGCATGAGCTCGGGGTGGGGGGAGGGGTGGGCAGGTGCAGAAGGAGAGAGAATCTTTTGTTTTAAAGATTTATTTATTTATTTTAGAGAGCACACAGGCAGGGGGCAGGGGGCAGACGGAGAATCTCCAGCAGACTCCCCGCTGAGCGCGGAGCCCGAAGCGGAGCTCAATCTCACGACCCCGGGACCACGACCTGAGCTGAAACCAAGAGTTGGACGCTCAACTGACTGAGCCACCCAGGTACCCCTGGATCCTATATTTTGATTAACATAAAGGATTGCTCCCAGGCTCCCTGAAAATCTGCTCAGCTGCCCTATGAGAGCAGCAGTGGCCCATGGCTCAACATCTTCCCCAAACTTGCCAGGTTTACAAAGGGCAACTAGAATACAAGCGCAGGCACTCAAAGCAGAAGGAACCCTCGGGGACCAGCTGGGGTGCAGACTTGCCTTGGAGCTTCCATGGGGTCTTACCCCTGCCCGACAAATCAGTTTATTTTCTTGTTCCTTTCCAGGGCCCTCTCCTAGCTGGGAGCGTCTGAGGCTCGCAAATACTTACATAAGCGCTTCAATGGACTTGGGCTTGATGAAAATGGCAATGGGGTAAAGTTGTGCTTGCTGCAGCCTCTTGATAGCATTGCCAGAAACATCTAAGATGCAGTGCTTGCCCTGAAAAGGCAAAGAGTTGTTATCAACCCACCCAGTCCCTGTCTACCCAGCCCCAAGCACGTACCCAGCAGCAACCCAAACACCTGCCCAGAGAGGGGGAACCCAGGGTCACCCAGAGAGGCCTAGAAGATTCTACTGCTGAGACACCCAGGGCCCACATTTTGCTCCTACTAGCCAGAAAAGGCCACATCTGCAGAGGGGTCCCTATGCGTGTCAGTGACACGCTGGGGTGAGCTGCGTGGAGGAGACACAGCCACCTCCATCCAGGGGCTGGGAACACGCAGAGCCGGCGTGCCGCTTGATAGGCCCTGTGCCAGGAGGAGGCGGACCCTAATGGAATGTCAGTGGGGACATTCCGGGTTTTCCTTTGACAGTTGTATTTAGCAGGGCCATCTCCTCTCTTACCCTCTCTGCAACTGCCCGCACCGACTGGATGCTGGTCCCATAGAGATTATCATTAAATTGGCCTGCTTCGATGAACTTGTTGTCCTGAATATCCTTCTCCATCTGTTCTCGGGAGACCACGAAGTGGTAGTCTTGTCCATCCACCTCATTATCACGCCGAGGCCGAGTGGTATCTGAAGGAAGAAAGGAAATGCTGTGTGGCCCAAGGACAATGACCTGCCCCAGGCCAAAAGAGATGACTGGTTCCTCTCTCACCTGGGCCCCGGGGCCACGCCAGTATTTTCCAGGTGAGTGGCGGGGGAGAGTAGCTGAAAGAAGTGTGTCTTGCCTACTTCTCTCTTTTTTTTTTTTTTAAAGATTTTATTCATTCATTCATGAGAGACAGAGGCGGGGAGAGAGAGAGAGAGAAGCAGAGGGAGAGGCAGGCTCCCAAGGAGCAGGGAGCCCGATGTGGGACTCGATCCCAGGACCCCGGGACCACGACCTGAGCCGAAGGCAGACGCCCAACCATCTGAGCCACCCAGGCGCCCTTGCCTACTTCTCCTGTAACCACCAGGGTTCACACACAGGGAGCTATTTGCTTTAGTTTAAACCGGACCAGAAAGGTAGGGTTTCCTGGGCCAAAACCTGGCAGAAGATGCCAAATGTGGCACGGGAGCCAGCGAACCTAACAAGCTGTCCACGGGGCCGTGCCGACACCACTTGGACCAGACCCCCCATTAGTCCAATCCTTCCCGACCATCACCACTCAAAACTTCTCTCCAAGGGAGGAAGCAGGCCAGCCTGATGGCTTAGGCCTCTCAACCCCATCAGCCCTGTGGGAATCTACTGCTGCCTAATCTCTTCCGGAGCACTAGACCCTGTTCCCAGAGAACCCTAGTACTTGGCCCCACACCCTTTCCACAGAACATCAGAGTAATTGTTCCCAGGGCACTAACGCCTCCCTCCCAAAACCTTCCTGGGCTCTTACGTGGCACACAGGATCCAAATTTATGCGGGAACTCCGAGATCAGGTCATCGTTGACTCTGTCCTTCATTGGGCCCAGGATGATCACAGGCCTTGCATAGTGAACTGGAGAAAGAGAGCATGGAGGTCGTGAGCAAGGCCTCCCACCAGACGGCCTCTTCTACCTCCAAGTCTGCCTAGAACACCGCGGCTCTGGAGCCGCCACTCAGACAGGGCAGAGTGTCTGTGGCCATTCCCTGGCTTTTAACTACAAAGACATCAAAGAGCCTTTAATTTGAAAATATCTAAGTCCAGGCCAAGTCTGAAATCAGAAGCATCTCCCCTTCCAACAGATTCAGGAGAAATCTCTGCATGGGCACCAGCAGCTAAGCAAGGTTTTTTCCTGAGGAGCCTCTACAGGGAGGGACCGGGACCTTTCTTTTGGAAGCGGTCACACCCACTGAGACTGACCCTTGCCCTCTTTGTCAACCTGTCCTATCCTCTGAAAGGCACCGGGCAGCAACAATGGTATGGTGAGGGGTGCACACTGGGTTTCCTTCCCCATTTTCTACAACAAGAGGAAGACGCAGGAGAGGAGGAGACGCCCAGGGGTGGACATGCGATGGGCCCCACCTTCGTACTCCCCCACGCGCTTCCCTCCGCCCACACGGCCAACCACTGCGTTGGGCGCCACGACCACGAGACCAGCTTGAAGGCAAGACTCTCAGAAGGGGGCTTACTTTCTTGCCGTGTCACTGGCTCATATGACAAAATTGCATCCTCTTGTCCTTCTGCAACAAAAAAGGGAGACATGTTAGCACTTTGTAATCTGCCTCCCTGTGTCCTGGTCCCCCTACAACACCCCCCTCGGCCCCACCTCTGCCAGAAAATAGCCTTGTCAATGTGGTACTTGCTACCCCCTGCCCTGTGGGCCTGTCTGCTACCCACTGGCAAGAAAGCACAGGAAGCCCTTCACCACCCCTGGGACAGGAGTCCTCTCATTCAGCAAAATATCGCTGACCAAAGGGACATGACCCAGAAGCCATGAAGCCTCCACCCAAAGCCACCCTCATTTCTCAGGAACTTTTCTTATAGGTAACAGTCAACTGTCCTCAATTACCCTTCTTGCTCTGGTAAGAATCACAGGGAAGCTTCAACTGGTCCAGAAATATTGCCCATGTCCCCTAATCTGCAAGCAGGGGAGTCAGGGCACTCATGCAAGCTAACTTTGCGCTCTTAAGGGTCTACCTATCCCCCCTGCCCTGGAAGAAATCTCCAGATAAGTGGCTCAAGGCTGGGCTAAGGTCCCCAGTCCCCTTTAAGAGCAATGCTGAGCCCTGTTCTCTCCTCATGGTAGAGCTCCATACATCCTAACAGTGATGAACTTGGGGTGCCCGGGTGGCTCAGTCGGTGAAGCGGCTGCCTTCAGCTCAGGTCAGGATCCCGGGGTCCTGGGATCGAGACCCACGTCGGGCTCCCTGCTCATCGGACAGCCTGCTGCTCCCTCTCCCTCCGCTTGCCACTCTGCCTACTTGTGCTCTCTATCTCTCTGTCAAATAAATAAATAAAATCTTGGGAAAACAAATAAACAGTGATGAACTTTTCCTAAAATAGTCACCAAGCCACTTGGTTCTGGGTGCCTGGAGGCCCCCAAGGGGCTGACAGCAATGCTGGGGAAGGCAGCAATATTTGCATCAAGCCCCAGGATGCTTGCTCACAGGCTTCCTCTGAGCCTAAGACTCATGGGCAGATTGTACAAGACATCTAGCCACAGCTCCCGAGAGGCCAGGGCTCCCGAAGTTCGTGGGGTTCCAACTGTGTCTTCTCTGGCTTGGTCACAGGATCTCTGAAGGAAACCTGGGCAGTTACCGGATCACTTAACCCAGCAAAAAGACAAAGACACCGAGCCTTAACCCGGGGGGGTCCTAGAGACCCAGAAAGGCAATTCAGGACAACAGCCCACAGGAGCCATTTGTCTTTTGGTCTCTAAGCAAATCTGTCAAACTGGCAGCATTTACAGCCCAGGATGCCCATGGCAGGGATTTACTCACTGGCAGCTCACCCTTCCCGAGGCCCCAGGGACGGCTTTAAGTCAGGTCCTGGCCAGAAGGGCAGGCCTTATACTCTCCTTTTAATTCATAGCCTAAACCCCACCCCATCAGGACAAAATGGCCACAGCATTTCCAGGATCTCCAAGTGCACATGGCTAAACGAAGCACTAGCCTCTGAACAGAAATGGCAGCCATGCAACGCGGGAATGAGGATGGCTGGGACACACGGTGGAGCCACACGACATGGGGGAGAATGACACACACTTACTGGAACTGCTTTCGCTGTCACTGGTGTTGGATGTCACTCCCTCTGCAAGCCAACAAGAAAGAGACTCCGATTCAGAACACACCACTGAGAGGTCACACGCGGCACAAAACTTATTTCCTCCAGGAGGCAAGACACCGAGCTGCCAACCAAGTCAGGCCACAGGAGGCCTGCCACGTCCAGGCTACCAGCTGGGAGGCAGAGCTCCAACCCTGAGCCCCTGGCCACCTCATACTTGTCCCCAGAGCATTCTCGGTCTGCCAAGGCCCTCCCTGTACACTACAAGCCTTCCATTCTTCGGCAGCATCCTCTTCATCTGAATCAAAACAACGGACTTGGATGGTTTCCAAATCCTATCTCAAAATGCATCTCCCAAGGCTAACAACAGGAAAGGAAGGGCAGTGACAGTAGCAAAGACGAGTCCAGGGGACCGGGCTGCTCTTGAATTCCCTCCCCCAGACAGAATCCCCGATGTACAGAGTTGTGCGGTGCTCCAGAACTAAGAGGCTAAGCACTGGGTATGCTGAGCTGTCACCAGGGAATGAGGCTCTGACCGTTCGGTGGGACCGACCTGCCTCCGCTATCATCTAGCCTCCTCCTCCTCCTAGCTTGGCCTCAGTGGTGAGGGAGGATGCTCCTCCAACCACAATCGGACAGACGTGTCAAAACACAGAGACCACAAACACAGAACACTGGGAGGCCAAGACAACCGTCCTGTCTCAGATCACTGGGACTTGCCTACATCTGAGTGTGGGCATGGCCGCCATGCTCAAAGGAAGCACAAGGTGCAGTATGGCCCAAACAAAGGCCACCGCTCCCAAGACGACAAGCAAATGAAGATGAAACATGAACACAACAAACGATGGACAGAGACACTGCTCGTTTCAGCCAAGATGACACTGTTCCAGACTGTGATATGCTGTGGCCCCCGTAGGAAGGACTGGATGAGTCGCCAACCAAGGCTAGTTCCTGAGCAATCCCCTGAGGAAGCTCCTTTACTTTCATGCCTTTATTACTTATTGAAGGAGAGTATATGCTGACAGAACCTCCTGGCACAGCCACGTGTACGTGCACAGAGGGGACACTAAGGTGCTGTCCTCTCGGTCCCTTCATTTTTCACTCTAGAATTATTTTCCAGAGAGAACAGGTCAGAGTTTTCCTGACCTAAGGCACTAGATATAAAGGTATATATGGTCCATAAATGCCGCTGAGACCCTCCCCCACCAGCTCAGCCCCTTAAAGATGCTCTGTGGAAAGCCAGCCCACGGCTTTTCCCGAGGCCCCTGGACCTGCTGGGATGTCCCAGATGCATGATGGGTAAAGGGCTTCACAGTACTCTTGCCCCTAGTTAGACCAAAACTGCTCATTCTTAAGCCCAATTCTTTAGTGCTATGTCGCTAGGAGAAGCCAACCAGTGGGCACCCCTCCCCTCAACAACAGGCTAGAGATGAGCTGAGTGGTCACCCTTGGAGAAGTACGTCTTGCCTACCTCATTTCTAAGGCGGGGCCCCAAGATGGCTCCCCATCCCTTCAAGGTACAAAAGGAAAATACAGATGTGAATGATAGGCTTTTATTAGGGTACCAGGGATCCAGAGCAAAAGTGTGACATTCAGAGCCACTTGTTCCTCCTCCTGCTGTGGTGTCAGAGTCCTCACAACACTGTCCTCCCCTCACCCTTTGCCCTCACCCACGTTCCCTACACCCCCAACCCCAGCATCTCCACTCATGCCAGAAATATAGTTAGTGGTGTGTAAGTTTGACTTACTCAGGTTCTTTGCTCCATAATAATCGTCACTTAACCCAGGGAAGTCCTGATTTCACAGACAGCAAGGACAAAGAGAGAGGGAAAGAGGGAGGGAGGGAGGGAGGGAGGGAGGGAGGGAGGGAGGGAGGGAGGGAGGGAAAGAATTGGCACAAAAGAGAAAACAGAGAAAAAGGACAAGGGGAAGGAAGAATACAGAGCCAGGTAAGCATTAGTGACAGAAGTATGAAATACTATGAAGACCTATAATTATAGTGAGGTTAAGAACTTTGCTACAGAAAGAATGCCCCAGATCCAATAAGATACGGATACTTCATCCTGCCCCACTTGCTGCCAGAGGGCCTTGGAGCAGACTACCTTTCTGAGGTGGTCTACAGTCTACAGCCCAACAGGACAGAATAGGTAGACTTTCCAAGGCTTAGAGTACCTGCTTTGGCTGAATTTGTACTTACAGAGCCCAGGTCTCTGCTCTGCCCCTGTAATCACCATTTCCCTGTGAGGGTGCACCAAAGAGCAGGCAGAATTATCATCATCCCAAGGAGCTTTTGCCTAATACTGACTCACTCTGTCCAGACCCTTCAGGGAAAGCTTCGTGCAGTGTCCGGTATGGCCTTCAAAGCTGACCGGAGTTGTGTAGACCACAGAGGACGAGCTCAGCTTCTGGAGAATGAGCACTAGGCGGTTTCACCTCTCACCCAACAGGCAGCCCCCTGCCCCTCAGCTGGGCCACCCAACGGTGAACCCTCCCCAGGCTAGATCGAGCACGGACATTCTGAGGCTGATCCAGTGAACTGTGGTGACCTCCCTTCAGACCATTTCCCACTGCTCACGAGCAGAACCAGCTGCAGCTGGTGCTTCTTACTGAGCTACCCAGGATTATGTACCCATAACCTCCATTTGGATGAAGGCACCCTTGGATTGACTAGCTACCACTTCAGACAGCAATGACCTACGTAGACCATGACCATGAATCAGGCTGGCCTAGACAAAGTCAATCTCCTGCCAGTCCCAACAGCCCAGGACCCCAAGGCCCCTCCTTATGAGGCAGCAGAGAAGAGGCTTACAGTTCACCATGAGCCATATGAGAAGTGTTTCACCAGCTTGACCTGGTGTTTAAGGTGCACCTTAAACAGAGCAGTTAATTTCCGAGACATGTGGTAGAATACGAATATTTCTCAAGATTACATTGGTTCTTAAAAGTCAGCTTATGGCCTTTCCTACCATTTACTGTTTTTCAATAAATCTTTATTTAGACAATGTTAGTAATCCCCCTTCCACGTCAATTCCTTTAAGCAGGAAGGATTTTATGTTGAAGGCTGGCTCTGTATCTGGGATGACAGTCAGTCTGTTGGAGCCGTGTGGACATCCTGGGTGCATATGCACATGCGTGTAATTCAAGAAGCAGGTCCAACTCCAGGTGTCCAGGGAAGAAAAGGCTCTTCTCTTAACACAGATGAGTACAGTTAAGGGAAAGAAAACACAGGAGGAAGAAGCCAGGAGAGCAACACTGAGTCCCTTGACCTGGTTCTCTTGAAAAACCATTCTTCTAAACCTGACACTGTGGCTGAGAACTGATCACTACCACAGCAGAGCTTGGCCTGGCACCCCAACACCAGTGCCAGGGATGTCCTGGTAGACCAGCCTTGGAAGCAGTTGGTCCTCAGAGCCTCCAACATTCTTTCAGAGTGAGCAGCTGGATGAGAGAGACCCAATGTCTCCCCATGCAGATCAATCTCTACACTGACTGCAAATAAGCAAGGGTGCACGCACATACATACACTCATGCACGCACACATGGACAGACGGATGGACGCGCGTGCGCGCGCACACACACACACACACACTTTCCCCATCTTCTCATAAGGGGAGGTGCAAATGAGGAAGAGAGGGCGGGGCTGTGGGCAGTCTGTCTCTGTACCCTGCTGCTACTTACGTTCCTGTATGCTGCTCTCCTGGGCCATGTTTTCTTTGCTCTTGTAAAATGGAAACTTTCGAGAGAGGCGGAAACTCTTTTTACGTTTCGTTTTGATCGACTGTGAAAGAACATGAAGATGGAGGGGAAGGACAGAAGAAAAAAAAAACAGAACAATGGATTTTAAAGCATGCAAGAAAAACTAAAATGGAGACAATGGTGAGCTAAATAAAAGACCATCTCTCACAAATGGAGTCTATGAGATTAAATGAAAGTTGATGTAAGAGGAAAATTATGTTTACAGGAAAATGTTGTAGGGATGTTAGAGGTTTCTACCTAATCCAGACTCACAGCACTCACTGGCACTTTCTAAAGGACAAAGGTCACTGTAGCCTCCTGGACACATGCCCTAAGGTGCCACTGATACAGAGTCATCTACTCCGTGTCTCTCTTCCCTCTACTGCTCCAGAAGTTCTTTGGCCTGCGAAGCTCACAGAAGAAAAGGGGTGAATGACTGAGCCCTCATGCCTCATTGGTCTGAGGGGAGGTGGTCAGAGATCTGAGGCTGGCCTTCCTCATTGGGTAACAAGGCCAGGTTCTGTTCAGGGTCCCCCACAGCTCTGACAGGGTCTGCGGCCAGGGAGATAACCACAGATGGCTTCATGTACCCGGAACAAGTCAGCCTTTCCAGACAGTCCAATTCCAACACATCTTCAAGAGCCAGTAACCCAGGGGGAAGGAGTACAGGCTGGACACGGAGTTTCAGTGCCCTCTCTCTGCTTTCTGAAAAGCAGTCAGTGTTCTGATAGGACAGAGCCAGCCCCCTGAAAAAGAGATATTTTGTTGTGCTCCCCAGTTCTCTTATCCAGCAGACAGACTCCAAGCTTCTTACTCCTTTTCACATATTGGCTGATTTCCTTGGGGATCCCCACTTACCCTGTTAGACTCAATCATCCCCGTCCTGGCATGGAACTTCACGGTTTTCAATCGAGCTCTTTCTTTCTTTTCCACCCTGTTTTGGAGTCAGAGAGGAGTCCTGTTACTCACTGCCAGTGCATGGTCTCAGCAGCCACCTTTTGGCTCCCTGAGTCATAACTGTGTCTTGAGCACCAACTCTACCGAAAAGGAACGATAGAGCACATCCATTGCTCTCAAGCAACTTAAGAGTATAATAGGTACAAAAGAAAGCAATACCAGGAAGAGGGCAGGGAAGGCCTCAAGATCATGACCACTCACCTCTTCTTACTGGGGATCACACCGATTTGCTCGCTTTCTCCATGCGGGGTCACCAGTCTCGCCTGCCACCACTCATCATCAGACGCATTAATGACGTGCAGAATGTCACCATAGGAGAAGCTGAGCCCCTGGCTTGGCAGGCAGCTGTCCCGAGTTCGATCATAATCAAACAGGGCCCTGAAACACGCAGCGAAAGATGAAGTCATCATCCTGACCCAAAATGCCAGGAGCCTGGCACTCTTGAAAGGATGGCAGAGGAAGGCCAACCCAAAGAGTCAGCACAGACCCAACAGCCTCAGAGCAGACCAGACGGAATTCTCCAGGAGACTGCATCCTTTCTTCGGTCTCGATGTTATAGATATATGCCTCTTCTCAAAGAACATCCCAGGCTCCCCAAAAAGGGGAATAAGAGAAAATCCTTCCTGAGTCCCAATGCCTTGAAGCCTCTATCTAGACACAAGGTGGAAGTCCAAAGTAGAACACACAACAGTCCTCTCCCCTCCCGCACATCCCAGGGAAACAAGTTAGCTCTACCAAAGGGCTTCCTCAGTTTACAAACATATCTTCAAAAAGTAGTCGAAGGCAGGACATAAAAATGTTAACTAGTCTCCAACAATGAATGGTAAATGCTGCAGAGACACAAAAGAGAAAAGGACCCCGTGTCCTGGGACAACTAAGGAAAAAGCTAAATCTGACATTCACCCACACAATAATAAAGTTGAAAGGACCCTGCAAAGAAGTCTCCTAGTTTAATCTCTCATCTTACACAGAGGGAGAGGGAGGCTCAGGGAGGAAGAATAATGTGACCCAGATCACAAACCTACCTAACCTAGGATGGTGGCCAGGTCCTCTGACAAGACATGCGGAGTAGAGTGATAAAGGAGAAGGCGGGAAAAGGCGGGAAGGGAGCTATACCATCCAGGCTTGAGAAAAAGGAAGAGCCCAGCTTGGATGTAGCTGGAAGTCCTAGAAATTGAGGTTGGAAATAAAGGTCTGGGGCAAAATTTGGAAGGCCCTGAATATACCTGATCCAGTGGCCCCTGAAGATTTGAGAGTAGGGAACTGACACATCAAAAGAGCCTTAGGAACATTAATCCACCCTCATATGTAATGGGATAATCATGTGGAGTGGGGTGGGGTGGATTTGAAGGCAAATTTAAACCAAAACTACAAGCTCAAATCCTTCAGGACCCACTGCTGGCTCTGACTCTGGTGAAGCTGGCACTTCACACCAAAGCTCCCTGCTTCCGGGAATAAACTCACCTGCATGAAAGTGTCTACTTTTCTCACCCGCTGGATCTCTGCTCATAGAGTCACTGCGAATGGGTGATTTCAGTGAGAAGTTTGTATTTTTCTACTCACCATCTAGCCTCTCTTTTTTATATTCTCTGTTAACACCTTTGTACACACACAGCCCAGTGCCATTTCCCAGAACTAGTTCCAAGATTTAGACTTCTACCTGCAGTTCGGTGGTCTGTGGCTCGGCTGGAAGCTGCAAAGTAAAACCCACTATTTCCCCATCTGCAGGCCCAAATGAAATACAGAAGACAGTAAAACTGTGCAGAGTTGAAATACCCACCTACTTTTTAAACTTCTTGAAACAGAAGTCTTAAGAAATCGGTATCAGATTATTTGAAAATGAAAATACCCAAACTCTGACAGAAAGCCTTTATCTCCCTCAGCTTATGCACTTGAAGCAGTAAGGAGAGAGGCCGGGCCAGCAGATCAAGGAGGCACTCTGCCCAAGAGGTTCTTTCCTGGCTCTGTGCGACAGGATCAAAGCTGAATGCATTTGCCCTGCATTCGAAACTGAGTTTCCTAAAGCAAGGAAGGCATTCTGTCAGATGTTCCTACAAAGACGTGCATGGTGAAGACCTTATTCTAAGTGACAATGAGAAACACTAAATGTCATTCTGGGCTTCAAAGATTAAAACAAATGTAGTAGGGAAAAGAAAAGAACTTGGATTAAGTACAAATTAGTTTGGGGAGGGAAGAAGGAAGATGTTAAAATGAATTAGGAGAGATTAGGATGAGGTTGTAAACACTGGAAGGGAGAACTTACTGGTGACAATCCAGGGACAATCCAATATATATTCTAGCACACCAGAGAACCATATCTGACCTTTGCTGACAGCAGCAAGAAGCTGCAGCACATATGATCAAGTTGATATAAACATGTTCTCTGGATGTCAGGAAGCCAATTACTGGTCATTTTTAAAAATCTGAGATTGAAATGAAACTAACATGCCAGGTCACTTCCAAGAGGAATTTCAGATACCTTACCATATTAAGACACATGTGCCATGAGCTAAGTAACAACAAAATAAGTGTGGACCCCAGTCACCGAGAATGCCAGCAGTGAGCACTGCACACCGGCAGTGGTGCCGTGTGCTTTGCTTTTACCCACGGGCACAGAGGCCTTTTACAACTTTACTTTGAAAAAACATATGTCAACATAAAAAGAAACTGGTTTCAAATATTTGTGCTGTTTCTTTTTCTTTTCTAACACATTTCACAATCACTGCTTCTTCTTGCTATTTGTTGATTTTTTTTTTCCTTTTAGACATTAGATATTGGTTTTTCTTTCTTTTTTTAAAAAATTTTACTTATTTATTTGAGAGAGAGCGAGAGATCTCGATCACAGAGGGAGAAGGAGGAGGAGACTCGCCACTGAGCAGGGAGCCCGATGTGGGACCTGATCCCAGGACCCTGGGATCATGACCTGAGCCCAAGGCAGACACTTAACCAACTGAGCCCCCAGGCGCCCTGAGATAAATGGTTTTCGATAGCACTCACCTATCCTTTTGCCCCTGTCCTCCCAACTTGGTTATATCACATTTTGGGGGGGATAAACCGTATTTAATTTTACATTATTATGTAAACAGTGTCCATAGATGACTACCCTTCCTTTCCTATAAGGTTTTTCTACGGTTTCTTTCCTGCCAGAAATACTTAATTTTTTATCTGATAATTTTTCTATATCCCTATTATTTTGTAGCTTATCTAACACAGAGGTCTATTTAGATTTACTGTTTCTTTTTGTTACAGCCAAAATATTTGAAAACAGTTTCCTTTGTAGAGCCAGAAAAGAGAATAGGAAAAAGTTTAATTTTTTTGCATGTTATTATAGTATTTGAGATTTTACACTATTCATATGCATGAATTTCATTAAAATTTAATATAAGCTCATTATAGATAATTTGAAAAACATAAAGTCTAAAAACAGAAAAATCACATTTAATATAACTCAGAACTGTTCTTCATATTGTGATACTATATAATACTGTGTAATAAGTACACAGAAAACAGATTTCACTGAGATGGAAACATGCTGTGTATGTACAATTTGGCAACCTTAGTTGTCACTTGAAATTGTATCATTAATATTTCCCATATCATTGATTATTCATCAAAACTAATATTTTTAAAGATGATACAACATTCTATTCTTAAGGATATTCATTAATTAAACAAGTATTTTTGAGCATCTAATATGCTCAGGCACTCTTCTGGGTGTTTAAGGGAAAAAAAAAAAGGAAAGAAAGCACCTGGCTTGAGTCATTTACTTCTGGTAAGGAACATGTTTGGCTCTAAGTTGTCCAGCAAAAAAGGCAAAAAAAGCGCTATATCCCACTAAAAAGTGGTCCCTAAGTTTATCTGGATTTTGTTTGATGAATTTGTGGATGAGGAACACTGAACGACAGAATAAAGAATGTTTTTAAACTATGATTTTGTTAAAGACATAGCACATTTGAATTTGAAATAAAAGAAAATGAATTTGAAATTCTGACCCATAACGTCATTCTCGGTTGAGAATGTAAAATGAATGAATAAGAATTTCCTTTCCTATCAGTCAGAACTACAAATGGAAAAAGAGCTTTGCAGGACATCGGAGCCTCAGAAGTCCCTAAGCTTCTTTCCAGCTCTAGCATTTCATGAGCTCAAGTCTTTCCTAGGTCTTCTCTACCAGGTTAAACATGCCCAATTCCCTCCCGAGTCCTTCCACTGTCGCGATGGTGATTTCTTTTCCAAATCCACGGTGTAGATTTTCTCTAAAGCCACTTTCTCTCTTTTCCTGCCGAAATTTTATTGGACTGTGAGCTAGAAAGCTTCCTCGGAGATGACAGAAAGCAGGCTCAGAGGCACACACGGCCTCATCTAGAGTTGTGTGGTGGGCGACTCTCACACTGGGGCTCTTAAATCTCAAAAAAATTTCATGAGGTCTAAGTCATGAAACAACAAGAAACAACAACCCCCCCCACCAAAAAAAAAAAAGCTAACTCCTCACTTGGCTATGTCTGAAAAATACCTTTCTTCCATTATTTAAACATTCACTTTGTCTACTTTGTGTGGGGCACTGTGTTTGACAGGTGGGAGACGCAGAAGCAAGATTAAGTCCTGGCCTTAAAGGGTGTGTTGACTGAGTGTGTGGTAGTGAGAGGCACGAAGGCGAGATAAGACAAGGCCTAAAAGCATTCAGAGGGAGCATAGGTCACACCTAACTTGGGGAAGCTATGAGGAGGGGTTGACTTTTGAACTGGGTCTCAGTGAAGGCTCGGGATTTCAAGGAGATGGAGAGACGCCCTTCTGGCTAGAAAGAACAGTGTGAGCAAAGTTTTCGAGGCAAGCAAACCACAGTGTGTGGCAGGGTCAGCAGCACCCAGATTTGGCTGCAGTGCAAGGTGCTCAGTCCACAGTCCAGCTAAGGAGTCGGGCATTCACTTGGTAGGCCTTGTAAGACCGACTTCATGTCCTCAGCTTTTTTATCATTAGCAGGCGAAACTTTGATGTGGAAGGTACAATTACGAGAGAACAAGGGGCGCCTGGCTGGCTCAGCCAGTAGAGCACAGGACTCTTCATCTCAGGGTCGTGAGTTAAAGCCCCACATTGGGCATAGAGCTTACAAGAAAGAAGGGAAGAAGGAAAGAAGGAAGAAATTAAAACAACAGGCTGTGTAGTAAACTGAAAGCACCTTTCAAATGATGTATATTTTCTGTAATTGAAAAAAAGTATGTAAATCAGACCTTAATGAATTTTGGGGGCACCTGGGTGGTGCGGTTGGTTAAGCGTCTGACTCTTGGTTTCAGCTCAGGTCATGATCTCAGGGTCATGAGATCAAGCCCCGAGTCAGACTCCATGCTCAGTGCAGAGTCTGCTTCAGTTTCTCTCTCCCTCTCACCACCCCGTCTCTCTCGCTCTCTAAAATAAATAAATAAGTCTTTAAAAAATTTTTTTTAGATTTTATTTTGAAAAAGTATCGACTACCTACGTGAGATCTTTAGGAAGCATGTTAAACTGTGGCCATCTAGCAGTGATGATCTCTCTAAGGAACAGCCTGGAACCTAAAATTGACAAGGACTGGCTCCTTGTTACACATGCCTCAGGTTACTGGTAAGGAACTGGTAAGAGGATGAAGGAGCACCTTTCTCCACAACCTGGATGGATATATCCTTAGGGCAAGCACTAGAGAAAGTCAAGGCAGATACCATACCACCCCTTTTAAATCAGACTGAACCACTGTCCCGAAACTGAAATCCTATACATGGAAGGCCCAGATGACATGGCAACAAAACTTTTCAACCTCTGGCTCAAAAAGACTGAACAGAAAAAAAGAAAGTCAATATCTATTTGTCTCCAGACACCTAAAACCACATTTAACCACTCTGGTACCTTGGTCCCACCCTGTGTGTGTGAGTTTATTGACAAGATGGTGTGTTGGGAGACTGGAAGCTTCAGAAACCCCTTACTTTTTGGGTCTAGATAAAAAGAATTTCATGACAGCCTCCAAGTTGAGGACTGATCAGTTCAGAGGAAAACACTATGTCAGGAGAGAACAAAGCTTATGGAAATATTACCCTCTACAGCCTAAGATCACAGTAAGTGGTCTACATAAAAGATTATTCTTCAACCCTGAATATGTTCCTCCTTGGTTATGGCCACGCACCTCTGTGAAGCAAGGGAAAGCCAGATCCTGGGTTTTCCTGCAACTTGCAAACATTATGGCCAGGCCAGAAAAACACCAACCTCTCTTAAAAGCAGGGTAAAGACTGGCCCAGAGAAAATGTGGCATAAAAAAACAAAGTGAAAGTGGGCAATGAAGCAGGCTTCCAGAGCCAAGTCACACCAGCAGGAAAAGCAGATGCTCACTTCCCAGGGTCTGCAGGTTGGAGTTCCCGAGCTGGGCTTCAGCACGGCGGCTTTAAATGCCGCTGCCTATCGTCCTTAGGAGAAAGCACTGCCAAAGGTCTTGAAAGATATGTTGTGTAAGTGGTGACCTTTCAAACAGTATCCCCTAAGAGCTGCGTGCACCTGCCCACATAATACACGTGCTCTCGGGGACTTTGCCTAATCTTCCCTTCAGCTGGGACCTCACTGGCGGATGGGAAAGCAGGAAGATAATCAGCTCAAAGTAAACAGATTACCAGGCCAAAGTCTCCCGCAGTTCAGGTCCTAAATTGTGAGGTTTGGGTCTAAAAGATCCAGAGAAATCAGAAGCATCTGGCACAGCCACCTCGGTGTCTCGGTGAACAGGAATGCAAAGAAAATGGCAACTACCAAGGAAACCGGTCGGGCAGGTTTCTCCACGCAAAATAAACAAGAGCGCTTCAGCCTCAGAGACAAGCCGCTGCCTCCGAGGCACTCACCTAGCAGTGAGCCCACCCCTCTGCCCCGGGCTCCAGCTATCTGTGTGGCCTGGGGAGGTGGGGGAGGGGCTCTGCTGGTCCCCTCTCACCCTCATCAGCTTCCCCAGGCCCAACCCAAGTCCCACCCTTCTCCGTGACCCTGCCCACTCCAAATTTCTTTCTTCCAAATTCATGCTATGTATTTAGCAAAGACCTTTCTTAATGTTTTTACTTATGGCTATTTAATTCTTGCAGTTTTAAAATCTTTCATAGGATAGCACCAAAGGGGAAGCCCTTTGTAGACTAAGGCCCTGTCTGACACTCATAAATGGTGGAGGAGTGGAGCACAAAACACCTTCCCAGTTACTCTCCAGTTGCTATCCCTCAGCTCTCCCACTGCACTTCCCTCCCATGCCAGCTGGGGTCTAAGACATTGCTTTCTTCCTCTGGCCAGTGTTATGGGCTGAATGTTTGCGTTCCACCAAAATTCATACACTGAAGCCCTAACCTTCCAGGTGATGGTATTTGGAGTTAGAGCCCGAGGGAGGTAATTCGGTTCACATAAGGTCATGAGGGAGATAGTTCCCCTATGAGAAGAGGAAGAGACAAGGAGAGATCTCTCTCTCTCTCTCCTTGCATGCACCCAGGAAAGGCCAGGTGAGGACACAGCAAGAAGGCGGCTATCTAAGAGCCAGGAAAGTTGGGGGTGTTGCTCACCAGAACCTGAATCTGCTGGCACCTAGATCTTGGACTTCCAAGCGTCCAGAACTGTGAGAAATAAATGTCTATTGTTTAAGCCACCCAGTCTATGGTACTTTGTTATAGCAGTCTGAGCTTCAGAAAGTACCAGACAAAAGGCACATATTATTTGAAAATTGAGCAGCCCCTCTCTTGCCTGGTCCATGTGAAACATGCACTGAGAGCCATAAGGCAATAATCATTCATCAGCTCTTGACCTTACTGTGAGAGCTAAAATTGCTAGCAGCTTCCGAAAAGCAACCTAAAAGCCCAAACTTGAGTACTCAGGTCGACACAAGATGGGTCATCACCAGAGGCACAAGTGCAGCTGACAGCAAGTCAGGTCTCTGTGGCACTCTGTGCAGAAGGGAACATGGAGAACAAGGAAGGGCATCGCTCTCCTTAGTCTACTTCGAAGTCTCAGGCCTTAAAGGTCAGTTATGACGTTAGACAGGCAGTCAAGGACCAATTGCCCTGCAATATATGAACATTTGGGGTCACAACACCTGTTGGGTAGCTGAGGGGGTTATGAGCACAGGTCCAGGACTGCTGTTTGGGGAATATGCTCTAGCAACAGGCAGTTCAAGAATCACTGACACAGGAAACTCTGCCCCACCCACCCTCTGGTAGCCCAGAACACCACAGAAATTGCTATTGCTTGTTAAGATGTGTATTACTATCACCCCCCAATTCTGTCAGATAGTGAAGCCTGCCAGAATCACCTCACTGGCATTTTAATCCACTACTGAAACTCATTAATGAACAAGACAAAGGCTCTCCTAAGCACCACCCTGGGCTATAAGCACAGGACAGCTGCACAATTAATGTCTGCTTGGTGACGAGAAGGAGCCTTCTGCGGCGTTCTTTGATGATCAAGCCACTATTTCTGACACGGTTTCGGGAATGGAGACTACAGATGCCCCAACATGATTTCCTTCCTCAAGTGGGAAGAAGAGTGGGATGGTAGATGGCCAGCCGGGAGGCCAGGACTCCCCAGAGACCTGCCTGATGTAGTTCTGTGGCTGTGAAAAATGCACCCAGCCTGGTGATTTGCACGAAGAGACTTGCAAAAGCTCTTTCTACAAATATACTCTCAAGCCTCTTGGCAGCTTTTGGAGGACAAGGTCTTTCGTTCATTCATTCATTCAAGAAATAGACAAAAGAACATCCAAGTTTAGAACTTGGAGGGTCCCTGGAACTCTCACCTACCCTGTGTCTTTTCGTACTCCCTTCACATCAGAATGACCTGAATTAAACACCCCAACCACCCTGATCCTGGGCAAGAGGCTCAACAGAGACATACTTCTGTGAACTTTTCCAGCGTGGAAGGCAAGTTCACTAGTAGACCAATGCCCTAGAGTGGGCAGAAAAACAGACTCCACTCATCCTACCTATACCACTGAAGAGATGAGGCTAGTGTGGTGACGGCTGGGGAAGGCCTTTCCATTAAGTCACTAGTGATCTTAAAACCAAGTCACATTTTCCAAACACTGTAATCTTTCCTTCTTTCCACAAACCCCACCGCCCCCCTCTCGTTAGTAGAGTCACAGCTACCTAGGGCTTCACCTGCTCTAGCCTCGGTGGCGCTGCAAGAGAGTGTTATTTGCTTGGTAACCCATGCACACCAGAGAATAACAGACACTCAGGAGAAGGCGAGGGAGAAGAAACATATAAGAGGGGAAACAACAGCTAAAAGAATCAGAGGTGAAACCCCAACTGAAAAGGGCTCCTTCGCTTTAACCACCTGCTGCCCAGTGTCTTCTGTGTAGAGGGCAAGCTGCTGGAGGGCAGGCCCGGCATCCGCTGCTTCCTTGAATCCACCTCCACAACCATGCCCCAATTCTCAGCCCTGTGCTTCCCTGCTTTCCACACAGTAGGACCCACCGTAAGCATCATGTTCAGTTGTTCGAGCGAAACAGAAACAAATAGCCATTGTGACAAACAACTGGCTATTCCTGAGCCTTCTGACTGCTTGTTAAAAAAAAACATACATTTCCCCAAACCCAGTGAATCCAAAGCAATAAAAGAGGAGCCTGGGGATCTGTATTTTTACTAGCATGCCAGCTGATTCCTATCTGCAAGTTTGGGAAATGTTGAAAGAACCACGCTCTGTGGTCAGAACAACCGGGTTGAAATTCCAGTTTTGAAACTTCTTGGCTGTCTAACTGGAGTCTCTGTTTTCTCATCTGTAAAATGAGAATAAGGTCTACTTTGCAGCACAATTTAAAAGATTTCAATCACAATTTAAAGAGGCTCACAAAGGCCCTAATGCATAGATGTTCCCTGACGGTTTGCTTCCCTTTATCCTGAAGACATCTCAGAACTACTGAAAAGTTCTGATTAGATTATGTCTAGATTGTTGCTTTAGCTTCAAGCCCCTCTTGCAACAACCAGGCAAATGGGTGCCCAGCCTCTTCCGAAACACCTCCAGTAACAAAAGATCAAATTTACTATCTCTGGAAGCAGTCCATTCCATTTTCAGACAGTCTTAATCATCAGCTCTTTCTTCCTTCTGTGGAGCTGAGATCTGCGTTGGGTGACAGAACAAATCTAATCCCTTTTCCACATGATAGGGCGATGCAATTAACTTAGATAAGGAAATTGAGGAGCAGCAGGTGTGTGTGGGGGTTCAGTTTTGAACACACCGCTTGTTTGAGGCACTGGGAGCGCAGCTTCATGCCCACATCCAGCAAATAGTTGATATGCAGGTCTGGGGTTCACTAAAGACATCAGGGGTGTCATTTATACAACAACAGGATCAGAATCTGTGAAAATAAATGACATTGCCATTTAGGGGGCAGAGCTAATGAAAGATATCGAGGAATGGTTAGCAAGGTAGGAAGAGAGCCTTTAAAGAAGCAAGCAGGGAATTCGTGGGAACAAATGTGGTGAAGAGGTCAGACCAATGGCAGAGAATCAGTGAACCAGTCATTGGATTTGATGACTAAGAGGTCACCGTGGATCCCTGACAGAGTTGGGCTTCTGCTCCTCTCCGGAGCCTTCCGGAGTTGCTTGGAACCACACCACCATGCTGAAAAGCAGATGCACACTTCCTTTCCTACTGAAAGAGAGGTGATTTCAAGACATAGCAGGAGCAAGTACAGATGACTCCAACACTTCCTAACCTGGATTTAAGAGGGGCTTCTCCAAATAAGGCTCCCAGGCTCCTATCTTTTGGTGAAACTCTGCCTAGTACAATCCTTCCTGGATATGAACCACAGTAAAAAACTTTCCTGTGTTTAATACTGCATTTGCCCAACTTACTGAACCACTGATTTTGCACACAATACCTATTAACATCTCGGGGAACCAGTGTTTCCTGGCACATAATTTGGCACATGTGGCAAAGAGAAGAGAGACAACAGTTTAAGGGACTATTGGTATCAAGGGAATTTTTTTTCTCTTCCTTTTAAGAATGGAAGAAACTTGAATTTGTTCACATGCTAATGAAAAGGAATGAAGTGCAGAATGAAAGAATGCCAAACAGGCACAAAAAGGAACAGAGCAAGCCAGGCTCTGGTAGAGGGGTTAGCTTAGCGAAGACCTCAGTTCACTGCTTTAGCCCCATAAAACACTTTCCTTGACTAAGTCTAAGTCTAGTGATCACAAATGTTCATTATTATAAAGCAGAGGGCACCGATGTTATCTAGATAAGGTTAAGGGCAGATTACATAAACCATATAAACTGATTCACTAGAAACAGAGTGCAGTGTCCACCCCCTCCCCAGAGTCAGATGCAATGTATCCCTTTCCCCAGGGCCAGAGAAGAGGGTGTTCCAGGTCTTTTGGGTCTTCTAGGTCAGGAGCTAATGCCCCACTTCCCCTACCCAGGCAGGGAGAGCTCTAGCACAGGATAGGTGGAGAGAGGAAATCTAAAAATAAAGCTCTCCGAAGAAACTGTCTTGCCTAAAGAGCAGCTTCCCACGCACACTGGAGTGCCACATCTGCGGGGGCTGGCAGCACGGGAACGGAACAATCCTGACCAAGTCACATTAGTATTACCCTTTTGCTGGGGGCAACAGCACATTTCTGCTTCCCCCATCAGCGTCCCGGTGTCTAGGCTACAGACCCAGAGCAAGGGCTTAGTGACAGAAAACAGGAGACTGAAAAGATCACCAGTGACTAGTCCAGCCTTCCCCTAGCTCTCCCCCCTTCACAGCAGGAGGTGAGCACAGCAAAAGTGAAGAAAGCTGCTCTCAACAAACAAGGAGTCAAGTTGAGGGTTCATTTTTTAAAAAAGAATCATGAAGGTTTCTAGTGGGCTTCAGACTCAAAGCTGGGCTGCTCCCTGGGCTCTGCTCCCTGCAGGCAGGCTAGGGACTACCAGCTGAGGGAAAAGGAAATCAAGCACTGGAACCGAACTGCAATTAGCATTTATATCCACTTGTTATCCTCAGGTCAAACCGCAAAGACAGAGCAGTTGTCCCATTGCCAAGCAAGTAGCAAACGTAGCCTTCTCTCCTAACCCCGCAGCAGGTATCAGAGGCCACTAGGGAAAGTTCAACCCAAGAGTTTAACACAGCCCCACACCTAAGCATTAAACACACACACACACACACACACACACACACACACACACACACACACACACACACACACACACACACACACACAGCGCTATCTCTGGCTCAGGAGAGTTACCCCACCACCTCTTACTCTAAGGATTTTAACCTTGGAAAGATACAATGTACTTGCACCACACTGTTTGGTTTTGCCAAGAAGCTAGGGCAGGAAGAAGACAACCATCCCTACTTCTACAAGGAGGCCACAGTGTTCACTTAGCAGTCCAACTCCCCAAGAGGTTTGTACTTTGACCTGCCGAAGTATTATAATGTGCCTCCAGGGTCAAAAGCTTAACCTTGCTCAGTACCTCAGAGTAGCTTTCAGCAGCAAGACAGTCAATGCTACATATCCGTTCCCTCCACCCACCCTTTCTGGGGACCATACACCATCCCATCCATGTTCCATGATTCAGATACAGCAGACCAGCACAGCAGGGAGGAAGAAAACACCGTTTTAAAAAAAGACCCAGAAGCAGCAACCTGTCAGTTCTTTGGTCTCTTACAAGAGACCCTGTACCAGAACACAGTGATAGCTGATATGCTCAGATACAAAGGCTGATGTCTACTATGCATATGTGGAAGGGGGGGATGCCAAGTTTTCCCCTCAAATCACAGATTGCAAGCAAAGTACTCTGAACATTTGAGTGCTGTTTGAATGCTGACTAGCAACAATCACCCAGCAGTCTTTTACAATTAGAGCAAACTGAAATGTTCCCGTACTGAGTCATTCATGAGCAAAGAGGAAGAAGCCAGCTCACAGAAGGGAGAGACCCTGACCATAAAGTACACAGCCTGAGCATACAGTGCAGAATGCTGCTTTAGTACTGGGAACACACGCTCCCAATCCCACTAGTTAAACAGGAAGGGCTGTGTCCGCACAGAGCTCTCCTCACGCAGCACAAGGCCTGTTGCTCAGAAGTGTGACTTACCTGACATACAAAGACCTCTTCTCACTTGTTCGGAGGGACCCAGACCCAGAGCTCATGCTGCTGTTCATCATTTGTTCTCGCAAGTCATGTATCTTCGATTCAAAGCGACTGTACTCTGTCAGGGAGACAAGGAAAAGAATGAACCCAAGGAGCTGCACCAAGCCTCTGGGCCAGTGGCTAAAGAGCCAGGAGGACACTGGACTTCAAAGCAGCCGGCACCAGCACAGTCAATCTTTGCTGTGATAAGCAGAATCCCTCCTCCAAGCACAGACAGATAGACGTCTTTCCACTCACTGACCAAGAGAAGGAAGAAACACACCTGAAAAAGGAGTAACATCTGGACATATCGAATGGCAAAAGTTTTTATCTGCCTTGAAATCTCACTGATCCTTAATAAAAACAAAACAAAACAACAACTGGAAAGAGGTTCCAGTGCAGCCTTCATAAATCTTTAGAGCAGGCACTAAGGCCCAAGGAGAGCAGATGGGAAAGGAGACTTTCCCAAAAAAGTGGATTGCAGAGAACAGATGGCCCTGAGACACAGGGTGGAGGGGCTGGAAAGGACCTGAGGCCATTATATCATTGTTAGGCAAGGAAGATGATTTGTTTCTAGATGACGTTTTCTTTTTTTGGAGGGGGAGACAGTACACAAAGGTAAAAACAAACCGACCTCACAATCAGATGAGAAGATCACAAACCTCTCCTGAGTTATTTCCCTTTTAACAAACAGAAATTCTCCCAAACCGAGAAGTCTGCTGTCACCTTTCTCCTCCAAAATCATCTAGTCCGTGGGGTTATAAGTCCATATGCCCAGCTTCATACCCCACTACCACCATCACAACAGCCTTGAAACAGCCTTATCACTCTGGAAAGGCGACTACACGTTTACACCCAACTTGAGAAAACCTGATAGAGGAAAATTAATTCTAGCTGTACAATTATTATAAAAGGCTTTTTTTTTTAATACGGATGCTTTGCTGTGACATTCTCCTAGTACATTTAAAATATGATATTCACATTTATTCTCCCCCCACACACAACAATTTTTAAGGTCTGTAACTGCTGCATAAAATGGGATATATGTAAAGCACAGGCTGTGGAAATGGGAGAAGATAGGCATACCTCATTATGACAAGATTTCAAAGGAAGACAAAATTTATAGTAGGGGTTGAAGGTTGTGGAACTGCTTTAAAAAACAAACATGTTTCCAGGGAAAAAGAATTCCACAAAAGCATTTTCATGCACCATAGAGGGCTGGCAAGAAGCATCCCTATCTAGTCTGTATGACTCTACAGGCAGAAAACAAAACACCTGTTCCAACACCTGACACTCCCCTTCCCTCAGCAAAGCAATCTGACCTTCAACTGGGTATAAAGGGAAATGCTAAAAAGCCTTAAGGGGAGGGAATGGAGTTTTAACTCACACAAATATCCTCAACAAAGTTTATTTTTGTTCACTCTGGTACCAATGAAGCCAACTGGTTAAATTCATGTGTTCTTTGATTCATCACGCACTGGTGTTAGGGTGATTTGTCCTCATTACCCACTCCCGTCCCTGAAATCCTGCAGGAAGCAGTTAAGTCACTGACTCACCCATTAAGTGTTGGGGGAAAACGACAGCAGCTGGACAGTGTCCCCGTTCTGAGGGTTACAAGGCAACACATCAATATCAATGAGGCGTCGCGATCGAAATGTAGAGGGTGGTGACCGGTCTGTCATAGAAGCCCTGGACTGCCCGAGAGTGCAGCAGCAGGGCTGTCTACCTTTCCTCCTGCCCAGGGAACTGGCCCTACTCCAGGGCTCAGCCCTCCACCTGGGCCCTCTCGTGGGATTCTTTCTGGTCCTCCTCTTCACTCACGGGCTAGGAGGAGAAGTTGGTGGGACAAAGAGATTTCTGACTAGGCAGCCCTTTCTTGGGGAAGATGAAGTAGAAGGCAGAAATACGCATTGAACCCAGAAAAAATATATACCAAATCTATCCCTAAGCCATTTCCCCCCTCTCGCAACTTGTTTATATATTCCCTTCTTTGGAATTGACTTGCCCGCTGAACTCCAACTTAGCAGCAGGTCATGGCAGTTGCTTAGTAACTACGTTTCTTAAAAAATCCTTTAAAAAACAACCACCAAACCACTATTTCCTCAAAGCTCCTAATCCAAGGTTGATAATGCCGGGCCAGAGGGCCCACTTAAAATAAACTACAGAAAGAGAACAAGGCTGTTGCTTTAAGGAATCCACGTTCTGTCTTCTATGTGCTACTAAGGTTTCAAGACTATTAAATTGTGTTTTATTCATTTTCTCCCATTCAGATGATCCCCTTAAGAGTTCCAGCTGCTCATCAGTCTCTGGCTTTTATCTGTAGAATTATCCAATGTCCACTAGGTACAGGGTAGCCTCTGAATAAATGACTGTTGGGTAAATGACGAGCAAATTAGAAAACTGTGCCCAAGTTGATGCTTCTGTTCTCAAACTAATAAACCTAATGGTTTACTTAACTGATGGCTGCCAGCTTCACTGGGGGCTTGGGAAGGTAGTTAAGAAGTGTTACCATTTCCTTTTATTCTCAAGGTTAACTGTTGGGAGTAATTGGGGTATATGGTTTTTAAACACTCTTTTGTGATGTTAATAACCCACAGTGGGCATCTGACTAACAGACTTTGTTTATAACAAAGAAAAATAATAAATCTAACAAAAAACATTTAGAATAGTCTTAAGATAGATAGTACCTCATCTTAATACTAGAAGCATCATTTTTCCAAGGACAGAAGCTTCACTTAAAAAGCATCTGAAGTCTAAGACCTCACGGACCCTCCTCCCCTTCCACTTTTAACAAAGGAAGCCATCGCTGGAAGGCATCTCCTAGGCTGGTCACTGCCTAGTCACTGCCCACCAGACCTGCCTCTAACCCAAAGGGCCCACTTCAAATAGGCTACTTTAAAGAAACAACACTTATTACTTAACTCTCAAGTCTACTAAACTATGTTTTATTCATTTTTTCCCATTCAGATGAACCCAACCATTTGTGACCCACAAAGATATCCACGGTGAGTCACTGCTCCCTGGTTCCCTTTGCTAATCATGGAGAGAGAAATGAGGGGTGGGGGCACGATCAGACGTCATTCCCTGAAACAGGGTTTCTCATTGACCACCTGGGGTGTCACTGAAAGAGCAGGATTTTGGATCCAACCCTAGACACACTGACTCAAAATTTTTGAGCAGGCCCAGGAATCTGCATTTTTGCCAGGCATCAAGGTGATTCTGATGTCCAATAAGGTTTGAAACTGCTGGTCTTGACTTACAAAATTGAGTTTGTTCTATTAGTTCAGGGAAAAGGTAAGTATCCTGCAGCATGTATCAAAAGGAAGGTAGGGCCAGAGGGTTGGAAAACTCTCAAAAAAAAAAAAAAATTTGCCAATACAGCTGCAAATCCTGAAGGAAAGGAAAGCGCTAGAGGCCTCTGTCCAACGTGCCTGCAGAGAAAGCTGATGAACTTACACTTTTTTAAAAATAAAAGTAGCACATGATTTTTAAAAATCTTTACCTTCTTCCTTGAGACATTCCTGTATCACTTCCCCCGTCCCACTTACCCAAAGGTAACCAGCTAATATTTCTAGCATGTATCCTTCCAGACTTACTTCCATAAACATACACATATACTCACAAGTCACACAGTCACATAAATCTACTTTTTTCATCCTCTAATAGGTCATGGAAACCCAGCCATGTCAGTACATAGAGATATATCTCATTCTTTTTAATAGCTGCATAGTATTTCATACTATGGATAGACCATAATTTATTCAGTCATATCCCAACTGATGTACATTTAAATTGTTCATAATTTTTAATATTACCACCAATGCTGCACTGTATATTTGTATGAGCATTTCTATAGAATAGATTTCCCGAAGTGAAACTGCAGGGTCAAATTATATGCATACAAAAACATTTGATTGGCACTACCAAACTGAACCCCAACCTTCTGAAACCTTTATGACTGGAGGCTGAGGACAAATTGCTATTCTAAAGCTTCCAGCAGCTTTTCCATTTCTGAAGAAGTGGAGGTAGAATTTACCTTTGAGGACAGATTGATCTTTTGTTTGGGGAAAAAAAACACTTCAATAAACCTTTTGGTTTTGCGAAAGTAAAGGCAAGACTATAATCTGGAATAGACAAAGAGGAACCTCAGATATTCCCTCTGCATAATCACAGAAAATGTCAGCCTCCTGTGGGTGGAGTTGTTGGTTCAAAGGACTTGTCCTACCACCTATATGATGCTCTATAGACACTGGAAATATCTACTTGACCACTCTGCCTCCCCCTACTTGATGACCTCCCTGTTACTGTAAACAAAACCCCCTTTCCCCTGCACACAACCGGTGTTTCCTCAAGTTTTGCTGATATTTGTTCCTAATTGCTTCCTCAATCCACCGCTTTGTTTCTAACTTCATTGTTGTTGCCTTACTGTTGATTTTGCCTCTTCATTTTCTCTTGACTATCCTAAGAGTGATGGAAAGAAGTTATTAAAAGATTTTAAGTGAAGGAATGACTTGGTCATGGGTGTGTGTGTGTGTGTGTGTGTGTGTGTGTGTGTGTGTGTGTGTGTGTGTGTGTGTGTGTGTCATGAGGGCTACTGAGGGGCGATAAAGTGTGGTTGGTGCCTCACATGTAGATTTAGCAGCAGAGGACCATGCTTTCTCTTTTTGTCTAGCCCCTACAGCCCCTAGTGCAAGTAGCCCCTGCTTTCACATCAGCCAAACCAGCCAGCACTCAGCCTCTGTTCAAGTATGTCCAATGTTGGGAAGCTCTCTATTCCTTCATTACTAGACTAGATAACACTATTCAAGAGAAAATTCTTGGTTTAAGGGCCATTTCTTTTGCCAGCTGGTCCTAATTTGGGTGTTTAAAACAACATTTAAAACATGATGGATCTCTTCTTCATAACAGTATGAAGGAACAGTTTAAAGAAGGTCAAAGAACTGGGAAAGCCTGGAGCAGGTTCCAAGAATACTGAATAAGCCTGAATAGAAGGTAGAGTGTGAAAAGGGTAAGGTGGCAGTGATGGAAGGTTGGGGACCAGATTCTAAGAGTCTGAGATAAGACTTTCTTACTAGGCTAGGGGAACCACTGTTAAGTGTTTAAATAGGGACATGACACATCAGAACTAGGTTTGGGGGGAAGATTATTCTGGGAATGTAATATAGAATGGAGGACAGAGAGAAAGATAAAAGAGACCAAGAACCTCTTCTACGGGTAGAGACAATGACTTGAAAGGCCTGACATAGCGGGGGGGGGGGGGGGCAATTGAGAATACAAAAAAAGGGACAAGAATCAAGAAATATGTTGGAACTAGAAGAGATAAAATTTGACATCTGATTGGATGAAGGGATCAAAGGCAACCTCTGAGTTTTTTCCTAAAAGACCAGGAAAAAGTGGGATAATATCAGCCGTAATAGGGAATAGTCATCATGTCCTCAAAATAAGCTATTCCTTCTCCAGGCTAAATATTATTACTTCCTTAAGTATTCTTCATCTAACATGGTTTCCAGACGCTGTACTACTTCTCCCTTTTAAAATCTAGTGCCCAGAACTTGTGGTGATGTCATTTCCTTTACAAAATTATAAGCTCCTTGATGTGGGTTTTTTTTTTCCTTCTCAAAGTTTGGCAATCAGCACCCTTGTTGAGTCAACAAACTTTTATTGAATGTGTTAATTCATGATAAAGATCTGACAGGACAAACCTGGACACTAATTCTCAAGTTCTGGCTCCTCAGGAACTAATTAAAATACAAAACTTTCTCCTTCTACCCACCCCAAAATGCTAAAAACTGACCAACAAAACCACAAACCATTTATGCAAAACACTGACATGTCAGAGGTTTCAAGATCTACTTAACGGCCTAATAAAGCATCAAAGAGGACCGAAACTACAACGTTCACTAATATGAACTGGACACACATCCAAGCCTCCAAATCCATCTCCCCTCTAATAAAACTTTGCTCTCAAACCCATCTACCTTCCTAACGACACAACTGTTTTCTCAGGGGGCATCTGGGTGGCTCAGTCAGTTAAGCGTCCAACTCTTGATTTCGGCTCAGGTTATGATCTCAGGTCATTGATAAGCCCTGTATAGGGCTCCATCCCGGGCAGGGCGCCTGCTTAAGATTCTCACTCTCCTCCCTCTGCCTCCCCCCACTCTAAAAAAACTGTCTTTTCTGGATAAAAAATGACATTTGTCATTAATTTGGAAAAGCTGAAAGGGGCTGAGTTTCTTAACCCATAGAAAGTTCATTTGGGCCTAGATTATGGGTAGGAAAATGTTGTAGAGACAGGAAACAAATGGTAGCAACAAAGGATATTTATTCTTCACGTGGTAGAGAGTACCAATGATTTGAATGAAGATATAAAAAAGGAAATGCTACAAAATAAAATAAAAGCCATGCCTATCAAATTTGGAAATGACAACAAAGTCGGGGAAACAACTGAATGACAGACTTCAGACACACAGATTGCGACAGGTAGCAACAATGGGAAGACACAAAGTACAAAAGAAGTGTAACTTCCTGACCTTGAGTCCCTGTACAAATACTGAGCAGGGAAGACGGGGCTGGATAACTGCACGTGTACTGATTAGCTAGAAACTCCAAATAAGTCAACAGCTGCCCAAAGGCTCATTTGTTCTTACAGAAGTACAGGTGTTCAAATCTCAAACTCATACAGCTCTTGTTTGCCATTAGCTGAGCTGCACTGAGCTCAAGGGAATCACCCACTGTGAAAAAGTATAGAACTGTGGTGGAAATGAAGTGACAACCTCATGAGACAGTCACAGATTTTGATGTGTATGAATAGTGTTTTAGGTTTCTATAGTTGCCTTTGGAGCGCAGACCCTCAGGATGTGTCTAAATTACAAGCATCTGTCCCAATACTATAGCTCATGTTTTCAAAAGAAATGGATGGAGCTGATCCTTAAAGAAGAAAAAAAGAAACAGAGAGAAAGAAAGAAAGAGAAAGAGAGAGAGAGAGAGAGAGAGAGAGAGAGAGAGAGAGAGGGAGAGAGGGAGGGAGGGGAGGAAAGGAAAAAAATGGATGGAGCTGAAAGTAAAATAAGTCCATCAAGAAGATACCTGTTGGTGTGGAGGTAAGTGTATGAATAGCCAAATAGCATCAAAGAGGACCGAAACTACATATTTCTCGGAATCACAAATAAAATAATATGATAATAATATTAATAATAATAATATTAGTTGGGTTAGTTTTTAATTATGGGGTCTACTGTTTAAAGAATCTAAGACCTCTAAAACTAGACAGTTCCTCAGGTCCCTTATAATTTTGACATAATTATGATTTTATGACCAAATCAATGAGGCCCATAAGGAATCAAACTTAGGGCTAGTCTAATTTTAATTTTTTTAAATATGAGCCAGAAGAGGGAAATCTTCACATCTGCAAATAATCTTAAGTTCTCTGGGTCAAGGAATAATATCAAATCAATGGGTAGAAACTGCAAAAAAAAAAATGTCTTAAGGCTATGTGAGAGGGCAGAAAAGTGGCAAACAGGTCTCAATATGAGCAAATATTGCTTGAAGAAAAATAATTTCAGCTCTACTTTTAGAACAATGGGCTCGGAACCATGACTAACCCAAAACAGAAACCTCAGTGTCATTGTTCTGGTCCCTACGTTGCCACAATGTGCTTCCTCAGCCATACACATACATGGCCAGGGTTCTGGATAGCATCCTGATACTGGAAATAAAAATAGATCAGCATGCCATAAAAGATTCCAGTTTATCCCTGTTGAATGGATGTTTCTGTCCCCCAAAGAGCTTAGTGAGGATGCAAGAAGAGCTACTGAGCAAAAGTGCTATAGTATATAAAGGTTTCATTACATTCAGCCACCTGGTCTTAAATGAGTAGAATGATAAACGCTTTGACCTCACATCAAGCAAAGAAAAAGTTATTCACAGGACTTTGCCATTGGTCCTTCTCACCTATCCCAGATGACCCAGCAGATTAGGGTAAAAGCCTCAACTAGGACCTTTTCTCTGTTTCAAAGGAACTTCATATAGTATATTCACATGCAGGATTAACAAAGCCTTTAGCTCCTTCAACCCATAATCCAAACTGTATCTAAGAACCACCCCAAAACAAAACACCTCATCCAGAAAACATGAGAATGAAGACAAAATATACTTTTCCCTGCTCTCAAGATAGCGGGCAATCTTGTTCATAACAATCTTTTCCACTTAACAGAGATGCTGCAACACAGTGATTGAAACAAAACATTTTATGATTAAGCTTGCCAACTTGAGTTAATGTTAATGTAACTGATTTCTACATTTTACCAAGTCAATTGAGAGTCTAGAGTCAAATGTTCTTCACTCTGTAGTCACTCTGACAGGATCACAAATCCACTGACAATCTTTACTGGGGTATCAACGGAATCTTTTGAATCAAGTTTCTGTGTGAGAGGAACCCAGAAAAATGGGACCTAGAGAAAGACTTCCTGTTACTGTGGTCATCTGTGGTCATTTTTCAGTAACTGATAATCCCAGAGTAAAATATTACAGAACAGAATAAGATACCAAAATCCAAATTGTGTGTGTGTGTGTCTGTGTAATAAAGGTGGCCCTTCAAAACAGTAGGGAAATGATGGATTATTTATATTTAATAAATGGTACTGAGGTAATTCATTAAACATTTGGAGCACAAATAAGGTACTAGCCTACCTTACATCATAAATTCCAGGCAGGTTAAGGTTTTAAGTGTGAAAACAATAACATTAAATAACTAGAATAAAACAAAAGTGAACATTTACTTGTTAAAGGTACAAAAGAAAACACTGATAGACTACATAAAAATATAAAATACCTGTACATCAAAATAAAATAAAAAAGCAAACTACAAACTGGGAAAAATCTTTGTAATATACATGACAAAGAATTAATATTCTAACTACATTTAAGCTTTTACACATCAGTAAGAATGTATGAACACACCTCAATAGGGAAAATGGAGAAGAGGTATGAAGAAGGCAATTCACACACACACAAAATGACCAGTGAACATACACATGCGTGTGCACACACACACACACATTCAATTGTTATTAAAAAAAGAATTAAAATGAGTGAAATAACATTTTTTACCTATCAAATTTGCAGAGATTTTAAAAAAATAACGCTCCATGTTAGCAAGATCGCAAACTACACACCGTCTATATCGTTGGTGGAGGTGGAGACCAATTTGGCAAAATATATCAAGTCTTAAACATGTTCATACCCTTTGGACCAATAACTCCACACCAAGGAATTCATTCTGAAGAAGCAATATCAGATTCACAAAAAGCCTCATACAAGGATATCCATCAGTGTTATTTATCAGATAAAAAATTGGAAACCTAATGTCCACCAAAAAGGGAATAGTCACATGAATTATGGTACACACGATAAAATATTAACTATTAAAAACCATTTTAGTAAGATATTCATGACATACAGCAAGTTAAAAGCAAGGATACAAAACTGCTTAAATCAATGATTCTAGTCTTGAAAGAGATACATACATATTATATGATATATAAAAGTTTGGAGGGAAATAACACCCAACACATACATACACATACAGACACAAACTGGTTATTTCTAAAGGTAGTTTTACAGGAGATTTGATTTTTTTTACTTTGTATTTTTCTGTATTTTCCAATTTGTTATAAATCTAAATGCAATACAAAAATAAATATAATTTGAGGAGAGTGAGGAGGCAGACTGAATAGGACAGGCCCAAGGACAAAGCCAGGACACACACAACCACTAGAAACTCCCCTTCACACTACTCCTGGCTCATTCATCATTTTCCTTTGGGATTGATCAATCAGTTGCAGACAAATCCCCTTAGACATATTATCACTATTATCACCTCACCATCTTATCCAGAGAAGCCTTGCCAATTCCTTGTCAAAATCTAGATATACCACATCTACCATATTTCCCTGACCTACCAGTCCAGTAACCCTGTCCCCTCAAGGCAATTTGGCAAGTCTGACATGACTTGTTTGAACCTGGTAAACCAATACTGGTTCCTGTGCTCACCATTTTTTTTCTGAGTGTTTACAAAACAACTCTTAATAATCTAGTCTGGGGGCACCTGGGTGGTTCGGTGGTTAAGGTTAAGCGTCTGACTCTTGGTTTCTGCTCAGGTCATGATCTCATGGTCATGGGATCAAGCCCCATGCATCGGGCTCCGTGCTCAGCGTGCTCAGCAGGAAGTTGGCTTGAAGATTCTCTCCCTCTGGCCCTCCCTGCCCCACTCGCGTGTGTGCACATGCACCCACGCATTCTCTCTCTCTAAAATAAATAAATATTTTTTTAAAAAGATTTTATTTATTTGACAAAGAGAGAGAGCACAAGCAGGGGGAGCAGCAGGCAGAGGGAGAAGCAGGCTTCCCCACGGAGCAGGGAGCCTGATGCAGGGCTCAGTCCCAGGACCCTTGGATCATGACCTGACCCGCAGGCAGTTGCTTAACCAACTGAGCCACCCAGGCGTCCCTAAATAAATCTTAAAAAAAAAAAAATCTAATCTGGAATTTAACGCAAGATTTGCAAAATCCTTCCTCCTTTGTGAAAATCTGAAGAATATGTATGTAAACCAGACCCTTAATGTACATATTTATACAAAACATACTAGTTTTCTTCTTTTGGTCTAGTTAAATTTTTATCACTTAATTTCATCAAGTGGAAAAATCCCCAAATTTCAATGGCCTTTGCTTTTTATTTATTTTTTAAACTTTTTATTTATTTATTCATGAGAGACAGAGACAGAGAGAGAGAGAGAGGCAGAGGGAGAAGCAGGCTCCCCTGATGCGGGACTCGGAGCCGAAGGCAGACGCTTAACCATCTGAGCCACCCAGGCACCCTGGCCTTTGCTTTTTAAAAGATATCCAAATTCAATGAAAAGTAAACAAAGATCCATTTCTTTTTTTTAAAAAAAGATTTTATTTATTTATTTGAGAGAGACACAGCGAGAGAGGGAACACAAGCAGGGGGAGTGGGAGAGGGAGAAGCAGGCTTCCCGCTGAGTAGGGAGCCCCATGCCGGGCTCGATCCCAGGACCTTGAGATCATGACCTGGGCCAAAGGCAGACGCCTAAGGACTGAGCCAGCCACCCAGGCGCCCCAACAAAGATCCATTTCAAGAGAATGAAAGCCTTATCACAGGAAAGAAGAGGGGAAGACAAGACCCTTATTAAAGCAAGACGTAATTATTAGCTCAAGACTTTGTGATTCAATAACAGTCTAGGTACAAATAGAAATGTAAATTGCATTTTCAACTCAATTCCATTTATCTGACACAAAACCTGAGGTAGAAGAAACATTAGAGATCATTTTGCACAGTCCCCTTATTTTACAGATCAGAAAATTGAGGCTCAAAGAGATTGACTAGCATAAGATCATTCAGCTAACTTAAAGATAAAGTGAGAACTAGGACACCCGGGTGGGCTCAGTCGGTTAAGAGTCCAACTCTTGATTTCAGCTCAGGTCATGATCTCAGGGTTGTGAGATCGAGCCCCACGTCAGGCTCCATGCTCAGGGAAGATTCTCTCTCTCTCCCCCCTCCGCCCCTCCCCCACAAAAAGATAAAGTAAGAACTAGAACCCAGGGCCTTGGCTCCCCCTCCAAGATGATTCCCATAGGATTTAATGACTTAGCATTTATACATATACACACACACAAAATATATGTGTATATTTTTATACATATATACACATTATTTATACATACATTCTTAACATAAGGAAGCAAAAACTGTGTTTTTTCAGTAACAATGACAGGCCCAAATTATTCTACTTCTCCTATTTCTCTTTAAAACAAAACAATTTCCCTATTATAGAATATAAGGCTAAAGCTTTAAATAAATCAACAGTGTAAATAACAGGGTCAAGATTTCAACAAGCAATACAATGAATTAAAAGGAAATCTCAAAGAGCTATAACTAAATAAATAATTCACTCTTATTCCTATATATTATTATTGTCATTCTATCCTATCAGGAAAACTGATGTTTTTTGTTTTTAAAAATTTTTATTATTTATTTGTCAGAGAAAGAGAGAGAGAGCGCGCACAAGCAGGGGGAGTGGCAGGCAGAGGGAGAAGCAGGCTCCCCGCCAAACAAGGAGCCCGATGTGGGACTCGATCCCAGGACCCTGGGATCACGACCTGAGCAGAAGGCAGACGCTTAACTGACTGAGCCATCCAGGTGTCCCCAAAAAACTGATGTTTTATAGGATTTTGTCTCAAACCATCTAACAAGGAAAAGAAAGCACCTGCCTAGCTAGGTGCAGAATGCTTTGCCAACTCTAGCTACTATGTCCCTGGGCTACATGGGAGATAGAAAACCCCCAGCACAAACACACATATCTGTATATAAAGTTCAGCCCAGTAGGCAAAACTGGAAAGAAAGCTAACGTTTTTTTCTCTTCTAAGTTTCTCTCCTAAGTTTACAAACAAACTTTAGGGCTGGCCTAAAAGGTAAAAGGGTGCAGCCACTTTGGGAAAAAGTTTGGCAGTTCCTCCAAAATGTTAAATGTTAAGTTACCTTATGACCCAGCAATTCCATTCCTAGGGATGTGTGTGTATGTATATATCTCCAAGAGAGTTGAAAACATGACCACACAAAAACTCGTCTATGACTGTTCACAGGAGTATTCGTAATAGTCAAAAGGCAGAAACAACTGAAATGTTCGTAAGCTGATGAATACAGGAACAAAATGTGATAAAGCCATAGGATGGAATATTATTCATCCATAAAAAAGGAACGAAGTACTGATACATGCTACAACATGGATGAACCTAGAGAACATTATGCTAAATGAAAGAAGGCAGACACAAAAGACTACATATGGTATGATTCCATTTATATGAACCGGCTGGATAGAGTAACTTTATAAAAATAGAAAGTAGATTAGTGGTTGCCTAGGGCTAGGGGAGGGGAGAAGTTGGAGGAAATGGGGAGTGACTGCTAATGGGACAGGGCTCCTTTTAGGGGTGAGGAAAATGTTCTAAACTTAATTGTGGCGACAGCTGCACCAGTCTGAACATTCTAAAAAACACTAAACTGTATGCTTTAAATGAGTGAATTGTTGGGTATGTGAATAAGCTGTGGGGCTTTTTTTGTTTGTTTGTTTTGGGGGGGTGGGCCCTATCACTTTTATCAGGTCAGCATTCCTAGCTAAAATTATCTACACCCAAGGCTTCAGCCCCTCCACCCCTCAGTGATAAGAGTGAAAGGTAGTCCCCTATCCTCCTGGTTCCCTCGAATCACCTGAGTAATAACGTAGTTGTCCTGCTCTGGTCTCGAGTCAATTTAGAAAAGAAATAGGGTGAGAATCAAATCAGGGGATGGAGCAAAGCAAAAATGAATGGGAAACAATAAGCACATGAAAAGATGCTCAATGTCACTAGCCGCTGGGGAAATGCAAATGAAAACCCCAAAATATTATTTCAGACTCACCAGGATGGCGAAAATCAAAAAGACTGACACTAACAAGGGTTGGTGAGGATATAGAGAAAGTGGAACCCTCACTGCTGCTGGGACTGTGAGGTTGGTGTAGCCGCTATGGAAAACAGCCTAGCCATTCCTCAAAAGGTTAAACATAGAGTTGCCATATGATCCAGTAAGTATACATACCCAAAAGAAATGGAAACACATGTCCATGCAAAACTTTGCATACGGATGCTCATAGAGCATTATTCATAACAGACTCGAAGTGGAAACAACCCAGTATCTGTCAATTGATGAATGGATAAACAAATTATGTTGTATGCATATAATAGAATATTATTCAGCCAGAAAACAGAAATGAAGCCCTGGTACATGCTACAACACGGATGAACCTTGAAAACACTATGTTAAGTGAAAGTAGCCAGTCACAAAAGACTACAATTATATGAATCCATCTATATGAAATGTCCAGAATAGGCAAATCCATTAAGAGAAAGGAAGTAGATTACTGGTTGCCTAGTACTCAGGGGGATGGGGAGTTGGGGCAGGGGGGTGGTTACACCTAAAGGGTACAGTTTTCTTTCTGGGTTGGTGAAAATGTTCTAAAATTGATTGAATTGATGTGAATATTCTAAACACTACTGAATTGTACCCTTAAATGAGTGAACTACAAGGTCATAAAAAATGAATGACAAATACTCCATTTCACTCGAAGAAATGAGAAATGCCTACTTACTGAATTAATATTCTTAAGCCTGCACACATCTGCTACTATGTCAAAGCAAACCAGCTCCCATCTTTTTGTTCCTCCTGGGTTCCCCCACATTATCATTCTATAGTAGTCTTCCAAAGCCCACTTTCTTTTTGTAGGAATCTGTAGGTCTCCCTCAGGCTTCCAGCAGCCCCTCTACTCCCTGGTTACTTCCTCCTTTGGTACAGGAGTTTGGGGCCATCAAGACTAAAAAGCTGACATTTGGCAGTTGGTTTTACCCCATTTGTTAACAGCTCCTGGCACCTGGAGAGTCTCAGAGCATTATCTTTTTCTGTGTCTAGATGTATCTGGGTAGAAAGAGGGGGCTCACAGCTTCTCTGCTGTGATGGGAGGTAGTTGTGGCCTAGAGGCAAAAGCCCTGGACCTGAAGTTCTCAGGAAATCAGACTTCACACTTTGATTCTGCTCTTTACTGGCTGTGGGACCTTGAGCAAGTCACTCAGCCTCTCTGACCCTCACCTTCCTCATCTGTAAATTGGGGATGATACCATCTATCCCACAGGGCTATCCTGAAGATGGATGCTTACAAAACCATCTGGAACATAGAGATACTCACTAATTCGGTAGAACAAACCATGGGACAGGCTCTAGTCTATGTGGGGGGGACACAAGCATGAATACAAAACGAGGTGCCTTTAAACTATTCAGTGCAGAAATGCTGTTAACAGGACTTCATTTTCTGCCTTCCCTATATCAGTCTTCTTTTAGGATAGCAAAAGGAGTTTCAGGAGTTGAATTCTTTGCCTTGGTAAACCTTCACCTCTGTGCTCTCAAGAGAGATCATGCTGATAGGGTAACAGCTATGGTTACATCTTCAATTCTCCAACGGGGGGGAGATGGGATGGTTACTGAACGTCATGGGAAAAATGCTACTTTTATGCTTTCAAGTTATTATCATCACTGATCCTTAATTCTTTCACGAAGGCCTTACCTAAAGGCATTTCCATGGTGAAAGTGTGCTTATTCAGCACTTTAAAGTAACTATGGAAAACAGATTCTCTCTCACTCTCTTCCCCCCTGCCTGTCCAGATTTACATGCCAGGTGAAAATTTCTGGTCATAAAATATCAATTCCCAGTTTAGCTACCTTAGTGACCAATTTCTGGCTCACCTCCTGATTTGGGGCTCAGGTTTTACTCTAAAAACAAAAGGGCTTTCCAGAAAAATACTAGTTCAGCTTATAAACAGAGGCTGAAACAAAGTAACTAGGGGGGAAAAGGTAGGAGATAGCTCCTAAAATAAAATGTTAATAACATGAAGCCCATACTTCCCTTGGTGGAGCAATTCCACAAATCACAGAAAAATATTTTCATTTTATTTTTTTTAAAGATTTTATTTATTTGAGAGAGACAGAATGAGAGATAGAGAGCACGAGAGGGAAGAGGGTCAGAGGGAGAAGCAGACCCCCCGCTGAGCAGGAAGCCCGATGTGGGACTTGATCCCGGGACTCCAGGATCATGACCTGAGCCGAAGGCAGTCGCTTAACCAACTGAGCCACCCAGGCGCCCAATATTTTTCATTTTAGAATAGATTGGGCGAGAGCCTTTGCCAAGAGCCAGTTGTTTTAAATTTTCAATTTGAATTTTGAGCAGGATTATACATGCCCAAGAACATCATGCTATTTTTAGCTAATAGGTAGGATTGCTGTGTCCACAACAGTTTGGGGCAATCAAGAGTGAAACTATTAAATAGCATCTCTCACTGTGGTACCTTATCATTTGGCACTTCTATTTCTATTTTAATATTTTCCAAAGCTTCATCATAAAAATTCTTGTAAAGCACCCATGCTAGGCACAATACAAAGTTCAACTAGATAGACATGGTTCCTATCTTCATTATGTGTTTAACCTACACTGAATAAACCAGATATATGAAAGAATCCCAAGGTTAAAGCATTCCCATCAAGCTGCCATCCAGCCCCTAAGTGCCCAGGAGAGATACACTAGGAAGCAACTGTCCTACACTTAACACCCTTCCAATGCTTGAACCCTCTCTATGTATTAAAAGGGGAGGGGTAATGAACCCGTTCTAAAATTGACTGTGACGCTGGATATACAACGCCGTGGATACACTAAAAGCCAATGAATTGTACACCTAAATGGGTGCACTGTATGCTAAATGAATTATATCTCAATTAAGCCATTAAAAAAAGGGAAAAATTATTCTTACTGATTGTTCTAATTAGTCAAAGCTATTTTTTAAGCTCTCATGCTAAATGATATCTAGCTAAAGACTGCACTGGCTTGGCAATGGAGCTCAGTGGCCACTACGGAGCTCACTCTAATCTACCCCTGGCCATACATCTTTCTTTCCCTAGTCTCTCTTCTTTATTTCCCCAGTTCTTTTCCTGTTGTTCCTCCACTCCAACTAGGTCTTAGGTCTCTCAGGTATTCCCAAGCATGGTTTGTCCCAACTGGTGGACCTCAGACCTAAACCAACTGCTGACCCTTGGCAACTTTCCCTTCATGACCTTAGGCAAATCATGTCCTTGCTCTCCTGTCACTGTTCCGGTTTGCACAAAGACGGGTTGGAGTATGCAAACCTTTCCAGGTCCCACATTCTATGTGAAAATAAGACAAACAACGAACGCTTACATGGTCCGAAACATGCAAAGTCTCTGCCATTTTGGCCAACAGACATATATTTGGATTATTCATTTTGTAAATGGCCATGTAATACAATTTTCCAAAGAACAGTATTTAATATATTCATAAAATGATCAACATGGAGTCCTTATTTTTAAAAGCTATCACTTTATCAAAGAAAATTCAGAGCCCAATACCGAATGCTCGACAGTCCCTCTGGACCTGTCTCTGAGGGTCCATTTTCGAAAAGAACAACAACAAAAAAAGCTTTTTGCATGTTGGGGCCCTGCTGGATTTACCAAAGCAAAGAAAGAAGTTAGGACTGGAGTGGCAGAGCCTTGCCAACAGTGGTTCAACTAAATCCTAAGACAGGCTTTGTGTGGTAGAGAGACCTAACGTAAGACAGCACCTCAACATACATTATAAACTCTCAGAAATACGCACAGAGAGCAATACACGTTGGCAGGAATGAATCCCTTTATCCTGGACAACTTGCAGCTTTTTAGGCAAACCAGTTACATTCTCCCAATAAAACTCATAGAAATATGTAGTCACCAGTTTCCAACATACTACCACCAAATAAATTCACAGTATTGTTTCCATGTGCCCGTGGAACATCACAGAGCAAAACCGAAAGAAACACATCAATTTCTCCTACACACACACACACACACACACACACACACACACAAACACACACCCACCCAAATATGCAAGAGAAACCATTTTCTTTGCAGAACCTACGATTGTCTAAGTTGTGGGCATGACATGATAAATATTGGTTGCTAATAAAAATCAGATGGATAGCTCTCCACTGAGAAGCAAAGAGCACACGCAGAAATAAGAAAACCAACCAACCAACCAACAACCCTAAGGTGTGTTTCTTGTCATTAACTGAACACTAAACATGGAGAGAAATGACTCAAAGTGTCCATTTGCCTCCCTCTTTCCCTTGACCACAGACCAACAAGTTCTCCTGTTAGATGCCTCCCCACACTTCTGCCCCCATCACAGAAGCCTAGAGCAGAAGGTGGCAGGCCCCTCTCTCCTTCCCCTTCAGGCCCTCGCCTTGAGGCACTGAACAGGGGCGGGGGGGGGGGGGGAGGGCGGAAAGGACAAAGGTAGGCTCTTTTCGATCCCTCATCACAGCTCGGCGACAGGACTCCCGGCCTCTCCCGTTCTCACCACGGAACCAGAGCACCTGCCCGGGCGAGGTCCCTTCCCCCACCCTAGTTAACCGGCCCACCGGGCCTAGGTGTCCAAGGAGTCCAGGCGCTGCAGCCCCAAGGGACAAAGGCCGGGCTTACGAAGAGGAGGGGGAGGCGAAAGAAGTCAGGAGCGGTGTGAAAACCCTCGCAAACAAAAGCGGGGCTGGGGCTGGGGCTGGGGGGCTGGGGGTGGGGTCCTGAGACTACCAAGCCAGGCTCGGGGGCTCCCAGAGGTAGCCAGGTTTGGCGGATTAATGCGTGTGGGGGAGGGGGCCGGTTAGAAAATTCCTTGGAGGAAAGGGATTAGGGAGCTGCGGGGACGCTGCGGCCGGCAGGCAGGAGGCTGCGGGGAGGGCAGAGGTCCCGGGGCGTAAAGGGGCACAGGTCGCGAGTGGGGAGAGGTGATGGCAAAGAGGTGAGGGCCACACAGGGCCCAGTGGCGGGAGAGCGGGCGCTCAGCCCCGGGCGGCGCTCCCCTGGGGCCGAGAGGGGCTCTCAGGAGGGGCTCCCGAGCTGCGCACCACACGGGGCTGGGGGCGTGAGGCGGAGGGAGTCCGGCGAGGGCGCAGACTAGTTGGGGGTCAGTGTTGGAAAAGAGAGAGTTTGAGAACAGAACCGTAGAGAGGCCGGGGGCGGGGGGGGGGACTGCGAGGGGGCCTGACCCTCGTCCGCCCCACCTCACCTGGCGCCGGGTCGGAGTCCAGGTCTAGTGCCGAGAAAGCGCCAGCTCCGGCCAGCCCCTCCGTCCCGCGCGGGAGACCACGGACACAAAGCGGGGCGCGCGGGAGGAGGGGAGGAGGGAGGGGGAGGGGGAGGGGAGGGAGGGGAGGGGAGGGAGGAGGAGGAGGAGACGCCTGAGGCGCGCGACGGGGGGGGGGGAGGAGGGGCGCCCGCCGCCCTCCGCCTGGGTCACGGGGCGGGGCGTGCGGCTGGAGGCCGCGGTCGGCCAGCCAATGGCCACCCCGCCGGCCGGCTGGCTGGCTGGGGCGCGCCATCCGGCAGCTCACCTCGGCACCTGGGCCTCGGCTGGCCCCAGCCAATCAAACGCCTTCATTTGCATACCCGGCCCCGCCCTTTCGCCCCAGCCAGGGGCCGGCTCCCCGAGAACACAAAGAAGGCCCCCCGTAGGGGGAGGGGGTCCACTCCCGAGTGCCTACCCCGACGGCCTAGCATCACCTTTTCAGTGCGTTTATGGATCTTTCTCAGTCACCCTGATGAGAGGAAGGAAGTGGGGCTCATAGGGGTTTGGACCAAGATCCCTTAAGAGGTCGCATCGCTTCGCCCTGAGGTCTTTCTACCCGAGTGCTACTCTCCTCCCGTCCCGCCGCACACATTTGCGTCGCTTCGCCTCTGAGCCCTGCACCTCCGCCCCTCTTCCCCCTCCCCTTTTTCCAGTCGCCCCAGTCTCTGTGCTTCCTTCCGTAGGCTGCTGCCCACTACTGGGCTTCCGCTGCACTGCAGCCCTCCTCCGCAGGCTCTGAGCACAGCCTCCGAGAGATGCTTCCAAAGCCGCCCAAACCAGAGAGGAAGAGGTTACTGCCCTATGGCAGAAGGGGCCTGATCGAGAGGCTTTGGTACCTGTGATGGCAAAAAGCCGACACTTTGGTCCAAACTCCCCAAATCATCTTGTCCAACCTTCCATCTCTTACCTTCAGGTCTGTACTGGGCCACAATGGTGACTGACTGACCAGCCCGTTTTAGAGCAGCTGCAGCCTGCTCGTGGGTTGCATTCCTCAGGTTCACGCCATTCACCTGTCCAAAGAGAGGAGCTATGAGCCATCCCCAAAACAAGAAAGGCCGTCCTCTGTCATAGCAGTTAGGAGAGGGAGATGGGTAGCCCATCGCTAAGCCTACTCAGCTGCGTTTCTCAATATCCCATCCTTGCCCCTAAGACGCGACCAAAAGAATATGACATCTCTGGTGTAATAATTATCTTTGTGGGGGTCAAATGCCAACCAGGGTTAAGATCCAGCACACATTCATTTCCTCCTCAAGGATAAGTCTGGGCTCAGTCCCTGGCACTCCCTAAGGTCATCTCTAAAGAGAATATTAAGTTTTCTCCAGCTCAGCCTTCCCCCATCTCAAGAAGCATTCCTTGGAGAAAGCAAGATCTCCCCTCCTCCCTTTCAGATTGGCATGGCTCCCATTATCCCACCCCTCCTTTGTCTCCTCACCGATAAGATCCTGTCTCCCCTGCGCAGCTCCCCACTCAGGTCAGCTGGGCCTCCTGCCAGGATGAAGGAGACAAAAATGCCTTCTCCATCCTCTCCTCCTACGATGTTGAAGCCCAGGCCTGTGGAGCCCTTGTGCAGGATGATCTTGCGGGGCTCTCTGGGGGGAAAGAAGTAGAAGGGTAAGGACAAGGGGGCTATAAACTGTTGTCCCTGTGAGGGCCAGCCTAGGACAAGGCCCATACTGCTGTAGCATGACTAGGTCCCTTTATGTATGATAGCCAGTTGCTTCCTTCCTCTCCCGAAACCTGCTTGGCTGCTGTCTTCTGCCAGGTGCCAAGTTTCTGTTCCTCTTCCCTCCCTTCTTCCTGAGGGCTTGCAGTCAGCTTCCCAGTGGACAGTCCCCTGCTCTCTCAGTTCAACACACCTGGACCCTGTCTGGAGACCATCACCTCAGAGCCCATTCACCCATCCTCTTTCTCCCCAGATTCTCCTATCCCACCACCGGCGTGAGGGACCTGGGCCACGACAAGGGGGACCGGTTAGGGGCACTGGAAATCAGCCTGCGGTTGAGCGCACTCACCATCCGCAAAGTGTACCTACTTCCTTTGCACATGCTCCTCCACAGTCTCAGAATTCCACGCACCAACTGTGACCCCTCCTACCTTCCCCAACCACAGATTTGGTCACGAGCTACTACTAGGTGTGCCCTTGCCAGGTGATGTGGGAGACAGGTAAAGAAATCCCAGGTCCCCAGAAGAAGCTGAGGAGCCTAACTCAAGAGAGTTAACGCATGAAAACTCCCAACTGCGACTAACCATGTTACGTCTGGGGCAGCCCTCTGGAAAGGGTCAGTGTCATCAGGTGAGAGCTACGGCCGCTCGCGTGTATCCACACAACCCGACTCTCAGCACACTTTTCCTGGCCCACCGCCTTCACTCGAAAGCATCTTTCCTCAGAAGAGCCCCAAGTCCAAGACTCCTCCTTTGTTGCTCCCAGTCTTGGGTGCGAGAGGCTCCCGCCCTGAGTCCCGGATGCTCTTCGCTCAAATCCCTCTCTCCTCCTACCTGGCATCCCCTCCAGGCCGCAGCGAGCGCAGAGGCCAGGCCCACCTCTGCGAAGCCCTCCTCCAGGCCGAGGCCGAGGCCGGGCCCAAGCCCAGGGCCAAGCCGGAGCCTGAGAACTTGCGTGCCCTCTCCATGGCTCCTCCAGCCCTTCCCCCCCCACCCCACCCCCCGCCTTCCCCCTGTCCGCCTACCCTTCCGGCTCCACTGCAGCCTACCAGGCCCCACCCCGCCGCAAACCTGTCCCCCGGAGCCCCGGGCCGGCCGGACCAGTTCCACGGCCCGCCGCCGCCGCGGCCGCCGCCAGAGTGGGGCGGGGCCGTTCCCTGGGAGGCCACCGGGCCCGCCGGCCTCCCAGCGTCCCGCCAACCCCGCCGCCTCAACGGCTTTTTTCCTCTAACTTAGAACGCCTGCCGCAGAGGGGCGCAGCAACTGTCTTGGGGAAGGAAGCCCCCGCAGCTTCCACCTCCTCAGCCCCCTACACGCTCCACCCCCCCCAACCCCCGCCTTACTCGCTACTTTCGGATCGGGGCCACACGCTCGGCACTCCCCCTGATGGTGGAACTTGTCCTTGCAGCTCCCTCTGTCCCTCCCTAGGGCCCTAAGGGCTGAGGGAGGGCCGCAGACCCCAAAGAAAAATGATGAAGACTTTCTCCTCTTCTTGGCCATACTACAAGGAGACCCGAGGCTAGCCAGAAACGGATTCCTATCCTCTTCATCCCTAAGTAGGATAAAGGGGTGGCGCGGGGCGGGGGGGGCGGTTTACCTGGTGAAGTCCTCCTCAGCCAGCATGTGCCTAGGGATAGGAGAGTAGCGGGCAGGGGGAACCTGAGGAGGAGCAGGGTAGCTGACCTTGCTCTCCACAGCCCCAAGATAACCCAGGCTGGAATTATGGCTTATGTGGTTGTCAGCCAAGGCAGTAAAAGCTGGAATCAAGAAAAGGAGCGAAAAGTTCAGAGACCACCCCATGTAGGTCCCTACCCCACCCCCGCCAAGGACTGGGGCCCCACACCCCACCTCAGATGCAAAAGCCACCAAGGGATGCTGATTCCTCAGGCCTCTCCTCCCCTCTCCCCCCCACCCCCCACCCCCGGGTTCCTCCTCCACAGTCCCTTTCTGAATCCTGGGCTCACTCCTGTGAGTCTTAGAAAGAGCTAAAGTCAAGCAGTCTACAAAGAAAGGCATGACTAGAGGTGTGACTAATAATAATCCCTCACATCTCTATAGCCTAATACGGTTTTCCAAGGGCTTTCTCGTCCATGATCTCATTTGATCCTTGCAGCAGTCCTATGAGGAAGGCAGCCCATATATCATTAGCTCCGTTTTGCCAAAGAGGAAACTAAAGACAGGTGAAAGGGACCCGTCCAAGGGCACCCAGCTCTAAGGAACGGAGCTGGGCTCCGGACTCAGTTCTCCTGAGCACTAGCGTGCGCGCGCTCTCTCTCTCTCCCTCTCTGAACAGGAGAGTTGAATTCCTTCCCCTCCGGAAACAGGGGGGCAGGGGCTTCAGGCCGGGGGCAGGGCGGACCGGTACGTACTGCTGGCGTAGTCAGGGGGTGCATACATGTCGTTGAGGTGGAGGCTGCCTGGCTTGGCCACCTTCAGATAGACCATGTCAGATGTGTTCTTCAGTGAAGCCACAGCTTCCTCGTGCCTCACATCCTGCAGATTGGTGTTGTTCACCTAGAAGAGGAGAGGCTTTCTTAGGGCTGGCACTGGGGAGAAGGGAGGGCCTCTCCGGGGAACCCCAAAGGTGCCCTTCCAGTGAAATTCAACAGGGCTCTCTCTAACGGAGACCCAGGGTAGTGCTGTGAGAAGTGGAGAAGCATTAGGATAGCAGGGCAGAAGGAAACAGCCTTACTCCTTGCCTGACGCCCCAGGCTGAGGGAGCCCTAGCCATGAAAAGAACGAGGCCCTTGGTATCTGAGTGCACACAACTCAGATGCTGATGATGCTCTTCAAACCCGCCCCCCCCCCCGACAATGCTGGCGGCCCCTGAATGAGGTTCAGGTGGAATGAGAGCCTACTAGCGCCCCACCTCCCCACCCTACCCTACCATTTGGGCATCCCCAAAGGCTGTCTCACCGCCAGCAGCCGGTCCCCGATCTGCAGGCGTCCGTCCTTCTGAGCAGCACCCCCCTCGATGATCTTGGTGATATAGATGCTGTTGTCTCCTGGGATGTGCTGGTTGCCAATCCCCCCGGCAATGCTGAAACCCAGGCCTGGGTGGGGGCCCGAGGGGAGTGGGAGAGAGCCACAAGGAAAAGTTAGAGTGCTCAGTCAATCCCAGACCCAACTCCCCACCGCAGCCAACCCACTGGCCCCATGGGAGCACCCCTCACCACCACCACCCACGGCGGGGAGGGGAGCCCAGACACTAGGCTGCCATCCCCAGGTCAGTAAGGGGGAGTGAGATGGGAGGTCAAGAAAGAAGCCTGTGAGCTAGAGCGGGGCGTCAGGCAAGGAGTAAGGCTGTTCCCTTCCATGTCCTACGGAGCCAACCAGGGGCCTCTGGCCAGAGCACAGGAGCCCAGAGAGGCGCACCTTTGGGCCCTTTGAGCAGGTTGACCTCCATGATGGTCTCGGGCGGGGGCTGTCTCCTCCGCACCACCAACCGCACCACAGGGCCCGCCTCCTTCAGCGCCTCCACGGCCCGGCTGTGCACCACCTCCGACACGTCCACCTCATTCACCCTCAGCACACAGTCATTCACCCTGCGGAGGAAGCCCCGGAGGCATGACACCCTGCCACAGCCCCTCCACCCCCTCTCCCACCTCTTCTTCCTTCCCTCCCCGCCCCTCCCCTGCCCCCTCTGAGATCTAATAAAAGGGTCATCCTGCCGGGGCAGCCCTCTTCCCCTCATGGCCATCCTGCCCCTGCCACCCCCAGCCCAGCTTTCAGGCCACCTCACCCCAGCCTCCCGTCCATGGCAGCTGCTCCACCAGGGATGATCTTGGTAATAAAGATGCCAGGGTCATCGGGGACATGGGGGTTGTCGATGCCACCTGCAATGCTGAAGCCCAGGCCGGAATTGCCCTGCAGAAGGGGGGCAGAGGGGCACAAGCCCGCTCACTCAGAGGGCATGAGGGAGGGTTCTGGATCTCCCCACTTCCCCCCACCCCCCAGAGGCAGGTTCTCCAGGCCTCAGAAGGGGCCACGGCACAGGCCGGCACACAGCTTCCCAGCCTGTGCCGACCGACCGTTCTAGCATAGAGGCCTCAGCAAAGCCATCCCTTCCCCAATTCCCCAGGCCTCAGCGAGCAAGGTCAATTAATATCTGTTAGTTGATTGATTGATGCAGTAGTGGCCTCCAAGAGCCACTGTTCCCCCCCACCCAGTTCTCTCAATCAGGTGCCCCCCCCCCCCACGAGTCTTGAGACTGAGGTCCTGGGCCCTTCCCTTTCCTGGTCTGAACCCTCTCCTCCCCTTTCCTCCCGACCCACTGGCAAACTCACCCGCTCAAGTACTATTTCCTCATACTTGAACATGCCATCGCTGCCATTCACCTAGGGGAAGACACAGGCACTTCCCTGAGTGCTTCCTGCCCTCTCCCCCACCCCCACCCATCTGCCCCCGATCAACCCGCTCCTCCCCCACCCCCCAAAGAGTAGCGGCCCGAATTGACCCCAGGACACCTCTTGGCCACAAATGGGGACAGGCTGACCCTGAGGAGGCCACACCCCTCCCTCACTTCCAGCCATATCCGGCTGACCCCATTTAGCCCAGATCAATTGTCTGGGACTGAGCCAGCCAGTGGTGCACTCACTGAGAGGCTGGGCTCCAGGGCTTCGGGGTTCTCTTAGGAGGGGTGCAGCGCTGGCCTAAGGGGGATGGTGGAAATGGAACATGGTGGGCAAACCACACCACACCTAGCATCCATGGGGGCACACCCAGTGGCCCCGATGGGGACCTATTCCCCTCCTGAACCGTAGCTCACCCTGACTTAGGGATCACAGACTCCCACCATGTCCATGTCAGGACTGGTAGGACAGCAGACACCATCTTGTCCAACCGCCCTCATGTGACAGACGGTGTGACACTGAGGCCCAGAGAGGTCTCCAGGTGCTCTTTTGATTAAATCAAGCTGCCAAGGCCACGGGTGTTTTGGCCACTCACCGCCTTCCCCAGCAGACCTCATGAGAAAAGGAAAGGCGCACCCTTCAGAATACCCCCAGGAACCCTCCCTCCATATCTCCTCTGTGTCCCCAGGAACCTGACTCTTCAAACGGGCGGAAGGAGTCAAAGTCCGAATCCATTTTCTACCAAGGGGCTTTTGATCCTCAACTCTTTGTGTTTCCCAGCAGAAAAAGCCGGGGTAGGATCTGGGTGGGAGTCAGAGGCAAAGCCAGGGGCGGGATGGAAGCGGAGTGGACAAGGTTCCCCAGGAGGGAGAAGCTCATAACCCATGGCCTGACTGGCAGCAGAGTCCCTGGCCTTCAGTATACAGCAGCCAAGGGAGGAGAGGCAAGGGAAGGGGATGGAAGCAAGCATTGTTCTGAGCAACCCACAGAACTGGCCTCCCAGACAAGACATACTTGTGGCCATTGTCAAGTGAAAATGTGAGTGTGGGCAGACAAGTAGTCCCTGCTCCCTGTGCTCCCACTCTCATCCCCAAGAATGGAGGAACTCCCTTGCCTCTCTCCCCAGGTATCCCAGCCCCCCTCCTCCATCTTTCTCTGGCTGCATTGCCCCTTTCCTGACCCCTGGTGTCCTCCTCTGAAGGGAGCTGCAAACCTAGGGTGGGGGCTCCTTCACATGCCCTGCTCTACTCCCCCCCCACACACACTCCATTGCAGCTTTGGCTTGGAGAAACAGAGAGGGCAGGCGGGTGGGGGGGGTGGCCTGGCGAGTCATGCCTCCACCTTTTCAGGGCCTGACCCCAGGACTTTATGCCCCGCAGCCCTGGGAGTTGGTGGGAGGACCTCGGCTGCAGCCCCCGACGGCTTTTCAGAGCCCCGAAACCAAAACAGCTGCCTGAAGTAACATGCAACAGACACGCAGGCAAAAGGACACCCATGCATCTCTCTACGCATCTGGTGTACCATGTGTGCCCACATGTGATAAGTAAGCCATGCTTCCAGCCCAGCTCCAGCGAGAACCAGAGGCTCCAGCCTCCCACTGCCCCGCTCAGGGACCCTGCTCCCTGGACCGGGGGCCATCTGGGGCTCAGCCCTGGCAAAGAAACCTTGACCAACTGGCCCAGCCTTGGGACTGGAACCTGTCTGCCAGTTGAGCAGGATAAGCCTGAGAGAGTGTTTGCAAGGGTAGGGCCCCAGGATACGGGGTGGGGGGGGAAGGAAAAACGGGGACTCACTGGAAAGGGCAAGGAGCCAAGGCAAGGGCCATGGGGAGCAGAGAGTGTGGACAGACAGAAGGCCAGAACTGAGGACTCTTCTCCCTAGGAAGTCCCCACCTTTGCTTCTGAGTGAGAGCACATTCTATCCCCAGAGGAGGACAGAGGCGGCCAGAATGGTCACCAGCTTGGGGCAGGCAGCACCTGCCCTCGACAGCAAAGCCTCTTTCTCCTCTTTCCCTAACCTGGGGGCTGCGGAGCCAAATAAGCAGACAGGCCCTCCGCTATGCATGCCAAGGACCTGGCTCTGCCGGCCCAGCCTCCATTTTGCTGCTTCTCCCACAGATGCTCCTTCCATTTTCTAAGCTGGCAGCTTAGACTGGGAGTAGAATCCGGAGTTGTGCCCAGCACCCAGGGGTTCCCAAGCTGTGCCAAGTCAGGGCTCGGGGGCCAAGTTCTCTCACATCTGGAGGTACCCAAGGGGGACATGCCCCACTGGGGCCAGTCCTGCACCAGGGCAGCTGCCCCTTGCTTGGCTCCAGGCACCATGCCTGCTCTAGAGCAATGAAGCTTGCTTCTGTCCCCCCACCCCCTGCATTTGGGCACCCCCCCCAGAACACACACACTTCAGAGCTGCTGGGACAAAAGAGTCCGTCCTTCTCAGCAGCCTCTCAGCCTTGCTTGGGACGTGTCTCTTGCCTCCTCCCCCTCCCCTCCCTTGCCTGTCAAGCGCCTCTCACCAGGGACAACACACACACACACACACACACACACACAGGCACACGCATGCACACACTTGAGCCACATGCTCACACACACATATACATGTAGCCACACATGCAGGCAAACACAGCTATCCCTGCAGCCTCATCTACAGAGACACCTCCACATTCTGAGAGACATCCCCACATGTCCATGTGCACATTCACACACAAAGGGACTGGGACGGAAAGGGACTCATGGCATTGAGAGATGAAGCTCCACCAGCCGGGCACATGGGCCCCCTCGACATAGATTCACAGGAGCTCCATTGCCTCCCTCCACACACCTTAACATACATACACACATATGTCCCCCCTACGCAGAGCACCATGCCCCCTCCTCCCCTCCTGTGGAGACACACACCACACACAGCCCCCGCAGAACCTCCCGCCCCCCGCCAGACACAGAGACGCTGCTAAACCCCCGCACTGAGACAAACCCAGTTCCCCCCCACAGGAAAATGTGCCCCTCCGCCATACCTTCACCTCCTGACACACACAGCTCCTCCCAATCCCCTCCAAATGGAGACCCCCAAACACACACACACAGGGAAGCATACATTTCCAACCGCCTCTCTTGGCCCAGGTGAAACGCTAGGGCTCAGGTTCTACTGGCTTGAGGCCTCCAGGAACCCCTGCTGCACCCCCAGGCCTCTAGGCCCCCACTCTCCAGCCCCCCCCGGGTTGGCCCACTGTCCCCCCCCCCCCCGCCACTGCTGGTCCATACCTGCTCATACCAGTCCCGGTTGGTACAGGTGCACTCGGGCCACCAGCTGGGGCCACTGCCGTTGAGTTTGGGGGTGCTCTTGCCCGGGACTGGCTTAGGGGGCACTGGCCCCACATCCCGGCCGGTGGGGATGAGCTTGGCCTTGGTGCGGGGGGTGGGGGTAGCCCCCGCCTGTGAGGGCAGGGTCTGCGAGCTGTAGCCCCCATAGCCCGCGCTGGCTCCATTGCCCCCACCTGGCCCATAGGGGTCAGGCACCTGCCAGTCCCCATAGCCAGGAGGCTCGAGGCGCCGCAGGGCAGCCAGGCGGGTCACCTCATAGCACTCGGGGCACTTACAGCAGTGCTGGTGCTTGTGCATGGCACTGCCCCCCGCCGCCCGGACCCCCCAGCCCACGCCGGTTTCCACGCCGCCGCCGCCGCCGCCGCCGCCGCCGCCGCCGCCGGGCTCCCGGGCACACTCACACTGCTCGGACCAGGAAGGGGGGGGCACCCGTGGGGGCGCTCGGGCGGAGCGGGGCCTGGGGCCGGGCGGGCGTCCCGGGGCTTCTGCCCCCACGCTGCCCCGCACCCACGGCTCCCCCTCCAGCACTGGCGGCTCCGTGTCGCCCGTCGTGGCTCCTGGGCCGAGGCCCAGCGGCAAAGAAGAAGCGGGAGCCTGGGCAGAGGCTGGGCGCTGGGAGGACCGCTCCTGCACTGGTCCCCAGGATGGATCTGAGTGGAGTCAAGAGCATCTCTCCCTGGCTCCCTTCTCAGTTGATTCCAGCCAATCAGCGTGCAGAGTCAGGCAGCGGCAGCGGCAGCGGCAGGAATGCTAAACAGCGGCTCCTTAAAGGAACAGAGGCAGTGGCGCCCCCAGGCTCAGCCCCAGTTCCCCAGATATCTGGGGTACCGCCGACCCTAAAGCGGGGACGGGGGATTTGGGCCACGGGGGAGCTCAGCCCCCGATCTGGTGCCCCCACATCTCCAATTTCAGCCCGTCCTCCGCCCACTCCACCCCACCCCACTTCCAAGAGGGAGTTGCAGGGAGATGCTCAATGGGTCCCTGGGCTTGCTCTGAGCTGGGGCTAGCAGAAGTAAAGACTTGAAGCAGCAGAATGGACCAAAGGGACATTGGAGCAGGGCAGGGAAGGTGATCTTTCTTAACGGGGGACCGAGGAAGAGGGCAGCATATATGGCTACTCTCCTGGCAGTGCCTCCACCTCGGGACTATTGTTCTCTCAACCTCTAGGCCTGAAATGACCGCAGTCTCACACTTGACCTGCTTCCATCACTGGTGAGGGACTCAAGCCTAGAACAGGAGGAAAGGAGAGCTCTAAGCTCTTGTCCCTGGCCCACAGGCTCCTGTCTCCTTCGCCCTATTCCCGCATGGTGATGATGGGAGGAAGAACTTCAGGCTGCCAAGAGGAAAGAGAGTCCAGGGCGGAAGGAAAGGGAAGAAGAGATCTGAAGTGAGAGAAACCATTCCAGGGGACCCGGAGAAGAACTTGGGAATACTTGTCCAAGGACATCTCCTTAGCCTCCCCGGCTCAGCCGGTTGAGGGACAGAGGTGGGATGACATGCAGGGAAGACCATCTTTTTTGCCGTTCTTGTGTTGTCCTTAGCTACCAATTATCGAGTCTTTACTCTAAGTGCTCTACATGCAAACAAAACCCCTACCAAGATGCTACTATGCTTATTTTAATTTTACCAATCGAGAAATCGAGGCTCGGAGATGTTAACACAGCTGGAAGTGACGGAATTAGGATGCAGACCCTGGCTATTTGATTCCAGCACCCATGCTCTGAACCACCCTGGTACAACAGGTCTATTCTAAGTTCTCCTGTAGAATGTAGATCTCAGTTCAATTCAACAAACGCTCGTTGCACACCTACTCTATGCAAGACCTCGATCTAGGTCCCAGGGATATGGAAATTCGTTCTTTTTTTTTTTTTAAAGATTTTATTTATTTATTTGACAGAGAGAGAGAACACGAGAGAGGGAACACAAGCAGGGGGAGTGGGAGAGGGAGAAGCAGACTCCCCGCGGAGCAGGGAGCCCGATACCAGATGCCGGGCTCAATCCCAGGGCCCTGGGATCATCACCTGAGCCGAAGGCAGACACTTAACGGACTGAGCCACCCAGGTGCCCCCGGAAATCCATTCTTAACAAACATTCATCTAGCACTTGCTGTGTACAGACACTGTTCTAGGATTTGGGGATATAGCAACAAACAGAACAACATTTTATCAGGTTGAGGGAAGTATAGAAACCTCACCTCCTTTTAAATATCTTTACCATGTCCCATTTGTAGTATAGTATTTTACGGTGCTGTGGGGAAAGAGAGAAAAGTCCATCAGAGAAGAGGGTGTTGGGGGAGGGGGAAGACCCCGGGTTGTGATCATCTTTCAAGTTTTTTACCACTACATTTTAATACGAAAATTTTCTTCTTTTTAAAGATTTAATTTATTTATTTGACAGAGAGAGAGACAGCGAGAGAGGGAGTACAAGCAGGGGGAGTGGGAGAGGGAGAAGCAGGCTCCCCACTGGGCAGAGACCCCGACGTGGGGCTCGATCCCAGGACCCCGGGATCATGACCTGAGCCAAAGTCAGATGTTTAACAACTGAGCCACCCAGGCGCCCCCAATACGAAAACTTTCAAATGTAGGGAAAATTGAAAAAATGTTGTAGGGAACTAAGGCTACCTGGATGCTCATTAACATTTTGCTACACTTGCTTTATCATGTATCTCTCCTCCACGTATTCTCTCCAAAATTTTTTTAAATGAAAATTCACAAACATACAGAATAGTACAATGGGCATCTATCTATCTTTCTCATAGACTCAGCAACTGGTATTGTCTTGTTATATTTGCTCTCTCGATCTATCATGTAGCTACATTGTTTTCTGAACCATTGGAATGTAAGTTACAGATTTCATCACACTTCTCCCCTAATTTTTTTGTTTTTTTGTTTTTAAGATTTTATTCATTTATTTGACAGAGGGAGAGAACACGAGAGAGGGAACAAAAGCAGGGGGAGTGGGAGAGGGAGAAGCAGGCTTCCCGCCGAGCAGAGAGCCCAATGTAGGGAGCCAACGGCAGATGCTTAACGACTGAGCCACCCCAGGCGCCCCCACACTTCTCCCCTAATATTTCAGCATACATCTTGTATTCTCCTACACGACCACAATATTGTTATGACGTCTAAGAAAATTAACAATAATTTCATATCATCCGATGGCATCTGATGTCTAGTCCATATTCAAATTTCTCCAAATTTACCTTTTATGTTTTTAACATCAGAATCTAATCAAGTCTCCCCCATCGCCTTTGTGTCTTTAACCACTTTTAGTCTAGAACAGCCCCAATCTTTAAAAAAAAAACCCAACTTTATTTTGAAATAATTATAGATTTACAAAGAAGTTGCATAGTACAGAGAGGGCCCATGTACCCTTCACCTAGTTTCCCTCAAAGATTACATCTTACATAATTATAGTACAATATCAAAACTAGGAAATTGACATTGGTAAAATGCGGGTATAATTCCGTGCCATTTTACCACATGTGGAGATTCCTGTAACAACCGTTGCAACAAAGATACAGAATTATTTTGTCACCACAGAGATCCACCTGTCAGCATTTTATCAGGTTGAGGGGAGTATAGAAACCTCACCTCCCTTTAAATACCTTTACTGTGTCCCATTTATAGTATAGTATTATACGGTTGTCTTAAATATTTCCTGCACATATATTGAGCTCCACATCAGACAATGTTATTGCTTCAGGTATCAAACATAATTCAGACACCTTAAGGGAAGGAAAGTCTATTGCATGTACTTCTATTTTTACTCATTCAATTCTTCTTTCCTGATGTTCCAAGATTTCTTCTTTTATCATTTTCTTTCTGTTTTGAGAACTGCCTTTAACCATAATTTTTAGGGTGGGTCTGCTGGTGATGTAGTCTCCTAGCTTCCCTTTATCTGAGGGTATCTTGACTTCCCCCATATTTCCAAAAGGTATTTTTACTAGGGGTTGGCAGTTCTTTTCTTTCAACACTTGAAATATGTTGTGCCACCATCTTCTGGCCTTCATGTTTCTGATGAGAAATCCACCCACATTTGAATTGTTTTTCCTCTGTAGGTAAGGTGTTGTTTCTTTCTTTCTTGCTGTTTTCAGCAAGATTTTCTCTGTCTTGTTTTCAAAAGTTTGGTTATGATGTATCTTGGCATGGGTTTCTTTGAGTTTATCCTGTTTGGGTTTTGTTCAGCTTCTTGAATTTGTAAGTTTTACCTTTTGCCAACTTTGGGAAATTTTCAGCCGTTATTCCTTGAGGCCTTTTTCTGGCCTCACCTTTTTTGTCGTCTCATTCTGGGACTCCAATGATGCGAATGTTAGGTCTTAGGGGATAGTCACTACATGTCTCTGAGGCACTGGTCATTTTTTTAAAAATTCTGTTTTCCCATTGTTGTTCAGATTGGGTAATTTCTTTTTTTTTTTAAAGATTTTTTTTAAAAAAGATTTATCTGAGAAAGAGAGAGAATGAGAGCACGGGGGGAGGGGCAGAGGGAGAATCTCAAGCAGACTCCCCACTGAGCACAGAGCCCACCAGGGGGCACGATCTCACGACCTCGAGATCATGACCTGAGCTGAAATCAAGAGTCAGATGCTTAACTGACTGAGTCACCCAGGTGCCCCACAGATTGGGTAATTTCTAATGTTCTATTTTCAAGTTCACTGATTCTTTCCTCCATCCTCTCCCTCCTGTTGATAAGCCCATCCACTGAGATTTTTTACTTTGGTTATTGTATTCTTTGATTCTAAAATTTCTATGTGATTCTTGATTGTAACTCCTACTTCTTTGCCAAGACTTTTTTTTTTTTTAATTTGTTTCAACCTTGTTTGTAATCGCCCACTGAAGCATTTTTTATGTTGGCCGCTTTAGAATCCTTGTCAGATCATTGAAAGCTCTCTGTCATGTTGGTGTTGGCACCTGTGGATTATTTCTCATTCAAGTTGAGGGTGTCCTGGTTCCTGGTATGATGAGTGATTTTTTTTTTTTATCACATCCTACACAGTTTTGGATATTATGTTATGAGACTCTGGATCTTACTTAAATCTTGTTTTTGGTAGGCTTCTTCTGACGCTGTTGCCATCAGTGGAAGGAGCCACTGCCTGGTTACTGTCAGGTAGGGACAGAAGTTCAAGTTCCCCCAGTGGCGTCAGTTGATCCCTGAGGCAGAGGTTCCTCCCTGCTGCTGGGCAGGGATGGGAGTTCCAACTCCCCACTAGACCTCCACTGATACCTCTCTGACTGGGAGGGGTTGAAGGGCCTCTTTCCTGCTCCCCAGGTGGCTTCCACTGACCATGGGTTGGGGGTACAGGTAGGGGCAGAGATGGCAGAACAGTGAACTGGCAGGAGAGGACAGGGAGAGCAGCAGTAAAACCCTGGAGTCTCCACTAGGCTTCCTCTGACACTCTGATATCATCCAGCAGGGATGGGGTGCCATGTTACCCTGTGGGGATGGAAATCCTGGCTCCCTATTCAGCCTTTCCTGACACCACCCGAGAGAGTGTTGGGGGAGCCTGCTGAGAGCAGAAGTCTGGGTTTCTACTTGGCCTTTATTGGCACGGGCAGGGTTGTGGTTCTTTTCTCTGATGTTGGGTTACAGTAGAGTGGTTCTTGTTTAAGAGTTTTCTGTCTGGTTGAGCGGCCCATTTCCTGGTCTTTTGGCTAGAGAGAACAGGCATCTATTGAGGCTTTCTTTGGTCTGTGCCCATTGGCATGTCCAGGCTGCTGGCTTCTCCAGCACCAGTCCGGGCTATATGAGGCAACGAGAAAACCTAGGGAACTCACCACCTTGAGTTCAGGTCACCGGGGTGCCTAGTAAGTCTGCTCTTTCCTCCTTCTTTCAGAGTCTTCTTACATTTGTTTTATATATAATGCCCAGGATTTTAGCTGTAGTTAGCAGGAGGAATAGGGAGAAGTTGATCCACTCAAACTGGATCCAGAACTAGAAATCTCTCACCTTTTTTTTTTTAAATTAATGACATTGATGTTCTGAAGAGTACAAGTCAGTTGTTTTGCAGACTACCCTACCTTCTGGATTTGTCTTTTTGTGTTTTTTTTTTTCTCATGGTGTCATTTATTTCATTCCTCTATACCCTGTTTTTACTGGAAACTGGAAATTAGAATGGAGACCATCTTAAATAGGTTGGTCAGGGTAGGCCTCAGTGAGAAGGTGACATTTGAGCAAAGACTTGAGGGAGGTGAGGAGGTGAGCCATACAGAAGGGTATACCCAGTAAGGGAACAACTGGTACAGAGGTCCTGGGGAAGGAGTACCCCTGGCTTATTCAAGGAACAGCAAGGAGGACCAAGTGGCCAGAGCAGAATGAGGGAGGGGAAGAGCACCAGGAGATGAGATCAGAGGCTGAGTAGGGAATAAGATTGTATAGGGCCTGTAGGCCATTATAAGGATTTTGGCTTTACCCTGAGAGACATGGGGAGCCACTGGAGGGTTTTGTCCAGAGAACTAACATGGTCTGACTTGGGTTTAGCAAGATCACTCTGGCATCTGTGTGGAGAATAGGCCACAGCGGACGAGAATGGAAGCAGCGAGACCAGTTAGGACGCTGCTGCGGGGATTCAGGTGAGAGATGATGGTGGTTTGGACCAGGGTGGTTGCTCTGGAAGTGATGAGAAGTGGCTGGATTCTGGATGTGCAGGTATCCCCCACTTTTCAAAAGTTTGCCTTACGCCACTTCGCTTTTAAGAAAGACCCACATCACTACCTGTTTTCGCCAACTGAAAGAAATCCAAAGAGGGTTTTTGCTTTTATTTATTTATTCTTTTTAAAAAAGGGGGGGTAAAAAAGTGAAAATAGCATTCGGCATTTGTTTGGCAGGCGAGCAGTTACAGAGACAGCAAAAGCAGCTAGAGCAGCCTGGCCAAGCGCTTTCCTGTGGGGAACTGCGCTCAACAGCTCAGCATCAAGTCACCGTAGCTTGGAGCTGTATCTGTGAGCCTCTGTGCTTTATCTCCATTTATTTTGTGCATTCCTTAGCAAGATGTGCCCTTGAGGTATCAGAAAAGCCTAAGAGCGGTCTGGGAACGCTCGAAAATTTTTCTGTACACATTAACGGTAATTGCTTTTTTGCCATTTCAGCTTCTGAAAGGTTTCAGAGGAACCTGTATTTTTGAAGAGAGAGTCACTAGATTTGCTGACAGAATGGATACGAGGTGTGGTTCCAAGGCTTTTTGGCCAGAGCCACTGGAAAGGTGAATGTGCCATTGACTGAGATGAGAACAGCCTTAGGAGTGGCCATTCTGGGTGGGGTGGGGGGGAGAGCAGACGTGCAGATTTGGACATGTTGAGTTTGAGATGTCTATTAGACAACCAGATGGAGATGAATAGTAAACACTGGCACTGAGGTGCTCAAAGTTAGAGAAATGGAAATGTGGAAGCAGATCATTACAGTCCCCGTGAGAAGTGCTGTTTCAGAGGGGTGTACGGAAAAGCAAGTTATCGACTCTCCTTGTGCGGGGAGGACTTAAGAAGAGTTTCACAAAGGAGATGACATTTCCAGTTTGGTCCTGAAGGATGATTAGGTGTTCATCAGGTAGTGAAAAGAGGGAGGAGTCTTGCCTTCTATATTCTTAGACCCTGGCACACACCGGTTGCTCAGTCAGACCCAACACAGTCACGAGTCGTGTGACCTTGAACATGCTCTGAGCTTCAGCCTCTTTACTTGTGAAACGGATATAATCATAGGGTTTTTGTGAGGATTAAATGTAAAACGCTTTGCACGTTCCCTGGTACACAACGGGTTAGGGTTAGTTATTTAGTTACTTGGTTGGTTACCAAGTCTAGGCTAGGCTGGTAACCCTGGAGCTTGAAGTCTTTTATATGCTCAGCAGTTTGACAATATGGACAAAAAGAGGGCTAGACTCTTCGCCACATCCTAAAAGTGGCTCAGGAAAAGAAGCCCCCTATAGCCTGGGCCCTCTGAAACGCTCTGATTGAGGAATAAGCATTGCTAAGCCTAGAGAGAATGGAGAGGGTCAAACATGCCTTCCCCATGGCCCATCCCTATTGATGGGTTCTCGCTCGTTTGCTCGCTTGCTCGCTCTCGCTCGCTCTCTCTCCCTCCACGCTTTCTCTCTCCATCCCTCCCTCCCTCTTTCATCTTTTCATTTTTAATGAATATGAGTAAAATCCCTTTAGAATCATAGTGAGCTTCTCCGCACTCACTCCAGAGAGACTCAGACTGGACTGGGTTGGCGAGGCTGGGAGGACGCGGTCAACCCTGAGACGCCTTGACACTTGGCACACCCTCGCAGCTGCTAGAGCCTGAGGCCCCAGGGAGACAGGCGCCCCCTACAGGTCCAAAGCAGCCCCGCGCCCCTCCAGGCGGTTGTGGTTGCTAGGCAACCGGGCGGCCTGCGCAGAGACTGAAGCCACCAAGGAGTAGTAGGTAAAGGGATCCAGGAGGAGGAGAGAGACCATTTCTCATCCCATCCACCGTCTCTCTGGTGCCCTCAGCAAAAGGACCCGGTTGGGGCAGGGCGGCCTGCTGCTGCCTGATAACCCGGGCTCATTCTTGAAGGTGGAGCTGTGTACAAAGTAGACAGATTTTGTGTGTGGAGAAACAGTCAGCCTTGCCCCAAAATCCTCTGGTCTCACCTGGGAGCTGGAGATCTGGGTCGCTTGAAGGCAGAAGTTTCTGGTTTACAAGTAAGGGGGCATTGCTGTGGGGGTGCATCCTTGGTGAATGGGAATTCTAGCAAATTGGGTGTGGGTGGGAATAATGTTGGTGAGTAGTCCAGCAAAGTATCAAGATTTCCCCACCATTCCCAATGTATGGATTAGGGAATTCCTACTTTATTTTTTTTTTCAGATTGTACTTATTTATTTGAGAGAGAGAGAGCACATGGGGGCGGGGGGAGGGAGGTGCAGAGGGAGAGGAAGAAGCAGACTCCCTGCTGAGCAGGAAGCCTGATGTGGGGCTCCATCCCAGGACCCTGAGATCAGGACCTGAGCCGAAGGCAGACGTTTAATGGACTGAGCCACCCAGGCACCCCGGGAATTCCTACGTTAGCCCATTGAAATACAAAGTCTCCATAGAAATGAGGATATATAAAGGGTCATTCATATCTTGGAGCCATGCTTCTCAGTGGCTTTCGCGAATTAGGTTTCCCTACGGACTTGGGAGAGATCCTGAGGTCTGTTGACCCCTGTGAGTAGGGATCGAGCCCAACAAGAAGGAAAGAAAAAGAAGAATCGGCAGGTGGTAAACACAGAATTCAGCAGTTTCCTAGTGCTGTGTCTGGTTTGGGGCTGGCAATTCTCGGCATCGTTGCCCCCTCTCTTAGGACCATGCTGAAGCACCCCATCCTTATGAGGGCCTTTGGGGACCAGAAATCCACAGCTTCTCTTCCTAGTCATCTAGTATTCTAGCCCAAGAGTGGGTCCAGGCAGGCCAAGCCTGTAGCCACAGTATCTGTTCTACTTGGGACTCTTGCCTTCACTCTCAGCTAGTACAACAAGGAGGTTCACTGTGGCCGAACCCCACGCCACGGCAAACTGAGGGGAGAGCTGTGCCCAGGTGTCTTGTTGTGGACCTTCCCTCAGGAGTTCCAAGGTAGAGATACCGGGCGGAGGTACTGGTAGCCAGAGAGGTACTGGTTCAGCCCCTGCCTCAGTCCACAACGTCTCCACAGGGCACGGCGACAGAGGGAGGCTCCTTGCTCCCTGTGCTTCCAAACTGAACTGGGTCGGGGCTGTGCCTCAGCTCTATTAATAGCCCCCTAGCCCAGCCTGCTAGCCCCAAACCCGGATGCCAGGAGCTGTGAGTCAGCAGCTAAAAATAACGGAGAGCAACTGCACCCCAACCCCAACGAGCAGCTCCCTGAGGCCCTCCACCCTCACGTTTTGGTCGGTCCCAGTCTCCAGTCCAGGGCCTCCTAGAAGTTAAGTGTGCCGTAGCTGTCCAGTCCTCCCGGGAAGACGGTAAGGATAGGCGGTGGCAGGCTCAGGGCCGGGGACTCAGGGGCCAGGGGCTTTAGGGTCTGGGACTAGGTCCTGGCATTCTGGCCCGGAGTCTGGACTCCCAGGTGACACGACTGCAGCTGAGAGCCTGGGAGCGGAGAAGTTGAGGCCGCGGGGGATTGTCAGGACTGGGTCGGAAGAGGGAGGGAAGAGCCTGGTGGGCTGCGAGGCTAGACGCCGGGGAGGGGACAGAAAAGTAGGGGTGCGCGCTGAGAGGCGAGAGCCTGGCAGTACCTGACAGGCTGGCCGCCCCGGAGCCGAGGCCGGCAGTCGGTCAGATTGAGGGGCGGATCGGGAACCGGGAAAACTAAGGAAATGCAGCTTCAAAGGGTACTGTGTGGAGGAAACCTGCCCCGGGAGACTGGGACCAGAGAGCGGTCGCAGCGTGGGCTCCCGACGCGCCTACCTCCTCCCCGCCCATCGCGCGCCGGCGCGCGGCCCCCTCCCCCCCGACCGCGCCAGCTGCAGGCCAGGTATGTTGGCTTGGACCGCGGCCCGTGTACGTATGTGCGTGTGTATGCATGGCGGGGGCGGGGCGGTGAGAAGGGAAGGGGCGGGGCCCGGGAGGAGGAGGGGGCGGGAATATAAATTCAAACTCACTTCCGTCAATCCCGAGACCGGAAGCGGTCAGGGGTCTCTTGGGAATTGTAGTTCCCGGGGGCTGCCTTGCAAACGAGCAGGGTCGTGTCCCGAGGGGCTGGTGCGGCCCCCGCCCCCCCCGTCCAACCCCCCCGCCGGGTCCCAGTCTGGCGAGAGGAGAGGAAATGAGAACCGAACCTCCAGACCTCGCCAGCGTCTTAATTCGATTTCCCTTCGTGTGGAGACACGAACCGGGGTGAATGTTGGTGCGGTGGGGGACTGAAGAGGCAGCCACAGAGTCCGCTGCGGTCCCTGGTTTTGCCTTGGCCCCTCCCTCACCCCTGCTACCGGACTCCTCATCCTAGGTCAGCTCCTCACTGGTCTCCTTAACTGATTTAGCCAGGACCTCCCGAGCAGCACACACACTGGGGAACTTGTTCCTCGAGGGGAAGGAGGGCCTGGGAACCGGACCCTGCGCGCAGCAGGTCAGAGAGGCGAAAACTTGTGGAAATCGGATTATACCCTCAGGGTCTAGAGTCAAGGACACAGGTCCCCAACCGGCACGGAAAACAGGTGGCATTCAGACGTCACGGTGACAACTGACGCGGCCTTCTTCTTGCGGAAGGTGACCACAAGGTGGAGCTACAACGCAACTCTGCGCAGCGTGCCTCGGCCACCCAGAGTGTCCCCCGCGGGGGCTGCTCTCCTGCTTCCCCTCTTGCAGCCCTTCGTTGTCCCAGGTGGTCCTCCCGCCTCCAGCCCAAGATTCTCGCCCGTGATTACCCCTCAGTGTCATGTCACATTAGACCGGGATGGAAGGTGCATCCCCCACCAAGCCCCCGCGCTGAGAAGATCAGACCACGACCAAATGGGAGTTAAATTTATTGAGTAACAAGATTAACAACATAGGAGGAGCCAACCTGTCTTGAAGAAAAGGCTGTGAACAGCAAAAAGCCACCTATGGGCACAGAATTAAATGGCTACATGGGCTCTTCAGCCCCCAGCATCTAGGCAGGAAAGCAGTTAGATTGCAGGGGTCAGGAGAGACAGTGAATGGAGTGGGATTGGTGTTTCCATCATCTTAGTTCTCTAGGAAAGGCCGTTCTGTCATCTCCTCCAGTCACTGGTCCAAGCTGGTCCATCCCTGACACACCCTATGCCTTCTACACAAGAACACGTGCACGCAGATCTGAAACATTATCGTGGCAACCTCCTTCCCACTTTCTCTGTTCTAGTTTCATTTCAGGAGAAACTTCCCGTGACTCCCTGTCTTCCCAACGACCTCAGGTCAAAACCCTAAGGGGGAGCCAGACTCCGTGGAAGCTTGCCGCATGCCCTCATAGTTCAAAACCTTCCGTTGGCAAAGTTTACCCCACCCCATCCCCACTCAGCCACTCTCCCTTCCTTGTGGTTAGTCAATCCAGACAGGCCTCAAGATTCTGGTTGGTGGGGATCCAGGGTTGGGCATTCACTCCATTATGAAATTGTTGATCCTGGTCAGCAGCACTGCTGTTTCTAAGCCTAGAGCAGGGGGTGGGGAGAGGGGAGGACACATAGGGAGTGACCAAAGGGCAGACTAGAGGAAGAGAGAGATGAGGTGAGGGAGAAGGTTCTTACCAGTTTTCTCTCTCTCCTTCTTACATCTCCTAAAGGGAGAAAAGCTTCCCATTATGAGTTCAGCCGGCCTCGGGCATGACCCTTTGATTCCCGGTTCCCCCAAACTGCCTTTCCCCCAAGCCAATTTGGGGTGGAAGGAAGGGTCTCAGAATCTCAAAGGCACCAAACAGACCCGACACCACGCTCCAGGCAGCATAGGTGGGTCTGAATCAGCCGCGTCACTGGGACCCTGGGGGAGAATGCAGACCCGGAAAGCTGAGGTGTGAAGAGCTCACCCTTGGAGGAGGAAGGTCCACAGAAGCAACAGGGTAGAGACACAGTTGGTGATGATCCACATCATTAGGTAGGTTTGAGGGGGCTACGGGAAGAGGAAAAGGCACCTGTCGGTGGCCAGAGCCCCAAAGGTAGTATACGGGGCGGCGGGGGTGGGGGGTGGAATATGTAAGGAAGAGAGGGCCAGGGATAAGGAGGAGCAGGGACAGGGGAGGAAGGGGTGGGGTGACAGTCCCAGAGCCCTTACGATGATCCAGACGGGGTAACGCATCTGCTGCAGCAACTGGCAATCATTGGTGGTGACCGAATCCACCCCTGCGCACCAGAGCAGGGAAAAGAGCCAAGGCTTGTTCACCACAAATAGGTTCACCGAGACATTATCCTGGTGCAGTGCCCTGTGGAGGTGGGAAACAGGAATATCCAGGATCACGGGGCACGAGGCACAGGAGGCAGCCCCTGTCCACGCTTGACCCTACAGCGTTGCTGCCAAGGAACTATCAGGTCGATCTTTACACAGCAGCCCCTGACCATCAGTGATTCTCTTTGCATGGCTGAACTTTGCCTCCTGGTGCATCCCACCTCCGCATCCTAGCTTTGCCATCTGGGGCCGCACAACTGTGTCTCTCTTCTTTGTCCCATGACAGCCCTTCGGAGGTCTGCGGAGCAGGTGAGCACGTCTCCGAGTCACCTCCTCCCCAGGCCCGACAGCCCCAGCTCCCTCAACCAGGGGCCGGGGACCTGGCTTCTCCTTCCCTTCGCCATCCAAACCTCGCCCAAGCTGATCTGGCTTCAGTTTCTCGGTGTTCCTTTCGAAGTGTGGGGGCTTGCCTCTGAACATGATATCCCAGGTGGGCTTGGCCCAGCTTTGAGTACAGCAAAACTCCTCCTGGCTTCTGGGCATGATGCCTGCATGCAGGCAGCCCAGGGTCGGGTTCGTTTTGGCAATGTCACAAGCCACGGATGACTCATTATGCACACTATTCAGTCAGAGCCCTGGTCTCTCTCACACGTGTTCCTGCTGAATGCCAGTATCTCCTCTCTCGGCTTTGTGCAACTGAGCTTCCTTTGGACTGCAGATAGAGGTCTTTACTTCTATCCTTGTGTTTCCTCTCGGTACATTTGGTCCATCATCTTAGCACGCGTAGGCCTTTCGGGCCCTCGATTTCATCACCAGTGTATTCATTACCAATTCATGTCTTTTGGAAACACGATCAGCGGTTGAGGTTGACTAGGACGAGACTAAAGGGAGGGCCAAAGCCAATGTCGTGTCGTGACGGCTCGGGGAAAGGTCCTTGAAATATTTGCGATTACTGGGCTATCAGTCAGGCCACGTTTTTGTTTTTGTTTTGTTTTGTTTGTTTGTTTGTTTTTTTGGTTGTTGTTTTTCCTGCCTGACCGCAGGGACCTTATAAGAGACCTTGGCAACGGCATGCTTTGCCGTCCATCCTGTTTACTGGCTGGGTCAGCTTCCGGAGCCCAGCTCACATCTGGGACTCTCTTGCCTCTCTCCCCTGGACCCCTCCTCTCTTGCTCTTACTTACCTCGGTGGTGAAGAAGGAAAGCTAAAACTGTTCTTGTGGCCTACAAGGTCCTACCCAGTTTGGCTCCTGCCCACCTCCCCAGCCTCACCTTCCCCTTGCTTTGGCTGCTGTCCCTGCTCCTCTTGCAGCTCTTCTCATCATTCATTAGCTCCTTGTGACCGTGACCAGTCAGGTCTCAGCCCAGATAGCACCTCCTCTTTAATGACTTTTCCTAATGTGGCCCCTCTCGAGCCCTCACTCCCAAGCCTAATTGCTCTACTTCATCTCCCCCCCGTTTTATTATCTTCATATCACTTATCACTCCCCAATACGCATGTAATTCGTTCGGTTTGTTATCTGTCTCTTTGTATGTGTGCCCAAAGCCTGCAACAGAGAGTGCCTGACACGGAGTGAGTGTTAAATATATTGATAAATATTTGTTGTATGTGTGAATAAATGAACGGCTTTTGCCTTCCCTGAGGTGGCTCTACCCTGCCATGAAGCTTCTCCGGGATCCCCTTGGCTCCTTTCCCCAGACACTCACTTGATATCCAACAGCGGCAGATCTTGGTAGGGGAGGTTGAGAAACTGGGGTCTTTCAGTTCTGTTGCTTCCCTGCTGTCCATATATCTGGCGCATCCTGGGTGCCCGTTGTTGGACATTGGCCCGATCTTCATCTGGTAGCCAAAGGACCTGTGGTTCGGAGAAGACAGCCGTGAAGCTGGGGAGAGCTTGGGGATTCCAGGGGCGGGGGCAGGGGCAGAGAGGTCCGACCACAGAAGTGGGTATATGAGTTGGGGTAGGGCCCTGGGGCAGGGGGCCGCCTCAAAATGATCACCATGGCCTCGGGAAGGCAGGGGCTGGGGAGAGGGGCAAGAGGGAGCACTTGGGGTCCTGGCAATATCACCATGGCTTGGGGCACCCTTGCGCTCAGCACGGTCTCCAAGGTCTGGTTCACAAATGTGTCATGGTATGTGTGATTTCGTGGGGGGCGGCGCAAGTCAAACATGATGGAAAGGTTAAGGACTGCGGCTTCCTTTAGCAGCTCTTCCAGCGTTGGTACTGACTGGTTCTCAGCCTCCTTCCGATCAGGGCCTGACAGCCGCTTGGCCCCCCAGAAGGGTTGCCTCTATAAGAACAGGAAGATTATTTCAAGACCGGAAGGAGCCTTTAGGCCATTGTCCCATCCTTCCTATTTTCACTCATTTCCCCCACTTGGTGCCCAGCTTCTGTGCACCTCTGAGCCACGGTCTTTCTTTCTTCTAACTGTGGCCCTTTCCAGACCGCCTAACACCTTACTCTGTGACTCCCAACCTCCTCCCCTCCCAGTTTCCTAACTTCCTCTCTCCTGCTACCTTTTCTCTTTGGCCTCACAGAGACCTCTGGGGTCTTGGCCCCTTGGTTTCCTCCTGGTCCGTCAGCCCCTTTCTGCCACACCTACGTCCCCCTCCCCTTGGTCCGTCCACGGCTTGAATTACTTTTCCATAGCATCCTCACCTCCGTTCCTGCCCTGCCTGCCCCCCCTCCCAAATCCGGAACTCTGATTCAACTCTATAATTGTCTGCCTCCTCCAGCCCTAAAATTGGGGAGCAGAGCACATTGTGTGGACTGTCACTATAGTCCTTTTTCACCTTCAGTGCCACTTCATCATCCTTTTTTTTTTTTTTTTAAAGTAAGCTCTACGCCCAACGTGGGGCTTGAACTCATGATCTTGAGAGTTGCATGCTCTGATGATGGAGCTAGCCAGGCGCCCCACTTAACCATCCTTTTCCTTGTTCTTGTTTTGCTCCTTCTTCCATTCCTAGTGGCTCTTCCAAACCTCTGCCACTCTCCTCTCCTCCCCTTGTAATCAACAAACACCCTTACCTCCTAATCACCGACATGGACAAAGCAAGCTATCTAATACCTATTAAGTATTGACTATGTGCCAGGTGATGTTAGAAGTGTATTATTTAATTGTCCCAATAATCCTACAGGGTAGGTCCTGTTATGATGCCTATTTTACAGATGAGGAAAATGAAGCCCAGAGAGACTACGGAATGTTGCTCAGGCTCACACAGCTAGTAGGTGGTGAAGCCAGGAGTCAAACCCAGACATCCCCTGGTCTTAATCCCTCTGATACGTCATCATACATAGAGTTCAGTGAAAAACCAATCAAGGGACGCCTGGGTGGCTCAGTCAGTTAAGTGTCTGCCTTCGTTCGGCTCAGGTCATGATCCCAGGGTCCTGGGATCAAGTCCCATATCGGACCCCCTGATCAGTGGGGAGCCTGCTTCTTCCTCTCCCGCTCCTCCTGCTTGTGCTCTCTCTCTCTCTCTCTGACAAATCAATAAAATCTTTAAAAAATAAAAAAGAAAAACCAATCAAGGTGCAAAGGAATACATGAAGTGATCCTATTTGTGCAAAATGAAAAGTACGTGTGTGTACATACGTGTGTGTACATGTATGTATGTATATATATGGACATATGGAATACATACCCAACTGTTAGCAATGAATATCTCAGCGGAGTTGGATTATGGGAGACTTTTCAAACGTTTAGGTTATTTCTCTAATGTTTAATTTTTTATGAGGAACGTGTGTTCTTTTTATAATCAGGAAAAGAGGAACTGAGAAAATAAAGTACCCTTAATGAATACTTTTTGTCACCTACAGGACTGAAGCCTGAACTGGGGCCGGCATTCAGAGCCCTTCGAGACCAAGCCCCTGCTCCCCTTGCCAGTCTCACCTCTTACTACTCCCACGAATTTTATCTTCCAGTTGCACTGAGCCACTTTTTGTCTCCTGGAAACACTTCTTCATACCTCTGTGCTTTGCATATGCTCTTCCCTCTGACTAGAGTTGTCAGTCCCTGCTTTGCCCATCTTAAAAACCATTGTCATTTCATGTGCTGCTCAGGCCTTCTCTCTTGTGAAACTGTTCTTGATCCTCTCCCACGCCCACCGTGCCAAACAGTGGCTTTGCCAAACAGCGGCTTTGCCAAATAGCGGCTTTGCTCTCTCTCCTCTCTGTTTACTTACCTACCTACTTACTTATTTACTTATTTGAAGATTTTATTTATTCATTTGAGAAAGAGATGGGGAGAGCACGAGCAGAGGGGAGGGGCAGAGGGAGAGGGAGAAGCAGACTCCCCGCTGAGCAGGGAGCCCTGTGTCAGGGCTGACACAGGGCTCCATCCCAGGACACCCCCCCCCCCCCCCCCCGGGATCATGATCTGAGCCCAAGGCGGACGCTTAACCATCTGAGCCACCCAGGCGGCCCTCTCTCCTCTCTATTTCGTAAAGCTCTTGTGATTGCTCTAGTTTTCCTATCCTGAGAGCCTGTTGGCTCAGCTCTGTCCTGTCCTTGGAGGGAGTGACTTGCGGGCAGAGATTGGATACCTATTGCTTATCACAGGGCTCAGAAAATACTTATCAATGAATGAACTTCCCCCACCCCCCCCCACCCCCTGCGCAAGTGCCCCTACAGGTGGTTGCCTCTTCTGTGAGGCTGTCTTCACCTCTAGGAACCAGGTCCCGGCATTGAGCTTCTTCAGTTCAGCGCAGGAGAAGTCGCTGCTGTGGGAGGAGGTTCTGGCTGGGAACACAGAGGCCACATCCGTGGTGCGGCTTAGGTGCTCATCATGCATGAGGAAGGGGATCCCGTCAGAGCTGAGGGCACAAGGTGGGGGTCAGAGGGCTGAGCTCTGGGACTGCTCATCACTTCCTGAGCTCCCCTGCTGCCTCCCTCTGCCCCCCCTCCCCCAGCTTCTCTCACCTGACCATCACGTCGGTCTCAAACACAGCAGCTCCACATTCGGCGGTCTTCCGCAGGGACATCAGGGTGTTCTCGGGGGCCAGCTGGGCAAGGGAATTGACAGGGAGGTAGCAGAGAAGGGTGGGAGCCTGGGAACCCACAGGCCCGATCATTGCAGCCTGGAGGAGCAGACCCATCCCACCCAACACTCACCATGGGGGCCCCTCGGTGTCCCACCAGACCAGGCTTGGGGGGTAAGTCTCTGGGCTCCATGATACAGGGTGAGGAGATGCATAGTGGGGCCAGGTAGACGGCCAGGGAAACTCCAAAAAATAGGAACAGGAGCAGAGTCTTGGGACCTGTGGGGCACGGGGAGAGGCTATGGAGAAAGGGCAGTGGGTGAGCTCTGGGGAGGGGGTGCGCAGAGAGCCGAGTACAGGTGCAGTAAAACAGAAGTGGCGGTGGCCAGTGGGGGTGCATCGGGGAGTGGAGGTGGCACCTCTTCGACGGACACGGTAGAAGGTAGCAGCCACAGGCCAGGCCAGGAGGGTGATACCAGCAACTGCTCCGATATGCAGGAATGGGGCTGTGGCCTGGGGACAAGAGCCAGTGAGGAGGGTTCTTCTCCCTCACGCCCCTCCCCTCCGCCTCCTAGGACCTGAGTCCGGAGCTACTTGCAGCCCTGGGGACCAGGGGGTTGGACGCAGGCCAAGGCTCCCACCTAGGTCCCCGGAGATTAGTCACTCACCTGCAGTGACAGACGTAAGCTACGCCATTCCTGCTGCCATTGGATGTCCAGTCCCACAAGGCCAGCGGCCACAAGAAGCATAATGAGCAGCAGCAGCATCTGGGGGGGACCAGGGACGGATGGGGCCTTCTTGGTCAACCCGGGCTCGTGGCTCCCCGGGCTGTGCCCCCCCCCCACCGCCCCTGCCCCACTCTCTGAAAACAGGACCATTTCTTTCCCCCTGACTCATCCCCGTTCCTTCTCTCACTCAACACGTATTCACTGGGCTTTATGTCCTGAGCTTGAGTCCACACGTAGGATACTGGGGTGCTCGGCAAAGACCTGGCCCAGGGGCCCCCCTCTGCCCGCTCACTCCCATCCCCACTGTACCTTGTGGACACTGTGCAGATGCAGAGGCTGACCACAGAGCCGCAGGAGCAGGGCCAGGAGCTGGAGGCAGAGGGCGGTGGGAGTAATGAGGTGCCCAGCGGGGTCACTGAGATGCGCTTCCCAGGCTGATACCTCCCTCCTGCCCTCCCCTCAGTGGCCAGGGGGCGATGCTGAGCAGGAAGGGAGGAATTAACGGGGTGGGGGGGTGGTGGTTAGGCGGGCCGCTCCCTGACCCACCAATAGCAGGGATGCATATGTGACAAGTAGAGAGATGACCAGCAGAAATGCCAGGGACCAGTCCATCCAGTGTCCCCAGTGGTGGAACAGGAATCTGTGGGAAGGGAGAGGAAAATGTCTGAGTGGGGGCAGGGGTGTGAATAGTGGCCTGAGGGGAGGTGGGGTGGGTGGGTCCAGAAGGGTGACCAGAAGGGAGTGAGGGGAAGCACTTCATGGGGCCAGGGGTCCCAAGGACTGGGGGCGGGGGGGGCACTCCGTGGAGGAATTTTCTAAGGAGGTTGGGTAGCAGGACAGCTGGGCAGGGCTGGGGATGACTGAGCCCCCAGGGGTCCCAAGGCGGGGCAGAGATTAACATGGATGCTGAGGAAGGAGGGGGTCCATGACACACTCATTGAAGTTGTGCAGGTCATTGAGAAGGATGAGCCCGATGTACAGCCAGCCCAGGGAGAGGAGAAAGGTGAGGAAGAGCAGGCCAAACCAGATACAGTCGCACTGCAAAGGGGCAGGAGAGAAGCTCACAGCCGATCCCCACTTCCAGCTCCGAGTCCCCAACGGATGGCAGCTCAGTGGGGCTTCCTGCCAGGCGTTGGGCTGCTCTGCTCTGCCTGGCAGGCAGGGACAGATTTTCTTCCTGGGGAGAGAAAGCCCCTTCCCCCCAGCTGCCTCTGAGCACACGTGGCCTCCTTATCCCCTCCAGGCGGCCTCTGCCTTGGATGTCCAGTCCCCCCCCATCCCCACTCCACCTTGCTGGTTTGCATCCTCTCTTTGGGGCATTTCCTCCAGTGGCAGCTATACAGGCAGTGGAGGCAGCGGGCCCAGACGGAGCAGCAGCCGGGGGACTCGGCCATGGTGAGGGCCTGGGAGAAGGGACACTCAGCCACCAGGCACCCTGGCAGACGGCGGATCCCAGCCTCCCTCCCAGGGCATCTCAGGAGCTTCGGGGGAGGAGCAGAGGCCTGGGCCGCTGCTCAGCAACGGGAGGGAGGTCATGGGGCTGCCCGAAGTGCCAGATTGGACAAGGATGTGAGCCGGGGCGGGGGCATAATCTCTGGGGTCTTTCTTTCCCTTGAACCCAGATACCTGGAAAGTCAGTGGGACACCCAGGAGATCCAGCCTCTTTGCAGGCAGGATGCATACCCACCCTCCCCAACTCCTCCCCATTTAACAGCATCCATCCAGCTCTGGGGATGGTGCGCTCGCCCAAGGGTGGGGACCTGGGAGAAATTGCCCAGGGTGGGGCAAATTCAGTTCGGCAAGTTGAGGCAGATCTGGCCAAGCTTCAGGCAGCCCCATGGTGGGGAGCCTTCCACCCGAGGAACCAAGAGTAACCTGAAGCAGAGGTTCTAGTTCTGACCTGGGGCTAAGGAAGGCCCAGCTAGTTGGCCAGTTGCTATGGATACAGAGATTGCACACACCACAAAGCCCTGACTAAAAGATTCTCAGTCTCCACCTCCCAAGGGGCAGGGGGCACTGTCAGTAAGAGGAAGACTGGAGGGAAACAGGCTCCTGGGTCACCTCCCAGGCTTCCGAAGGGGCCTTTCTCCTGCCCGCACACACCTGGAAAATCCAAGCCCTTTCACCCCAGTCGTGTCCCTTCCTGCCCAGTCACCCCCCCCACCCCAGCCAGGAACCCAGTCTCCACCTTCTCCCTTTTAGGGGCCCCACCCTCTGAGCTCACTTGGGTGAAAGTACAACAAATACTGGTCAAAGGTGTGTGTATATGTGTGTGTGTGTGTGTGTGTGTGTGTGTGCGTGCGTGCGTGCGTGCGTGCATGTGTGGTGGGAGGTGTGGTTGTGTTGGGGCCGGGGAGTGTTAGACCTTGGGCTTTCGGGTGACACTGAGACCTAGCAGGCTTACGGATCCCCGAACTAGGCTGGGTGTGTGTCCTTCTACCTGAGAGCGTGTGCGATTTGTGTCAGCCTTTGTATGTGCGTGCGCACTAGCGGCTGTCGGTGCTAATGGGTTTCTAAAAGACTTTGAGTGTGTAGAGGAGCCCCTGGATACACCCAAAGTGTGTGTGGTCTGAGGGACACGAGCCCTTGTCATCTGGGCTCCCTAAGGCTGTGGAGTCTTGGAGGGGAGGGTGTGGCTGCCCCTGAAACTGCCCTCCTTACCCCACCGGGGCCTTGGGAAAGGAAGATTAGGGTAGGGAGTTGAGGGGTGAGGGGGCTGTAGCTGGGGGAAGGAAAACTCTCCTCTCTCTGAGATCCCTCCCAGGGAGAAAACAAAACAAAACAAAAAAACATCCTAAAGGGAGGCCCCTGCTTCTTCCCATCCCGGGACTGGCTCCTAGTAGCGGGCCCTGGGCTCCATCCACACTTCCTGCCTACCTGCAGGTCCTGCCCCTGTATCCCAGACACGGCCTTCCAGAGTCCCACCTCCCTCCAGGAGCTGTCTGTAGGCTGGGGTCAGGATCTGAGCCATCTGAAAACCCCCATCAGGGGAGCTGAGCAGGGGTGCTGCTCCATCCCCGGGCCCGGTTGGAGCCAGTCTCCACACCCTTCCCCGTTCCCGCCTGTCAGCCCCAGCCTTCCCCAGCCTTCACACCTTGTCTCAGCGGCAGCTCCGCTCAGCTCTGCGCTCTGCTCTGCACTGCACTGCTTCCCAGCTCCTCTCCCGAGTTTGTCTGCCTCCTCCCTCTTCTAGTCCTTGGCTCAGCCCCCACCGGTCAAACAGGTGGCACTGTTGCCACCTACAGGAGGCTGCGTGGCTTATGTCCGAAGGGCTTGAGCCTGTTCTATGGCCAGTGCCCAGCCCTGGGGGGGTGGGGGTGGGAAGGGGGAGGGAGAGCAGATCTGCTTCTTTACTTGCTGCCGGTCAGGGGGCTTGGCGTGAGGAATTCCTTTTCCTTTGTGCGGCCCTCCCCATCCCTCTTGTCCCTCCTCCTGTTCCCCTCTCAGTCACTGCCGGGGCTTTGTCCCCGGGCTCAGGGAGGCGAGGGCCGAGGGCACTGGCGGGCGGGAAGCTGGGGGGAGGTGACCACACAACTCTGCAACTTGGCAGTGAGGAGAAGGGGCCCAGCCAACCCCCTGGGAAGAAGGGGTGTGTGTGTGTGTGTGTGTGTGTGTGTGTGTGTGTGTGTGTGTGTGTGAGAGAGAGAGAGAGAGAGAGAGAGAGAGAGAGAGAGAGAGAGAGAGAGAGAGAGATTGAGAGAGAGGGAGAGAGAGAGGGAGTCTAGCATTTCCCTGAAGCTCCCTGGGAGGATGGCCTTGATTCATCAGCCTCCTTTCCCTCCTGGGAGCCTACTTCCACTTCTATAAAGTGCATCGAAAACTCTATACAGGGTTGCAAGCTACTTCCTGAACTCTGGGCAGCAGATCGCCCTGTTTCTGGACCCGGGGTCCCCATGGGCTTTGTGAATCTCGGGTGACACTAGCAGCCTTCCCCTTCCCCCCATCACCCCAGACAGGAGATGGTCATTCAGGATGTAGCGAGACAGTGTGTCATTCCTGCGGTCTTGTCCCCAAGGTATCTAGAGTCTCTTTCCAGGAATCATCTGAAGAGTGGAGTGTTAGGGTCACAAGCTTTTGGAAGACGAACACGTGCAAAAGATGCTGTTACTATACATACCATCCACAGGAGAAGGCTGGCTAGCATAGGGCTCTCTCTGGGTGGGATGAGGGTTGGGGGGGGTGCTGCTGGCTTGACTGACCTCCCCTCTCTACCCTTTGGCTGATGCAATGGCTCAAAGCCTGGGAGGCTTCCACAGTGTTGGTGGGAAAAAACATCTTCTTTGGGAATAAACTCGTTTACCCCTCCCCCGACACGTACTGGATTTGGAACAGTGAGAAGGAAGACTGGCTCTCTTCTGCCAAGAGCTGGCCCCCCTCCCTCTGCCTTCCCATTGTATCCAGGGGCTCTAGTTGGCAATGGCAAGAGGCTCCCTTGCTCCCTTGTCATTAAAATGCAAAGAGAAGCAGGGCTGCTTGCTGGCGGGAGGCCAGGGAGGGCTGCCGGCCACCTAGTCCTCCTGCAGGCTTCATTTTAGACAGGTTGTCCATCAGTTTCCTTCTCTTGGGGTCTGGTGGATTCTAGAGGAGTCCTGGATTTTGTGGGCCCGGTGCTGGGGGAGCTCTGGGAGCTTTCTGGGGGGTGGGGGGAGGGGACTGGGATTCAGAATGCAGGGAGAGTTAGCCCAGGGCTCCCAAGCTCCTCAAAAGGCTGCGAGGCCAGTCAGCAGTCTGTTTGGCAGGCTGGGGCTGGCCTCATTTTTTAGCTTTAAGCAGAGCTGGGGAACCCTGATGCATAGTAAGGAGTAAACAACACCCCCCCCCTTTCAAAGGAGACAGCAGGCAGCCAGGACTGTGCTGTCCTGGGACTGGGCAGCAGTGTGGTCCCACCGGGGCTAAGCCAAGAAATCGGGCTGCAGGGTATTCAGAACAGCTACCAATGCCACCCCGGAGTCACACAAGAAGCTTCGGTGTAAGCCAGCCCTGGGTTGGGTGCTTGCACTGATTCTCCTTGAGAGCCTTCCCAGGGGCTGAGGAACACAGGCATATTTCTGCTTCTGGCACAGAGGGCCTTTCCAAACAGTAGCTAGACTAAGATTTATTTATTTACTTAATATTAACATTTTAAAAGATTTCATTTACCTCAGCAACATGGAAGACAATTGAGGGCACTGTTTAAAACGCTTAAAATCCAGAGATGGTCAGGGCAGGAAATATCCCAATATCACCTCCATTCCTGATGGGGAATGAAGGATTAGTGCCAGGCCTCCAACCTTGGCCAGGCTCTGCCATTAAGCTGAGACAACCTAGAGGAAAGACAGCCTCAGGCTCACCCCCATCGGGGAGGTGGGGGGGCAGGCAGCCTTACCTGCTCACAACTAGGAAAGAGCTAGATTGTACTGAGGTTTGGCTCCTGATGAGTCATCAAGAAGGTCAGTTGGTTCTTTCTTCAGCAGGTGGCTTAGCACCTTTCTGGAGAAGAGAGAGCAGTAGTCTGGGGCTAGGGGGCTGGAGAGTAAGGGCTAACATCCAACAAAGATTTCCTCCCTTGTGGTAACATGCTGTCCCCCCTTTGTTTTTTTCCAACAGCAAGAACCCTGAAATCCAGAGGAGTCATTAAAGAAACTCCTTCTGGCTGCAACCTGAAAGCATCTCCCAAGCCAGACAGGGGCAGAGATGATAAGTCCAACTTCAGTGGGCTTCTTCTTCAATAGGGGAGCAGCCAGAGAAGAAACTGGTATTGCTGGCCAGAGCTCGTTTCTTTTTCTTCCCTGGAGCTTTATTTTCTTGGGATTCTGTTGCTCCATGTTTCAATTCTGCGAGGCCAAGGGAGGAGGCAGCTGGGTTTGTCTTCTTTAACAGCACCTGCTCCACATCACACATTTCTTTCAGGAGCTAGGAAGGGCAGAGACAGGTATGAAGCGATCTTGGGTCGGGGCAGAGGTTCTGCCCAGCCTTTGCCGCTACAAATGCTCAGCACGTTGTAGTATGAGGTATCCCCCAAGATTGGTCTCTTGAAAAAAAAAAAAAAAAAAGACTCTGGCCTATGCCTGATTCCCACCTCCCAGCAAGCTGATTATACCTCTACCCCCTTTCCTCCCACCGCACTCTGTCACAGCTAATGCAGAGATGAATGTTAAGACAGTCAGAAATGCCAGTCTTTAGCCCACCTACCTTGCTGTTGGGAGTGGCACAGACAGGGTTAAAGAAGCTCAATCCTGGGGTAACTTCTGTGGGATCCTCCAGTTTGAAAGAGCCTTCGGAATCCTGGGTCCGTTCAACAGTGCCCAGGCCATCCTGAGAATCAGACAGGCATATGAGAAGTTCAGCTACGGAGGTTACAAAAATCAGCCTGCTCCCCTTTCACCAGTGAGGTACCAGCTCTGAGGCCCTCATCGGTCAGTCGACGCAAGTCTCAGGGAGACTCTGCTTGCGGTTTCTTGCCGTTGCAATGCTTGAAGGCAGCCTCCAAAGGCAAAGGACCGGGTAGGGGAGCAGCTGAGGGGACATCACAAAGCAGCGTTTAAAACAAGGCCGAGCCGTGGTCATTTCTTTGATTCGTCTTTCGTCCTCTGTAATCTGCACTATCCTTTTTAGCATGTCTACAGGGTGTCGTCTGTATCAGTCTTCCTTTCGGAGAAGGGAACTCAAGGCCAAGAGTGAAAAGTTACTTAGGTAACAGGGCGACTGTGGTAGAACTTGGATTAGAATTATAGCCTGTTGTCATGGCAACAGAAGCGGACTGAGAGTCAGGAAGCCCGAGGTCTAATCTTGGCTGTCATGCCCAGCTGGGTAATATTCGGTGAGTCACTTAAGCCTATCTCTGGGTCTCACTTTCCTTCCCCGTATAATGGGGGCATGGGCCTAGATAAGTGGTTTGACAACTGACATCCTCAGAGGAAGCCCGGTATAGAAAAAACAAGTAGAGAGCAAGTTGCTCTGATCGACACGGGGTCGAACTGAGCCAGGCCATGGTCGTCTGTTCAAGAAGCACGTCCACGGAGCCACCGAAGGACTCCGGAACCTAAACTGGAAGAACCATGGGGACAGAGAATCCTTAGGGTCCCTGCTACTTCTACGATTCTCAGCCTGACCCCCAACTTGCCACGTTAGTCCTCTAATGACTACCTGCCTCGGAAGTCATTTTAATAGAAGACCCAGGGCAGAACTGCCCATGTGCAGATGTTCAAGAAACGCACAGTGGAGGATCATTATACTAAGCCTGCTAGAGTTGTTGTAGATCACAGAGAGAGCTAGAGGAACAAGCTTATGCCATGGGCACAGGGAGGTGTAAGGCAGTCTGTTTCCCTGAGTTTGCTCTTCCCGGGAGCAATATAAGGAGGGCAGCTACAATTAACTTGGCCCACAACGGTGACTATTTGAAAGACCAAGCTCCTGTGGGTCTTTTCCTAGAGCCACGGGGTAGTTGGTTCCCATGGAGAGGGTCTAAGCAACTGTCTCAAGATGTCAGAAGGATTAAGTTCCTTCCTGGAAGCTGCCACGTGGCCCTTAAGAGTTCCAGCTAAGCCTCTGGACTAGTTTGGTCCTGCATGTCTATGTGCCTGTAGTTGCCTGCTTCCCTGTTCTTTGTTCTGGCCTCAGAAACTGTACCCAAACTTCACAGCCAAGGCTGGGCATGGGGAGCTGCATATCTGGAAGTCTCCCGCGAAGGGCTGTGGGCTTCTGAAGGGGCTACGTCGACAAGGCTAGCAGAGAGCAAGAAGGAGCGAGAAGTGAAATGGCTCTGGTTGCAGAGGGCACGAGAAGGGTCGGGGGAGCTGTGCAGGAGACGCCAGGCTTTAGGGTGGCGGGAACCGGGGGGGAGGCCTGAAGGGATGGCGAGGGCCAACAGAGCTGGTCCTACCTTGTCTTGCTGGCGGTTCCTGCACTTTGTGGGGTCACAGCTGCAGTCCACGCCACAGTCCGACTTCTGTCTCCTGCACCCGCACTGCTTATTCCCACACCAGCCCTTGCAGGAACACTGCAAAACCAGGTTTGGAGAAACACACGTCACTGAAAGGCTTAGAAGACCAACGTAAAGTGCCTCCCCTTCATTTGCAAGCCTTTTTAGAAGACATGGAAAGCGGAAAATGGAAACGGAAAATTGGCCAAGCTTCTTTCTCCTCGGTCCCCTCTTCTTTAGGGAAACAGTGATCCGCAGAACCACAAGAGGTTGCCTAACCACACGTCATGCTAGACAAATCCATTTTCTTGTTTGGATTGTATACTTGAAAGACAGATTGGATGGATACCAGAATAATGCAGGGTAACTGGCAAAGCCTCTCATGATGATTTTTTTTGAAGATTTTATTTATTTATTTGAGAGTGAGCGAGAAAGAGAGCATGAGCAGGGGAAGAGCAGAGGGAGGAGCGGAGGCAGAGGGAGAGGCAGACCCCCCTGCTGAGCAGGAAGCCTGATGCGGGGCTCCATCCTGGGACTCCGGGATGATGACCTGAGCCAAAGGCAGACACTTAACCACTGAGCCAACCCTCAGGTGCCCTCACGATGATTTATGGTCAAAGCGACGGTAGTAGGGTTATAGGTGTGTATAAGGGCTGAGTATACTTGCTCGATATCTTTAGCTCTACCCAGGGGTACTTTCACCCAACTCACATTTCTGCACTTTGTTCAGTGTCAGCCTGGGCTACGTCCTCAGCAGTTTATTTGACATTTTAATAAATCACTGAGGATATGAAATAAAATCATTTACATTTGTATAGTACTTTATAATTTCCAGAGTCCTTTCATATATATTAATACCAAATCTCATTTGATTCTCATAACCATTCTACAGGGTAGGCATGTTTATTGGCTGTTAACAATGGCACAAAACTGGAAGGATGATTAATAAGTAAGATAACAGAATCACAATTCAAAAATATTTTGACAGGCTGGAATTTTGGGCTGCAAGTCGAAGGAGAAGTTCTAACAAGGATGAACAGAAGTCTGGCATCTGGGTTCTCCCCACATCAGCCATATAAATATAATATGGGGGGGGCGAGCTGGCTTAAAAGTACTTGGTGCAAAAAGAGCCTAAGGATGTGGGGTGTCAGCAAGCTCCATGAGTCAACACTGTGAGATGGCTGTCAACAAGCAGATCGATCAGTCAGGCAGAAATTGTCCAAGTTCATCCTTGATTGCGACATCCAGAAATGAGCATCACTTCCTAATATTGGTATGGCCATTGGGAGGTAGACGGACACAACACAACGCCCTTGTTTGGAAATCATGGGGAGCAACTGCTTCACTAGACTCTGGGTCAGTCAGACCCCATTTGATAGAACGTGCCATAATTAGGGCATCATAATTTTTTTCGGGTATATAAAAGCACAGACAACAATGACAAAATCCACTCATGTTCTCACTCTTCCCTTAATAACTAAAATACAGATATAACTGAAGCCTCCTACCTACCCTTTCCTGATCCCATTCACCTCCCTCTCTCCCCAGGACAAAGTCTCTTGAATTAGGTGTTTATTAGTCCCATGCAGGTCTTTTTTTTTTTTTTAACCACATATGAGTTTCCGTTAAAAAATAGAAGGAATGATCTTACATGTTTTGAAACTTTATATAAGTGGTATCTTATTATATAGCACTGTTATAAGTGCTTTCCATGTATTAAACCCACTTAATCAGTAGGTATGTTTCCCCGTGCACACATTCGGGAGTTTAGTGTGTGTATGTGTTTAATAAAGAGGACATTAAACAAAACAAAACAAAAGGCAGGTGACCAGTGTTATAGGAAGCAATGTTATAAGAGAAATGGTGGAAGAAGGGGGGATAGTTTGGCTTGGAACAAACATAGGTGGCAGAGCTCACAGAATGATGGATTAGAGCCAGAAGAGACCTTGGTGATCGTCTGGAGCCTGATTTGATGTATGAAGCCCCTCTCTAATGTCCCTGGTCTAATTATCTGAAGCTCTATTTATCCTGAGATGAGGATAGTTTCTATATAACTTCTGACCACAGGACCCAGTTCTGCCATCTGGATGATAAGGAATCAGTTTAACCACACTTGCACAGCATTCTTGTTCAAACCCTCAACATAATTTCCACTACCCAGTCCCCCTCTGTCCAGATCTTCTCAAAGCTAAATATACATAGCTTCCTTAACGATCCACCACATGACATGGTTTCCAAGAATCCTCACCACCTTGGTCATACACCAGTTTGTCCAAGTTCATCCTTAATTGTGACATCCAGAAATGAACATAACTTTCTAATTTTGGTGTGGCCATTGTGAGGTAGACTGACACAACACAACTCCCTTGTGTTGGAGACCCAACGGTCTTGTTCATGAGGCCTAAAAATCACAGTAGCTTTTTTTCCTTTGTCCTATCTTCGTGAATCCATACTGAGTTTACAGTTAAATACAAGCCCTTAAGTCTCTCTCATAGAACAACCATCATCATTCTGTTAGTTGTAAAGGTAAAAGAAACCATTATAATATCTTTTTTCCTGATTTTGAGATTAATATATATCACTTTAAAAATCTGAAAATCAAAACCATGATTTTAAATATTTAATAGCTGTAGTTTCTTCATGTAGAAATGTCCATTTATTTAACCAGCCCCCTAATGTTAGACATTAAGATTGTTTTCAAAGAAATTGCTTCCTATTACCAATCATATTACCATAGATTCCTGCTACATAAACACAGTCTAAATCTTCCCGCTATCGACAAGGCTCTCCATGATCTGGCCCCTAACTACTCCTTTGGCCTGACCTTGACTACTCTCTCCCACTTTTCAACACTCTCCAGCTACCTTGGCCTTTCCAGATGTTCCTTGATAAACCAAACCCATTCTTGCCTGAGGGGTCTTTGCATTTGCTGTTCCCTTTTCCTGAAATGTTTTCCCTCTGGTTCTTTCCCTGACTTGCTCCTTTACTTTGCTGAGATCTTTTTGCTTAAGTACCTCCTCCTTGGAGAGGCCTCTCCCAAGCACTCTTTTAAAGAACTCTTTTCCTACCCCAGAATTCTCAATGACTTCACTATATTTTCTGTTTATCTCTTATCATCATCTAAAAATTACTTTATTTGGGGGCACCTGGGTGGCTCAGTTGGTTAGGCATCTGCCTTCAGCTCAGGTCATGATCCCAGGGTCCTGGGATCAAGCCCCGTGTTAGGCTCCCTGCCCAGCTGGGAGCCTGCTTTTCCCCCTCCCTCTGCTGCTCCCCCTGCTTGTGCTCTCTTACTCTCTGTCAAATAAATAAGATCTTAAAAAAAAAATAATCTTATTTGTTTTTCTGGTCATTGTGCTCTCTCTGTAAGAATGTGTTTAGTTTCATAAGGCCAAGGATCTTACCTGTCTTGTTTGTTGTATCCTCAGCACCTAGAAACAGTGCTTGATATATAGCTAGGTGCTCACAAAAGTTTTGTTGAATGAATACATCTTTTTACGTACCAGTGACTATTTCCTCAGTATAAATTCCTATGTGTAAACTTACTGAGCCAAAGGACAGGAACATTTTTAAGATTTTTTTTTAAATTTTTATTTATTTTTTTATTTAATTGAGAGAGAGAGAGAGAACACAAGAGGGGGTAGTGTCAGAAGGAGAAGCAGACTCCCTGCTGAGCAAGAAGCCTGATGCGGGACTTGATCCTGGGACTCTGGGATTATGACCTGAGCTGAAGGCAGTTGTTTAACCAACTGAGCCACCCAGGCGCCCTTTAAGATTTTTGATACATACTTTTTTTAAAAAAGATTTTTATTTTTTATTTTATTTTTAGATTTTTATTTATTTGACAGAGAGAGACAGTGAGAGAGGGAACAAGAGCAGGGGGAGTGGGAGAGGGAGAAGCAGGCTTCCCGCTGAGCAGGGAGCCCGATGTGGGGCTCGATCCCAGGACCCTGGGACCATGACCCAAGCGGAAGGCAGATGCTTAATGACTGAGCCACCCAGGCGCCCCAAAAGATTTTTATTTTTAAGTAATCTCTACACCCAACGTGGGGCTTGAATTTATAACCCTGAGATCAAGAGTTACATGCTCTACCGACTGAAACAGCCAGGTGCCCCAGATTTTTGATACATATTTTCAAGTTGCCTTCCAGAAGTACCCCAATTTGCATACCTAATAGCAATAGACAGGAATGCCCACATTAGTCACCCTTGCCAATACTGGACATTATAATAAAAAAATCTTGCTTCTTTGAATACAGAACAAAAGACAGAGTTCTGTGACATGTCCTAGAGACACCTTACCAAGATGACATTGATCCATTGACTGCAACAGCCTGGGTATGGTCCTCTGACATTCATAAATTCATCTAAATGCTTCCAAAACACTCTATTATCCTGTTGATGTGACTCTATTTTATCTAAAGGGATAATAGAATGAGAGTGGTATCTGAAGGGCTGCCATAAGGAACAACAATTAAGACTTCTACACAGTCACCCCCCATTGGGATGATTTATAGCATAGTACATTTTGGCTCAACAAGGAACAACCTCCTAACAGTTAGTGGACTACAATGGGCTGCCCTATGAGACTGTGAGCTTCCCAGTACTAGAAGTTTTCAAGCAGGCAGAGGCTAAACACCTGGTAGTGGTACTATGGAACAGTCATGACACACATGACAGATGTATTCATCACATGAATGCCATTTCACTAGCTTTAACTTCATCCTGTTCTCTTTCACACCCAGGACCCAGATCAGAATGTAAGAGAGGGAACATGACCTTGCCCTGGGCATGACCTCAAATATATATGGATGTGGTACACGGGGTGTGTGTGTGTGTGTGTGTGTGTGTTGTCACAACAGCTGGCAGCCCACCAGCATGGCCCAACACCACAGCTGACAACCACTATAATAGAGGGATTCTTTAATATAGAGTGGAAAGTAGAGCTGAAAGATCTCTGGGGTTCCTTTAAGCCAGTGGTTTTCAACCCTGGCTACACATAAGAAATCCCTGGAGAGCTTTTCAAAAAGGCCAGATCCCACCTCAGACCAATTAAATCAGAATATCTGGGGGTGGGGTCCCAAGCTCCCTATGTTGAAAAGCTCTCTTGGGGATTCTAATATGCAGCCAGAGCTGCGAACTATTGCTTTAGAGTCTGTAATTCTTCTGGCACTGATTTCAGTGTTACACTGTGTCTGAGAATAAGATCTGGTAAAAATTTTAACATGAAGAACATCAGACCATGACTCGGGAAGAGCCACACATGCAGTCTCCCTTGGATTCAGCTGCCTCTGCCTTTCATAACTCCTCTATCTATATACGCCCCAACTGATCAATGTTGGCCCATAGGTAGGGGCATCTCTACGCCCCTATTCAGCAGGAAGAAGTTACAGAAGATGAGACCTTCACCCTCAACAACTTTAAAGATTTAAGGGTCAAAACTGTTAGAGGGGGATGATGTGGGAAACAAAGGCAGAAGAAAAATTATTAAATTTCCTTACTACCTACAGTCCACTGACAAGTCCTTGAAACAGGCAGAGTAACCTTCCTCTAGGGACTCAACTGTCTCGATGCTGACACTCTGCTAAGGGCAAAAGGCCATCCTAGCCTGAGCACCCCCTGCCCCGATCCTGTAAGTCTACTTTAACATATAAAGGAATTTAGAAATTTCCTTTTTCTCTAAACTCCTCAAGATACAGGTTAGCAATCATCTCCCAAGTATACGGCCCACCGAGATACATCTGAAGGGTCTCATGACTGAGGTTTTATTAGATGTAATAAATGATCTTTTCCCAACAATAGCTAGCCCCCTCAAGGTCCCGGAAACCTGGCTTCCAAAATTCCTTAGAGACTTATGCTATCCCTAACCCCCTCCCAACTTGAAAGTATATAATGGGCCACTCCTTGTGACCCCATTGCAGCTCCTTCTGCCCAAGGGTCCTGTTCCCGTGCTTTAATAAAATCACCTTTTTGCACCCCCCCCAAATAACCCCAAAATCAAAACAAAACAAAAACCCAGACTATGACAGGAGACCCAGGCTCTGGTCCTATATTTAATATTTGGTATGACCTTGGACAAGTCACTTCACTCAAGTTCCTCTCCATTCTTTCATCACCAAGGGAAGAGATAAGAATTCCTGCTCCCTCTTTTCTGCCAAAGGGGACAAATGAGAATATTTGTAAAATGCTTACAGTGCTTTAGTAACAATACCTGCATGATATTTTCTTCTTCACAAAGTGCTTTTGCATATATTCCTTCTTTTAACTACTCAGACACCATAAAACACCATATATAGGTAGTATTATTAAAACTCCTTAATTAATTAAAAAAACATATTTATACAACTTTGACTGTTACTTTGACTCAGGATATTAGTGCTGGAAGGTACCTTGCACATCACTGATTCCAGTCTAATCCCATCATTGCATAGGTAAGGAATTCGAAGCCTAGGGAGATTAAGTGACCTGTTTCAGGTCATCCAACTTAGCCAGTGGCAAACTCAAGACTAGAACCCATGTCTACCTGGCTTCAAAGCTATTACTTTTACTATAGCACGTGGCCTGTCCCTCAGCATCTCCTTAGTACATATAGGAAACATGGTTGAGTGAGGAAGCCTACTTTTTCAGCATTAGCTCTAGTGGGGTCATTAGTCTGGTGACTGCTGCAGTCTCCTTTAAAGCCATCTCGTGATAACGCCAGCCCATTTCAGCTGGGTTGGAATTACAGATAGGATGGCCTTCGTGCAAAGCATTAAGGTCTCCAGCTACTGTGTCTACGAGCAGTCTGATCAGAGAGCAGATAGCTCTCTGCTATACATAATACATGGCATCCATGTACTTTGAGGTTGCTAAAAGGGAGAAACTAGATCCTGTGCCAATTTGTTCCCCTTAATGCCCAGTTATATTCTCTTCTCAAGTTATTAAATCGGGGAAAAGCCTAGAAAAGAATAATCTCTCACGGTTTTAGACATAGATTTTATCATTGATAGCCAATACATACTTGCAATTTTTACTAGATTCCTCTATTTCCCTTTTTACACGTGGAGCAACATTGCTATGATACACACAGTAAGCTTGCTTCGAGCACAAGTAAACACATATTTGCTTCACATTTGGACACGTCTTCCCAGGGGTTTTAGGTCCTCTACCATTTGTTTCTGTGTGTACTTCTCAACTCCGCTTCCTATTCTTAGCTGACTGTCGTATCTACATTCAGCTCATGCTCTCTACTTGGGTCAGAGTAGAGTCCGTAAACATTTGTTGAATAAGTGAATGAAAGTCAGACATGTTCTGCCCCATCTTCTGTAAGTGTCCCAACCCCCTGTCCTCTACAACTAAGTCTTTGTGATATGCCATTCAATGTGCCAGCAACGGCCTCCCACTCGCTTCCAAGACCGTATTTCCCTTTCCGTCTCATGATGCAGTAATGGTCGTCTCTTTTATGGTACTTCCTAAACTATATCTACTTGGTTTGGCCTTATAGTCACTCTTAAAAATCCCTCAGTCCGTCTCCCTGAGATGAATATGCTGAGGTTCTTTGGTATGCTTCTATTTCTTTGCCTGGTTTTCCCACTAGATTATAAGCTCTGAGGCTAAGGATGAGCTCTTACTCCCACTAAGAGCATGTGATATGTCACATTCCTGATGACTCTTTCCAAATGATTTAATGCCACCATGACTAGCTATTCCTCACGACTTGCTTCGCTCCAGTGTTGTGGCCGTCTCAGGCTCAGTCCCCTATGTGGTGCTCAAGCAGCTAACAAAATCGAGTTAACCTTCCAGGAAGCCGGCTAGGATCCTTTATGAACTGTCCTCCTTCAGTGGGATGTGGCCACAGGGCACAGTTGGGGTAGTGGTGAACTATAGTGCCTGGGAAGTTAATGTTTCAACATAAAACATCTAGGTTTGATAATTACGTAGGACTATCATTGTGGAAGTAAATAAAGCATGCCTCAAAGTCACTTTGTTCCTAACTAACCTTAATGTGGTGTGTTGGATCTTAATTATTAGCCCTTTCTATAATTCCTATTGCCCCTTAGCCTAGGGAGCAAAATTACTCTATGAGGCAAGGAAGATAAAGTTCCCACTTAGCTTCTGGTCTGCAATTTTTACTGATAGAACCATGACATGGTAGAAACAAACTGGACTTGGAGTGAGAATATTTGGTTTCAAGTCCTGACTGTTCTTGGTTTTATGACCTTGAGCAAGGTCATTTTCCTCCTGTGGGTCTCAAATCCATCTATAAAATGCAAACAATAAATACCTCACTGGATTTTTTTTGTTTGTGATGAAAAAAGGAGATAATCTGTATGAGAATGGTTTATAAACTGCAAAGTGCTATAAAAATATGAAGGATTATTATGATCGCTTTGGAACCAGCCTCAGTGAAATGGTACAGAATACTACCACCCGTTCAGACCTCATAAGAACCTAAAAACACAAAGAGAGCCATCTTGTGCATGCAGGCAGCCTTCTCTGCTAGCCCCAGGTTCCATACAGAGCTGGCCCAACAAGGACTCCTCAGTGGAGCCAATGCCTTTGAACGGGACCGAGGGGCTCAGGTGCAGGGCATGGGGCCAGCAAATCCCCACTGGCAGTGAAGACCAAGGACTAGAACCCCTGACAGAGATGAGAGCTGCCTCCTACCCCTTGGATGTTCTTCTTGGACACCTTAACTAATTTTGTTGGCTTCCATTCCTCATCATCCCCATCATCGTCATCATCACCAGCACTGTCCTCAGGCTCATTCACAGAATGCTCTGAATAATATTTTAGATCCTCGATGTCCATGCTTTGTTCCAGGAACTTTTCTTTAAAACGGGAAGGTTTCGGCTAAGAAGAAAGGTTTACAATGATTAGTTAATAAAATTTTAAAAACACACGTAGATCAAATCTTCCCAGTAGCTGCTGCCAGCTATCTTCTCAGAGCCGAGATTTTGGACTCCCTCAAATATAGCCCCTTGGCTTTCCCAGTCAGAATTAATTCTGCTGGATAGCCTTTGGCCTTACAGAGTCTTTGAAGGGATGGAAACTGAAGGGGTAGAGGCTGAGCAATCTGAGGGAGGAAAGAAGGACTCATGATATGATGAGATAAGTATCTTTGGATGGACAGCTGAACACTGCTCTTTTCTCCTGCTCCTCCTCCGTTGTTACATAATGCCTCTACATGGCCAAAAGTCAGCCTTCTGGGGAGGGAGAATGCCTATTTTCCTCAAGAGTGTACTGTAGTTTTATTTGGGACTCCAAGGCAAACGGAGATGCTGGAATTTGGGATTTTTTAAAGATTTTATTTTTAAGTAAGCTCTGCACTCAATGTGGGGCTCGAACTCACAACCCTGAGATCAAGAATCGCATGCTCTACTGACCGAGCCAGCCAGGCGCCCTGGGGTTTGGGATTTTTCACTCAACCTCTTCTAAAAGACAAATCTAGCACACTCACCCCCAACCGTGGCCACCCGAAGGTATTACCAGCACTGAGCAGTTTACCTTAGGTGGGATATATTCAAAAGAAGAGTCTGGAGATAGAAGGGTATCCTTAGGAAGATGAGGTTTCTGTCTGCTGGCTACCTGGAGGAGGGTCAGTTTCTGTTTGAAAAGAGAATGCACAGTGTATACTGCAGGGCAGCTTCCGGGAGTGTTAATGGCTAAAACATAAGGATTCCTAAGTTAGCCGCATTGAAACCATAGTAAAGCAGGCTGAAGGACTCTCACTTTAGAAGATCAGTATTAGATTCAGAAAAGAGCAGACTAAAAAATGTGTATTTATACCATTTTGAAATGCACATGACCATATCATACGGAAAGTCGCTACAGACCTCAAAAATAGAGCCGACTCTTCATACTCGGGGCTGCTCCCAAGAGCTGCCCTCAGTTGCAACAGGGTCTCCCAGGGCTTATTAAAAGTGGGTGGGAAGCCGTATTACCTGCTTGATGATTTCATTCTCTCGGAGAAGCTGCTGATTTTGCTCGCACACTTCTCGCATCTTCTCAAGTTCTTCATCCTATTTCCAAATAGTGCAGTGATAGGTGGGGTTATTTTCGGCACTACATGTGGGTTACCAAACAACTCACATAGATGAAAACATAGTGCTGCCAAGTTGCTGGAGCAGATGGTTTTTGTACAGCGGGCACCGGCACCCAGAAAAAATGCCTGATTCCCACCAGTGCCTAGGTGTCCTGAATGCCACTTCTACCCCAACGCTCCCAAGCGGTCCTGACCGCACTCAGAGGAACCATGTGCTCTGCCCTAAATGCTCTCCTTATTCTCTTCTATTCTCAAGCCTTATGTCCCTTATGCATTCACATCAGGATGCTGATTAAGAGACCCACATGGATAGTTAGCTTTGTTTCTTTCAAGTCTACAGATGCTTTTGTTTACCCTTCTAAACACAGACTAGGCAGTTTATTTGCTACTCTAATAACCCTGATTAAACTTCCTGGCACTTAAGACAACCAGATTCACAATTCGTGCATATGACTTTAACTAGTTTGGTTATGTCTTTGATGGGAGGTGCCAAGGAAACCCTAGAGACTGGTGCTTCAGAAAAAAAAGGATTCTAAGTTGGACAAAATAGTGTTCCAACACGCTGCTAAGGGGTGTGGTGTTCCCAGGCTCTGGGAGATATTTAGACCCCAGGCACTTTACAAACATGTCAGGTCTCAGCTCAGAACAGGCTCAAAAAGAGAAAGCTGAATGCCCTTAGGATTCTATGGGATGACTGAACTTTCTCAACCCTTTTGGAGCTCAGGGCTGAGGCAAGGAACCAGGAGGCCTCAAAGTCTGGTGTGGAGTACGTAATGTCATTTCCGTACCAAAAAGGAGGTTATGCTATGCATGGTTACATTCTAAATACCCCTAAATTGATCAAATAGGGCCCAAAGACCATAGAGGTTACTATTATAAACCCCTTTTCAGTAGTTACTCTCTGCTGCAAGTACAATGGTATAAATCAGTCAGGATTCGCAGCCGGGCCTGCGGACCCCATCTCTGGAGACCCTCGCCCCATTATCATACCTGACACTTCAGTGTGCTCAGCAGCTGGTGCTCCTTCTCACTCACTGACTCTTCTAGCTGCTTCTCTGCCATTTGGCTTTGCTGCAGCTGGCTGAGAAGGTAGAGCACCTAGAGAAAGACACAGCCCAATGGGACCAACGGCATGAGAGGAGAAAGGAATTCCGGCTTAGTCCAAGCGGTGAGCCAGAGGAGTCCTCTGACTTAGAGGTCCCTGTTATCTTTCCATCTCATGGCTTGAAGCAGTAAGCGCAGCCTCGATGTTAATCTTGCTATCAAAGCTGGAGGCTAAGAGCCACTGTGTGTGTGTCAGCTTCGACAAGTAATTTCTTTCTTTCGGGTTCCTCATTTGCAAAATTTGGAAAAGACGACTACACAGGCCTCCGAAGGCAACTTCATACCCCACCCCTCACTGTCTTTTCAAAACTAACAACAAAAAGCAATGACCCTCTGTTTCTCAGTATAGCTTCTGGGCCTGCCAGAGCTTACCTTCTCTTGATGCTGCTGTTCCACCCTGACCAGCTCTGCCTGTAACTCGGTCTCGATCTCAGCAAAATGATTTCGTTCCTCAAACAGCATCTTCTGCATGTCAGCGCAGCTGGCTTTGTTCTGTTTCAGGCTGCTTTCAAGCTTGCTGACCTGTATTTTGGAGGAGACCAGCTGGAAGGGATAAAAGAAGATGAGTTTATTTGGAGAATGGCCACCTTTTCCCATTCATTCGGCAGGAGAATGTCAGCTTTCCTGAAACAGACTGAGAAAAGTTCCTCCGTGTCCAGAGTCCATTTTTTTCCTATGTCACATGGATTCTACCAGTGAATAGGAACAACGCCACCCAGGCCAAGAGTCCATATTTCTGTTGAAATCGAGCTCTTCGAGCTAGGAGCCATGGCTAAGGTCATTCAATCTCTTGCTCTGTCTCCCGGCAAGAATGAACTGAACACAAACAGTATCTGACAACTCCAAATTCTGATATTTAAGACTTTCTTCATTCTGAAGAGGAATCCATAGGACACACCCTTATGGCCAATTATGTCCCATGTCAGAACGTCTGAATTCGCGTGTTGAAACTAGTAGACATGTTAGCTGGTGCTGTAGGTCTGGCTCTTCAGGCTAGACTGATATCCTAGGCTGGCCTGGTTTTATAGTCTCTACTAGCCCACACGGGGAACATCATAAATACCAGTGTTCACAAGACTAATCAGGATTTCCTACTTGGTAGGACGAATCTGCTAACCCTATCCAAAAACATATAAAGGACAACATCGCTCAAACTTCCAGAGTTGGAGTTTATATGCTTGTCTCAAAGTGAAGATGCCTCAGTGACAACGTAAGATGATATATTATTATTATTATTATTATTATTATTATTTTTTAAAGATTTTATTTATTTGACAGAGAGACAGCAAGAGAGGGAATATAAGCAGGGGGAGTGGGAGAGGGAGAGGGAGAAGCAGGCTTCCCACAGAGCGGGGAGCCCAATGCGGGGCTCGATCCCAGGACCCTGAGATCATGACCTGAGCCGAAGGCAGACGCTTAACGACTGAGCCACGCAGGTGCCCTGATATATTATTTTAAAGCCAGTGAAGATGTACTTTCCTTAAGATGAATATATGTCAAAAGATGATTAGGTTTCCTCTTTTCTAGATTGTATCTTAAACTTTTTGAATACACATCTCATAGGTGTTTTTTTATTTTTTTTAAAAGATTTTACTTATTTGAGAGTGAGAATGAGAGATAGAGCATGAGAGGAGGGAGGGTCAGAGGGAGAAGCCGACTCCCCGCTGAGCAGGGAGCCCGATGCGGGACTCAATCCTGGGACTCCAGTATCATGACCTAAGCCGAAGGCAGTCGCTTAACCAACTAAGCCACCCAGGGGTCCCTCTCATAGGCGTTTTAAAAAGTAGTGCAGTATAATAGTTTCTGTTTAACCAGTGGCCTACTATGGCATCCTGATTATTTTCCTAGTAATAATAGCAGACATTTATTGAGCACTTGCTGTACGCCAGGCACGACAGGTATCAACTTGCAAGTCATATATTTTTCTAAGTGACTGGCCTGTACTTGTTCACACCAACCTTTACCCATAAAACTATCTCTCTAATACTAGTGTCATTGCGGCTTCTACCATGAAAAGTGGCAATAACGCTACGACGGTATTCCCGGCTAACATCTTATTTCAACCTACCCAGCCAGACCCCTAATTGCTGGTAGGAATAGTGATGCTTACCTCTCCAATTAAATATTTCAAGGCACACTTGGCTTCCAGGATGGTAGCAATATTCTCCCAGCGGTGTTTTGGCCTGTCTTCACTTTCTGCATCCAGCAGCTTTTGCTGTAGGTCAGCAATCTGAGCACACCTTCAAGGAAAGAAACAGCGAGACTTACTTTGCTAGCATCCTCAACACCAAGGAGGAGAGCTCTGTGGGACTCTTCAGATAGGTTTATGGATGGAGGTATTGGTGAAATAGCACTTAAATAATGACGGAATCGGGGCGCCTGGGTGGCTCAGCCATTAAGCGTCTGCCTTTAGCTCAGGTCATGATCCCAGGGTCTTGAGATCAAGCCCCACTTTGGGCTCCCTGCTCGGTGGGAGGCCTGCTTCTCCCTCTCCCACTCCCCCTGCTTGTGTTCCCTCTCTCACTGTGTCTCTCTCTGTCAAATAAATAAAATCTTAAAAGAAAAATAATGACTGAATCATCTGGCTAGGATTTTATACAGTATCTCAAATCCTGATGCAAAAGGAACCTGAGAGACTATCCAAATGGTTTTATTTTATTAAATAGTGGTTGCAATAAATGGGTCATATAGGGGGACTTGGAAAGATTTGTTTTAGTAGGGCTTCTGTTGCAGTGCATTGACTGCAATGTGACTTTGTCTTGAGGCCATGTAAGTTCAGAGTGTGATATAGTGGCTCAGTTATGCAAGGAGAAGAGTCAGGTTGGAGACCTGAAGGAAAAAAATTCTCAAATGTACAAGCACGGGGGCGCCTGGGGGGCTCAGTTGGTTAAGCGTCCGCCTTCGGCTCAGGTCATGATCCCAGGGTCCTGGGATGGAGCCCCGTGTTGGGCTCCCTGCTCAGCGGGGAGCCTGCTTCTCCCTCTGCCTCTGCCCCTGCTCGTGCTTTCCCTCTTTCTCTCTCTCAAATGAATAAAATGAAATCTTTAAAAAAAAACAAATAAAAAAAGGGCAAACAGGTAGATGTTCTTTGCTGGAACCAAATACTAAATTGAGACCGATGGCTAGTGCTGTGAGAGGTTATCTTGAAGTGCCTACCACAGAACAGAGAAGTTTCTAAGAAGACTAGATACCCTGACCCCGGTTATAGCTTACAGATGCTTTCTGATCAAGTATGGCCTGAGAGCAAGGTTTCCATAGTATTTCAGTTTCATTAACAGCTTCCTTCTTAAATTTGCAGTGTATCCAGTGAGAGGTAGTACGCCAGCATATGTGAAACAGACTGCTATGTAGGGTACTATAAAAGAAGATGGGGACCAAAATAATCCAAGATAGCAGTTCTCAAATCTTAGAGTCTCAGGACCCCTCTATACTCTTAAAAATTATTGAGGACCTCTGAGAAATTCTGTTCATATACATTGTACCTACAGATATTTACAGTATTGAAGGTAAAACTGAGAAAAAAATTAAACATTCATTAATTCACTTAAAATAACAATAATCCATTGTAATATACTTTATGAAAAATACATTTTCTAAAACAACAAAATAATTTAGTGAGAAGAGCAGGACTCTGTCACAGTTTTACGAATCTCTGTAATATCTGACTGAGTAGAAGACAGCTGGATTCTCACATCTCCCTCTGTAATCAGTCTTTTGTGACATGTTCTGGTTGATGTTAATAAAGACAATCTGGCCTCCCAGGGATATGTAGTTGGACCAAGGAGGAGCATTTTAATAGCCTATTCAGATAACTGTGGATATTCTTCTTTGAGACCACACTAAAACCCAAGAAGTGGTAGTTCCTTAAAAATTAGTTGAAATGTGGCATCTGAAACCACTGCTAAGTAAACTTCTCTTACTTATATTAAAATCCGTTGGTCTATCTTGCAATCTGAATGGCTCTTTTACCCACACATGATTCTGTAACATATCATTCGGACAATGTTGAGCGATGCAGAGTCTCCAAATGTTAACACACTTCATTATATAATATAAAGGAAATAAACAGCTCTTAGTAATCACCACTGGTCTCCTCAGAAAAGTTAAGAAAAACTGTCAAACCCTTGGGGGGCAGATAAAAGTTTTCCAGAATTCTAAGTTTTGCTTGAAAGCTCAATTCTATCTTTAGTGACAAACACTACCAGTTGTTTTTCTTGAAGTGACAAGCTCACTCTGTTCACTTTTGAGAAAATGCCTGCCAAGTACTCAAGCCTGAATAACCATAGTTTGTCAGTGCTTCTTTCGAATACAACGGATGTTCCATGGAAAAAGAGGCCTATTGAGCTCACACCTCCAACAATTGCACAAGTGCTTTTCCTCTGGACAACCCTCAGACTTGAGCAAAACAGCACAAGTGCTCTGCATGTTCTTCCTGTCCCATCACAGAGAATACTAAATAGATTTGAACTCAAGGGTTGAAATTTAATAAAATTAACAATTTGTACTGCTTTATTAAAGCCATTCTTTTTTTTTTTTTTTAAGTAGGCGCTATGCCCAAGGTGGGGCTTGAACTCAAGACCCCGAAATCAAGAGTTGCATGTTCTACCAACTGATCCAGCCAAGCGTCCCTATCAAAGCCATTCTTAGGTAAAAGTGATTTAAAGAAACAAACAACTGAGAATGTGTGGTGGTGAAGTATACAATGACCACTAGCACAGACTGGTGCCCACTGCTTTAATTCAAGCTATGGTATGAGCAGTTTTTGTCCACTGTTGCTTTGTACCATCATGGCAAATGTCGATGGAGTAAAAACGGCAAATCATGTCTTCATATTATTATAAAAATCATTTTGATTGCTCAGAGACCCCCAGGGGTTGCAGACAATACCTCGAGAACTCTGGTCTAATATATAGTCCTTTCCTTCAACAAGCTTATGATCAATTTATATTGACAAGACTAATAAATGTAAAAAATTAATAAATATAAAGATAACATACATCCACTGTACCACATACATGATTGACTACTGTAAGTTCTGACAGGGTTTACAGAGGAGGATGAGTGGGGGATGAAGTGTCAGGGAAGGCTTCTTGGAAGAGGTAAGCTAGAATACTTCAGGATTGTTGTCTGTCATGGCCTTTCCTGTCTCCTCTGACAATTCATGTCCCTTAGGTATTTTTAAAATTTAGTTTATGTCTCATCAACTTTAGGGAAATTGCCTTGATTAAACTCACTTCTGTTTAATTGCTCTCTACTTGGCACCTGCCTAACATTTAATCATTTAATTATGCACAGTGGTGTGCAGGTGAATGTTTCACAACCAGCACTTAAAAAACCAGACGCGATTTGTAACTTTTGCTATTTCTGTGGTATAAATGTGGTAAGCTATCAAGGGTTCACAACATTCCTGCAATTTTAACAAACAATTCCAACACACCACGGTGGCATTATACTATTTCCTCTTGAGAGTAAGGGTGATGCCACCTACTTTCTATATATCCCAAATGCATGCATCCAGGGGAGCACAAAGCAGACACTCAAATGTTGGGTGACTTATAGACGTATCCAAAGATAAACAGCTAGTACATGTTGCTAGAAAAAAATTTAAATGATCTTTAAGGTCTTCTGGGCAATACAATTCTATTATCTGAAGACACTATAAAATCTCTGTGAAAGTTTGATTCCTTCTAGATGTCATAGATACTTAGAAGACAGTAATAGTGATTAGAGCAGCATAATTTCTGGTCTTAGAGTCAGAAAAGGAGAAAGACAGAATGTTCACTGAGCACTTCTAATATGCCAAGTATTTGCTATGTGCTTTACCTACTAATCTAGTGCTCATGATAACTTTACTTATACATTATTATATCTACTTTGCTGATGATCCCTAATGTTCTCTTCCTTCTGTACCGTTGCTCTTCTGGCATCAGTTCTTGATTTTCTCTCAAGTTTTGTTTTTATCCAGTTCTACATTTCAGAGATACTAACATGTGGTGCAACATAAAGAGCATGGGTTTTGGAATTAGATAAACCAGGTTTTTTTTTAAAGATTTTATTTATTTATTAGAGAGAAAGAAAGCACAAGCAAGGGGAGCGGCAGGCAGAGGGAAAAGGAGAAGCAGGCTTCCCGCTGACCAGGGAGCCCAATGCGGGGCTTGATCCCAGGACATGACCTGAGCTGAAGGCAGATGCTTAACCAACTGAGCCACCCAGGCGCCCTGATAGACCAGGTTTTGAATCCCAGCTCTGTATAACCTTGGGCACGTTCCTTAAGATTTCTGAACTTGTGGGGCGCCTGGGTGGCTCAGTCAGTTGGGTGTCCAGCTCTTGATTTTGGCTCAGGTCATGATCTCGGGGTCATGGGATCGAGCCCTGCATTGAGTTCTGTGCTTGGGAGTCTGCCTGGGATTCTCTCTCTCCCTCTGCCCCACTCCCCTGCATGTTCTCTCAAAAAATAAAAATTAAGAAAAATAATGAAAAAAGATTTCTGAACTTCTGTTTAGACATTTAAAGTCAAAAGAATGATACTTAGGGGCATCTGGGTGGCTCAGTCGGTTGAGCATCTGCCTACGGTGGCTCAGGTCATGATCTCCGGGTCCTGGGATCGAGTCCCGCATGGGGCTCCCTGCTCAGCAGGAGAGTCTGCTTCTTCTCCCTCTCCTTCTGCCCCTCTCCCCACCCCCAGATCATGTGTTCTCTCTCTCCCTCTCACTCCCTCTCTCAAATAAAAAAACAAAATCTTAAAGAAAAGAGTGATATTTACCTCATAAGGTATAATAATACTTCACAGGGAGGGATTGAATGAGAAAATGTATCTAACGTGTCTAGTGAACTGTATGGTTCAAAAAAATTGCTATGTTTTCTCACTTCTCTATCATCACAAAGCCTTTGAAAAACAAGTGTTTGAATCACTGGATTGATAGGTTCTATTTTGAGTCCAGGCATAGATTTTTATAAATTACAATGCCTTAAGAGATAGTCACATTACCTGAGTTCCATTTCAGTTTCTAGGCTTTCAATCTGCTTTGTAATGGAATCCTCTGACTCAGAAACTTGACCACGTAGTTCAGCAAGTGAGAATGTGCGCCTCTGTAAAGAACAGTGGGAATGAGGATGAAGTGCTAAAAGGAAAGTAATCCTCCAAAGTTGTGAGGGTTTCTGGGGAGTGCAGTCTGATTATTGGTAATGTATTTCCATGAGGGTGCTTACCCGGAGTTTAGGAGGTGGATTCTCCCCAGATTCCTTTTTTTCTTTGAGTTGAGCCACATCCTGAGCCAGGATCTTTCTATCTTCAAGAAGGTCATTCAGATGGCGTTTGGCTTCCTCAGTACTGACCATAACCTCAATTTCATTTGCAAGCCAATTCTAGAAGAGAAATCGGTGATGTTGGGTTAGGGATGAGGGATCTCTGTCCCATGGGCTAGATTCAGCTCCAGACTTAATTTCACTCAGAACAGAGCCCACACAAGTAGAAGTGAGATTTCCATTCATGCCTACACTCACCCAAAATTGTAAGAGCTCTCCAAGAGCTTTTAACAGCAATATCCCAAAAGGTCATAAGAAAGGCTTTCTGCAGAAAATCTTTCTCTAGATAATCCTAGTATTTCTAAACACTGTCTTTGCCTTCTCCATTTTCTCCTTAACTTGTCCTTAACTAGTCATGATAGGGAATTGAAATATATTTTGATTATCTGTTCTATTTAACACACAGGTACCCATTCTTTTTAAACATTTTTTTATTTGAGTATGGTTGACACATAATGTTACACTAGTTTCCTGTGTACAACATAGTGATTCAACAAGTCTATACATTATGCCCTGCTCACCACAAGGGTAGCTACCATCTGTCACCATACAACACTATTACAATACCATTGACTAGATTGATGTTATTCTTTTTATTCCTGTGACTTCATTCCATAACTAGAAGCCTGTACCTCCCACTCCCCTTCATCCATTTTGCCCATGCCTCTATTCCTCCTTTCCCTCTGGCAACCATGAGTTAGTTCTCTGTATTTATAGGTCTGATTCTGCTTTTTGTTTGTTCATTCATTAGTTTTTTAGATTCCACATATGAGTGAAATCATATGCTATTTGTCTTTCTCAGTCTGACTTGTAACACTTAGCATAATACCCTAGAGGTATTAGGTCCATCCATGTTGTCACAAATGGCAAGACCTCATCCTTTTTTTATGGCTGTGTAACATTCCATTGTGTGTCCTGTGTGTGTGTATCATATCTTCTTTACCCATTTATCTATCAGTGGACACTTAGGTTGCTTCCTTGTCTTGGCTACTGTAAATAATGCTGCAATACACATGGGGTGCAAATATCTTCAAGTTAGTGTTTTTGTTTTCTTTGGGTAAATACCCAGTAGTGGAATTACTGGATCATATGGTATTTCTATTTTTAATTTTTTGAGGAACCTCCATACTGTTTTCCCCAGTAGATGTACCAATTTACATTCCCACCAACAATACACAAAATTCCTTTTTCTTCACTCCTTGCCAACACTTATTTTTTGTCTTTCTGATTTTAGCCATTTTGACAGGTGTAAGGTAATATCTCATTGTAGTCTGATCTGGTGAGTAGTGATGTTAAAGCATTTTTTCATGTGTCTGTTGGCCATTTGTATGTCTTCTTTGGGAAAATGTCTATTTAGGTCCTCTGCCCATTTTTTAATTTGACTGCTTTTCTGGTGTTGAGTTGTACAAGTTCTTTATATATCTTGGATATTAACCCCTTATTGGATATATCATTTGCAAATATCTTCTCCCATTCAGTAGGCTGCCTTTTTGCTTTGTTGATGGTTTCCTTCACTGTGCAAAAGCTTTTTATTTTGATGTACTACCAACAGTTTATTTTTGCTTTTGTTTCTCTTGCCTTAGGAGACATAATTAGATATGCATTCTTAATCTTTAAAGTCGATGAATGAAATTTTTTAAGCAAACAAAACTAAATTTAGTTTCTAAAAAGTAACCATCTCTGAGAACATTTTCACTTTTGATGGAGACATACAATGCTTAAAAGTAATCAAAAGGAGGGTGGAGTGAGTGAATATATTAACATCAGATAATGTAAAATTCACATCAAAGACTATTATTCAGGATAAAAAAGATTATTTCATAGTGGTAAAGGAGTCAATTATTCAAAAGGACTTAATCCTTAATGTTTATATCTACAGTTTAAGCACCAAAATCATACATAAGCCAACAAAGGAGATAATATGAAATCACAAAAATACTCAGTCGATCCAAAAGAAGCCAGAAAACAAACAAAATAAAGGGAATGATGAACAGATGGGACAAATAGAAAATAGCAAGATAATAGAGTCAAGTCTACCCATATCAATAATCATAATAAAAGCAAATGGTTTAAACACCCCAATTAAAATGCAGATTGTCAGATTGGATTATAAAAGCTAGACCCAATTATATGCTGCCTAGAAGAAACACATTTTATTTTTTTTTAAGTTTATGTATGTATTTTAAATAATCTCTACACTCAATGTGGGGCTCAAACTCATGACCCTGAGATCAAGAGTTGCATGCTCTTCAGGGCACCTGGGTGGCTCAGTCGGTTGAGCATCTGCCTGTGGCTCAGGGGTCATGATCTCAGGGTCCTGGGATTGAGCCCTGAATAGGGCTCCCTGTTCAGTGGGGAGTCTGTTTCTCCCTCTGCCTCTCCCTCCCACTGTGCTCTCTCTCAAATAAATAAATAAATGAGAATCTTTAAAACGAAACGAAAAGAGCTGCATGCTCTTTTGATTGAGCCAGCCAGATACCCTGGAAACACACTTTAAAAACGAAGGCACAGATAGGTTAAAACCAAAGGGATTAAAAAATATATACCATTTTAGGGGCACCTGGGTGGCTCAGTCGGTTAAGTGTCTGCCTTCAGCTCAGGTCATGATCCCAGGGTCCTGGTATGGAGCCCCAGATCGGACACCTGCTCAGCATGGAGTCTGCTTCTCCATCTCCTCTGCCTCTCCCCTCATGCTCATGCTCTCTCTCTCTCTCGCATGTGTGCATTCCCTCTCTCTCAAATAAATAAATAATCTTTTTGGGGCGCCTGGGTGGCTCAGTCAGTTAAGTGTCTGCCTTCGGCTCAGGTCATGAACTCAGGGTCCTGGGATCAAGCCCCGCATCAGGCTCTCTGCTCAGTGGGGATTCTGCTTCTCCCTCTGTGCTCTCTCTCTCTCTCTCACAAGCAGGGGATAATAATGAAAGGATCAATTAATCCTAATTATTTACACCCCTAATAACAGAGCTTCAAAATACATGAAGCAAAAGTAGAACTACAAGGCGAAAAAGACAAATCCATAATTCCGGTTGGAGATGTGAATACCCACCTCCCAATAAATGATAGAATAAGTAGGCAGAAAATCAGCAAGGATACAGTAGAAATGAACAGCATAATCAAACAGAAAAGATTGACATTTATAGAACATTCTCTCCAACAATAGCAGAATACATATTCTTCTCAAGTACACATAAAATATTTGCCAAGATTGACCATATTCTAAGCCATAATAAGCCTCATTAAATTTGAAAGGATTCAAGTCACACAGTGTTCTCTAACCACAATGAAATTAAATTAGAAATCGTAACACAAAGATATCTAGAAAAATACCCCAATATTTGGAAACTAAATAACTCACTTGTAAATAACCCATGGGTCAACGAAGAAATCAACAGGGAAATTAGAATGCATTTTGAATTGAATGAAAATGAAAATGTAAGTATCAAAATTTGTGGGATGTCATTAAAGGATTACTTAAGGGGAAATTTATAGCACTAAATGCCTATATTAGAAAAGAAGAAGGGGCACCTGGATGGCTCAGTCGGTTAGGCATCCAACTCTTGATTTCAGCTCAGGTCATGATCTCAGGGTTGTGAGACTGAGTCCCGTGTCAGGCTCTGCTCTGGGCATGGAGCCTGCTTGGGATTCTTTCCCTCCCACTCCCTCGCCCCTCTCCCCCTCTCAAAACAAACAAACAAACAAACAAAAAAAAACCCCTCAAATCAATGACCTCAGCTTCTACCTTAAGAAACTAAAAAAAGTAAAACAATGGATCATGGATCATCACATGAAAAATTAATGATGTATTGTATGCTGACTAACATAACATAATAAAATTAAAAAAAAAAAAGCTAATTAAATCCAAGCCAGAAGTAAGGAAATAATAAAGATCAGATTGGAAACTAATGAGTTGGGGTTTGGGGGACATTTTTAAAATTTTGGTAAAATACACATAACATAAAATTTACCATTTTAACCATTAGGAAGAATGAGCTGGTTCTTTGATAAACCTCTATCCAAACTGATCATGAAAAAGGAAAAAGGCACAAAATATCAATAATGGGAATAAGATGATATTACCACAGGTTTTACAGACTTTAGAAGGATAATAAGGGAATATTATGAATAACTATTTGACAACTTAGATGAAGCGGACAAGTTCACCGAAACACACGAAGTACCAAAGCTTACTTAAGAAGAAATATATAACCTGAGCAACCCTATATCTATTTTAAAAAAACTGAATTTTAGTTAATTTCCACCTACTCCCCAAAGCAAATCTAACAAAAAAACCCTTCAGGCCCAGATGACTTAACTTGTGAATTTTACCCAACTTTTAAAGAAGAAACAATTTTAATTCTATACAAACTCTTCCAGATGATTGAAAAAGGAGTACTTCCCAACTAATTTAAGAGGTCAACATTACTTTGATACCAAAACCAGATGAAGACATTACAAGAAAACAAACTTACAGGCCAATATCCCTCATGAACAGAGATGCAAAAATTTTACACAAAATTTTGATTTTAGAAAAATTTTAATTTTATATACTGCTGAATCCAACAATACATAAAAAGGATGCTATATCACAACCAAGTGGAGTTTATCCAAGGAACGCAAGCCTGGTTTCATAATTGAATATCAAAACACAGAATAAAACCTTACAACAAACTAAGAATACATAAGAACTTCCTCAATCTGTGGGGCGCCTGGGTGGCTCAGACAGTTAAGCATCTGACTCTTGATTTTGGCTCGGGTCCTGGGATCAAGCCCTGCAAGGGGCTCTGTGCTCAGCTCCTCTGCTCCTCCCTAACCCCCAGCTTGTGCTCTCTCAAATAAATAAATAAAACTTAAAAAAAAGGACTTCCTCAATCTGATAAAGGGTATCTATGGAAAAACCTACAGCTAACACCATACTTATTGGTGAAAGACTGAATCCTTTCCCCAAGATCAGGAAAAATAGAATGGTTTCTACTGTCACCACTCCTATTCAACATTATCCTGAAGGTCCAAGCTGATGTAATAGGACAAGTAAGAGAAATAAAAGACACACAGATTAGAAAAGAAGAAATAAATCTGTATTTACAGATGGCATGATTGTCTGTGTAGAAAATCCCAAAGAACCTACAAAATAGTTACTACACTAATAAAGTCAAAAGACAAAAGTTAATATACAAAAATCAACTGTATTTCTGTAAACCAGCAATGAACAACTGGATAAACAATTTGGCAGTTTCTTATAAAGTTAAACATATACTTACCATATGACCTAGCAATCTACTCCTAGATATTTACCCAAGTGAAATGTTTACCTATGTTTACACAGAAACCTGTATATAAATGTTTTTATAGCAACTTTATTCATAATCACCAAAAACTGGAAAAAAGGGGTGCCTGGGTGGCTTAGCTGGTTAAGCATCTGCCTTCTGCTAGGTTCATGATCTCAGGGCCCTGGGATGGAGCCCTGCATCGAGCTCTCTGCTCAGTGGGGAGTCTGCTTTTCCCTCTCCCTCTGTGTTCTCTCTCTCTCAAATAAACAAATAAAATATAAAAAAATTAAAAAAAAACTGGAAAAAACCTCCAAGATATCCTTTAATAGGCGAATCGATAAACTCTGGGATATCCATACAATGGAATACAACTCAGCAAAAAAAAAAAAAAAAAAGGCAGAAACTACTGATTCATGCAACATTTATAAATGAGTCTCCAATGCATTATGCTAAGTGAAAGAAGTCATGCTATATGTTTCTTTTTTTATATGTTTCTATTTATATGACACTGATGCAAAGGGAAAACAATTATGACAGAATATACATCAGTGTTTGCCAATGGCTAGGGTTGTGGGAGGAGTTGACCACAAATAGGTAGAGAGGAATTAGGGAGGACAATAAAACTATCCTATATCTCGCTTGTGATGGTGGTTCTACAACTGTATGTGTTGTCAAAACTCTCAGAATTGTATACTACAAAAGGTAAATCTTACAGTATGTCAGATATGCCTTAATAAAGTTGAAAAAAATCAATGTCATTTGCCATACTAACAGAGTAAAAACAAACCATAAGATCATCTCAATAGGATTCTGAAAAAACCCCAACATTCGTTCATGATAAAAACTTTCAGCAAGCTAGGGATAGACAAGAACTTCTTCAAACTGATAAAGGACATAAACTGAAACCTGTACCAAATATATTTGAGGGTGAAGGATTGAATGGTATCTCCCTAAGACTGGGAGAAAAGCAAGGATGTCTCTTTTCACCTACTCAATTAAATATTTTACTGGAGGTTCTAGCAAGTGTAGTAAGACAAGATCAAGTTAAAAAAAGGGGCATACAGAGCTGATAAGTAAATAAAATTGTCTCTGTTTGCAGATGACATGATTGACTATGTAGCCTCTATAAAAAAGCTATAAGAGGGGTGCCTTGGTGGCTCAGTCAGTTAAGTGTCTGCCTTTGGCTCAGGTCATGATCCCAGGGTCCTGGGATTGGGCCCCCCATTGGGTTCGGGGTCCTTGCTTGGTGGGGAGCTTGCTTCTCTCACTCCTTCTCTCTCTGCCTGCCGCTCCCCCTGCTTGTGCTCTCTCTCTGTCAAATAAATAAATAAAATCTTTAAAAAAATTAAAAAAGGGGGCGCATGGATGGCTCAGTCGTTGGGCATCTGCCTTCAGCTCAGGTCATGATCCCAGGGTCCTTGGATCGAGCCCCACATCGGGCTCCCTGCTCAGCTGGGGAAGCCTGCTTCTCCCTCTCCCACTCCCTCTGCTTGTGTTCCCGCTCTCACTGCCTCTCTCTCTGTCAAATAAATGGATAAAATCTTCAATAAAAAAAAAACAAAAGAGCTATAAGAGCCAATGAATATGTCCAAACAATTGGAAATTGAAGTAAAAAAAATTTCTGATATCATAAAAATACGAAATACTTAAGAATATATTTGACAAAAGATGTGCAACACCTGTATACTGAAAACCAAAACACTACTGAGAGTAAAGATTTAAATAAATGGAGAGATGCATGGTGTTCATAAATCAAAAGACTCAATATTGTTAAGATATAAATTCTCCTCAAGTTTATATATAGATTCTATGTAATCCTAATCAAACTCCCAGTAGACTTTTTTATGGAAATTAACAAGCTGATTCTAAAATTTATATGAAAATGCACAGCACCTAGTTTTCCCAAAACAACTTTGAAAGAGAATTAACAACTTTGGGGGGCTTATACTACCTGATTTCAGAACTTATTATAAAGCTAGTCTAATGAAACATGTTGGTATTCGTACACAGATAGGTCAATGGAATAGAATCTAGAAACTGATTTATGGACAATTGATTTTGACAAAGGTGTCACGTCAAAATGAATCATAGACTTAAATGTAAAGCTTAAAACTGTATAAAATAAAAAGCTTTTGCACAGCAAAGGAAATAGTCAACAAAACTAAGAGGCAACCCAGAGAATGGGAGAAGATATTTGCAAATGACACTACAGATAAAGGGCTGGTATCCAAGATCTATAAAGAACTTCTCAAACTCAACACCCAAAAAACAAATAATCCAGTCAAGAAATGAGCAGAAGACATGAACAGACACCTTTCCAAAGAAGACATATAAATGGCTAACAGACACATGAAAAAATGTTCATCATCATTAGCCATTAGGGAAATACAAATCAAAACCACAATGAGATACCACCTTACACCAGTTAGAATGGCAAAAATTAACAAGACAGGAAACAAGTGTTGGCGAGGATGTGGAGAAAGGGGAGCCCTCTTACACTGTTGGTGGGAATGCAAGCTGGAACAGCCACTCTGGAAAACAGTATGGAGGTTCCTCAAAAAGTTGAAAATAGAGCTACCCTATGACCCAGCAATTGCACTACTAGGTATTTACTCCAAAGATACATAGTGAAAATAAGGGGCACCTGCACCCCAATGTTCATAGCAACAATGTCCACAATAGCCAAACTGTGGAAGGAGCCGAGATGCCCTTCATCAGACGAATGGATAAAGAAGATGTGGTTCATATATACAATGGAATATTACTCAGCCATCAGAAAGGATGAATACCCACCATTTGCATCAACATGGATGGAACTGGAGGGGATTATGCGGAGTGAAATAAGTCAAGCAGAGAAAGACAATTATATGAGTGAAATTATATGGTTTATATGGTTTCACTCACATGTGGAACATAAGGAATAGTGCAGAGGACCACAGGGGAAGGGAGGGAAAACTGAAGGGGAAGAAATCGGAGAGACTCTGGACTCCAGGAACCAAACTGAGGGTTACAGAAGGAGGTAGGTGGGGGATGGGGTAACTGGGTGATGGGTATTAAGGAGGGCACATGTGGTGATGAGCAATAGGTGTTATATGCAACAAATGAATCGCTGAACACTAAATCAAAAACTAATGATGCATTATATGTTGGCTAATTGAAACACAATAAAAAAATAAAAATTAAATTAAATTCAAACTTAAAAAAAAATTCTAGAAGAAAATTTAGAGGGAAATCTTAGTGACCTTGGGTTTGGCAAATGTTTCTTAAACAGGGCATAAAACCCATTAAGCATAAAAAAAAGTCAGTAAATTGGATGGCATCAAAATTAAAAAGCCTTGGTCTTCAAAAGACACTGTTAAAAAGGGGAAAGGCAAACTACAGCCCAGGAGAAATTTATAAAACATAAAAGTCCTTTGTTGGCTATATCTAGAATATATAAAGAATTCTAACTGAAAAGTAATAAAAAAAAAACACAACCCAATTAAAAAATGGGGAAGGGGAGGCGCCTGGAGGCTCAATCGGTTAAGTGTCCACCTTCGGCTCAGGTGGTGATCTCGGGGTCCTGGGATCTAGCCCCTCTCCCTCTCACTCTGCCTCTCTCTCCAATAATAAATAAATAAAATCTTTAAAAAAAATGGGGAAGATTTAGGGCGCCTGGGTGGCTCTGTCGTTAATCGTCTGCCTTTGGCTTAGGTCATGATCCCAGGGTCCTGGGATCGAGCCTCATGTCTGGCTCCCTGCTCAGCGGGGAGTCTGCTTCTCCCTCTCTGGTTGTGCTCTGTCTCTCTTTCTCTAAAAAAAAACAAAAACAAAAACAACCAAACCAAACAAACAAACAAAAAATGGGGAAGATCTGAACAGATATTTCACATAACATACGTATGGCAAATAAGCACATGAAAAGATGCTCAACATCATTAGTCATAAGGGAAATGAAAACTAGAATCACAATGAGGTACCACTACCCATTCACTAGAATATCTAAGATTTAAAAGACTGACCATACTCAGTATTCCTAAGAATGTACAGCAACAAGAACACTCATAAATTGCTAGTAGGAAGGTACAAACACCTTGGAAAACAATTTTTGCAGTCGCTTAAAAGTTAAAACATACATCTACCATACGAGAGAGCCAGCCAGTCCACTCCTAGGTTACCTACCCAAAAGAAATAAAAACCTATATCCACACAAAGACTTGTATATATAAATGTTCAGTACAATATCTGTAATAACTAAAAACTGGAAACACCACAAAATGTCCACCAGCAGGTGAATGGATAAATGAATTGTGGGACAGCCATACAACAGGATGCCATTCAGCAATAAAAAGGAAAGAAGTATTGAGACACACAACCACAGGGATGAATCTTGATATAATTATGCTGAATGAAAGTCAGAAAAAGAAAACATACTGTATGATTCATTTTTTATACAACTCTAGAAAATAAAAACTAATCTATAGTGACAGAAAGCAGATGTAGAAGGAGAGGGGTGGACTGGGGAGGGAAGAAAAGGATTACCAAGGGGTACAAAGTAAGTTTTGGTCATGACGGACATTGACATTGTCTTGATTGTGGTGCTGATTTCATGACTGCATCAGTGTCAAAGCTTATTAAATTGTACACTTTAAATATGTACAGTTTATTGTAGGTCAGTTGTACCTCAGTAAAACTGTTAAAAAAATTAACTGAATTTCAGTGGAGGCAGGGATGGAAAGGGTTCTCTACTCTTGGTCTTTAACATCTGTTCAAAGGTATTCAAAGGTATCATTAGGAAATCAGGCTTTCGGGGAGAACTTCAGATTTTGAAGTGTTTAATTCTGAACCAAAAGAAAGAGATTTTCCACGTTTTCCCTATCCCCAGCGTAGATAAGAGAAATGGCAGCGCAAGCTGTCCATACCTTCACTCGAGCTGCAGTGCCTTCCATTCCACGGCTCTGAGTCTCTTTCCGCTTATCTGAGACCTCCTGTTGTTTTTGGAGAGCATCCTTGAGACGCTTGTTGGCAGCTGCTGCCTAAATAAAAATGGCTCACAGTAATGTTGAATTGAAGGTTGACCAAAAAAAAAATGTTTTAATTTCCATTTTACTTTCTTAGTAAAGAAAAATGAAAAAAAATCTATGGGTTTGAGTTCCTATAGGAATCAACTTTTAAGTCTCCTTGCACATAATACTGGAGAACAGCTCCTGCTTTAGAGCCTAGGAGAGGTACACATTTTAAAGAAGTACTGTGGACTGAAAGTGTCTGGCAATGTCACTTCTCAACATTACTCTGTATTTTTTTTTTTTTTGGAAGGAATTGAAAGCCCAATTGGAAAAAAAAAATCCTTATTTGAACAGTACCATTTTCTTCAGATTTTTATCTGCTCACAGTTCATGACATAAACAGGGATTAAGACTTAGGAATTGCTGGTCAAGATTGATATCACTGGTTTCTCAGGACACTGGCTCGTTTAAGGGATACTATTTTGTCAGCACCTAAGCCTGAAGGTGAACTAGTAGATTGGATTTTCTTACCTCCTCAGTTTTACGTCTGAGCACATTAGACTGTTTCTGGAAGTTTCTTTCAAGTTTGAGCAGTTCATATTGCCTCTTACGGTCCTGAGAAGAAAAAAGTCAGACTTTTAATTGCGATTCAGCCAGCTAACATAAAACCTTATAATATAACCAAAGTGTCTTTCAATGTAACAGTCATTATGGAAAACATTATGGAGGTTCCTCAAAAAATAAAAATAGTACTACCATACAGTCTAGCAATCCCACTACTGGGTGTATATTCAAAGGAAATGAAATATGAAATCAGTATCTTGAAGAGGTATCTTCATTCTCATATTCATTGCAGCATTATTCATAGTAACCAAGATATGGAAACAACATAAGTGTCGACAGATGAATGGATAAAGAAAATGGGGCATATGTATACAATGGAATATTATTCAGCCACAAACAAGAAGGAAATCCTGCCATTTGCGACAACATGGATGAACCTAAAGGTCATTATGGTAACTGAAATAAACCAAACTAAGAAAGACAAATACTGTATGATCTCACTTATATGTGGAATCTACAGAAGTCAAACTCATAGAACCAGAGAGTAATGGTGGTTACCAGGAACTGGGGGTGGGGAAAACAGGGAAAAGTTGGCCAAAGGTACAAATGAGTAAGTTCTGGGGATCAATATGTAATAGTGACTACTTGAAATCTGCTAAGTGTTAGGGTCAGGGTTAGGGTTAGTGTTAAATCTTAAATCTTGTGTTCTCACCACACTGAAAAAAACTATGTGAGGTGATGGATGTATTGCCAACAGGAAATGTGACATCTCCAAACTTATTCTTCTCTTTCAAGACTGTTATGCCTATTCTGGATCACTTCCATTTCCATATGAATTTTAGGATCAGTATGTGAATTTCTGCAAATAAGCCAGTTGGAATTTTGATTGAGATTGTACTAAATCTGTAGATCAATCTGGAAAGTATTCCATCTTTTTTTTGTGGGGGGGGAGTATTCCATCTTAAGAATATTAAGTCTTCCCAGCCATGAACATGGGCTATCTTTCCATTTATTTAATTAACTCAATGATGTTTTATAGAATTTAGTGTATAAGTTTTACATTTGTTAAGTTTATTCCTAAGCATTTTATTCTTATTGATGCTATTATAAATGGAATTGTTTTCTTCATTTTCAAATTCGTTTCTAGTGTAAAGAAATACAACTGACTTTTGTACATTGAACTTATATCCTCCAACCTTGCTGAACTCATGTATCGGTTTTCCTAGTTTTTTAGTAGATTCTCTAGCATTTTTTTATTTTTTAAAGATTTTATGTATTTATTTGACAGAGAGAGAGACAGCGAGAGAGGGTACACAGGCAGGGGAAGTGGGAAAGGGAGAAGCAGGCTTCCTGCCGAGCAGGGAGCCCGATGCGGGGCTCAATCCCAGGACCCTGAGACCAAGACCTGAGCCGAAGGCAGTCGCTTAACCAACTGAGCCACCCAGGCGCCCCTCTCTAGCATTTTATACATACACAATCATGTTACCTGCTAACAGAGAGTTTTGCTTCTTCTTTTCCAATCTGGATGCCTTTTATATATTTTTCTTGCCTAAGTGTCCTGGCTAGAACCTTCAGGACAATGTGGAATAAAAGTGACAAGAGTGGATATTCTTGTCTTGTTCCTGATCTTAGGGGGAAAGTATTCTTTCTTTCCCTATTATGATGTCAGCTGCGGGTTTTTCATAAATGCCCTTTAACAGGTTGAGGTAGTTCCCTTCTACTCCAAGTTTCCTGAGTGTTTTTATTATGAAAGGGTGATGGATTTTGTCAAATGCGTTTTCTGTCTGCTGAGATAATCATGTGGTTCTTGTCCTTTATTCTACTGATATGGTGTAATATATCAATTGACTTTCAGATGTTAAGGAAGGCTTACATTTTTTTTTAAAGATTTTATTTATTTATTTGACACAGAGAGAGACACAGTGAGAGCAGGAACACAAGCAGGGGGAGTGGGAGAGGGAGAAGCAGGCTTCCCGCCGAGCAGGGAGCCCAATGTGGGGCTCAATCCCAGCACCCTGGGGTCATGACCTGAGCCCAAGGCAGATGCTTAACGACTGCGCCACCCAGGTGCCCCAAGGAAGGCTTACATTTTTTTCAGATGAGCCCTACTTGGTCATGGTGTATCATTCTTTTTATATGTTGCTGGATTCAATTTGTTAGTATTATGTTGAAGACTTTCACTTCTATATTCATAAGAGATATTGGTCTATAGTTTTCTTGGGATGTCTTTGGTTTTGGTATCAAGGAAATACTGGCCTCACCGAATGAGCTGGGAAATGTTTCCCCTGCTTCTGTTTTTTGGAATTGTTTCTGAAAATTTGGTATTATTTCCTCTTTAAATGTCTGATAGAACTCACCAGTGAAGCCATCTGGGCCAGGGCTTTTCTTTCTGGTAAGTTATTCATTCATTCATTCAAGAGAGCGAGCGCACATAAGAGTGCAGGGGGAGGGGCAGAGGGCGTGGGACAGGGAGAGAGAATCCTCACACAGATTCTCTGTTGAGTGCGGAGCCCAACTCAGGGCTTGATCCCAGGACCCTGAGCCGAAATCAAGTCAGACGCTTAACGGACTAAGCCACTCAGGCACCCCCTTTCTGAAGTTTTAAACTAGTAAATTAATCTCTTGTTATGGGTCTATAAAGATTTTCTATTTCTTCTTGAGTCACTTTCAATAATTTTTATCTTTCCAAAAATTTTCCCATTTCATTTAGGCTATTTAATTTGTTGGCATACAGTTGTTCTTAGTATGCCCTTATTATCCTTTCATTCTGAAAACCAGTAGTGACATCCCCTGTTTATTCCTAATTTTAGTAACGAATCTTTTTTTCTTGTTAAGCCTACCTAAAAATTTGTCAGTATTTGTTGATCATTTCCAAGGTCCAATTTTTGGTTTCACTGATTTTCTCTATTATTTTTTCCATTCTCTATTTCATTAATTTCCACTCTAACCTTTAACATTTCTGTCCATCTGCTAGCTTTGTGTTTAGTTTGCTCATTTTTTTTTTCTGTGTCTTAAAGTGGAAGTCTAGGTTACTGATTTGAGATCTTTATTCATTTTTAATATAGGCATTAACAACTACAAATTTCTCTCTAAACACTGCTTTAGCTGCATCCCACAAATTTTGGTATATTATGTCTTTGTTTTTATTCATCAAAAAATTTCCATGTGATTTCTTCTTTGATCCATTATTTAATTAGGACTATGTTGTTTAATTTCCTCATATTAGTGAATTTCCCAAATTCCTTTATGTTATTGATTTATTTCATTCCATTGTGGTTGTAAAATATACTTTATATTATTTCATTCCTTTAAGCTTATTTTTTTTTCCTTTTAAGCTTACTGAGGTATGTTTTATGGCCTAACATATGGTCTATCCTGGAGAATGTTCTACGTGTACTTGAGAAGACTGTATACCCTGCTGTTGTTGGAGTAGTCTATAGATGTCTGTTAGGTTTATAGTATTATTAAGTCTTTGATGTCCTTGCAGATCTTGTTCCTAGTTGTTCTATCCATTTTTCAAAGTGAGGTATTGAAATGTCCAAATATTATTATTGATTTGTCTATTTCTCCCTTCATTTCTGTCAGTGTTTGCTTCATGTACTTTGAGGCTTTGTTGCTAAGTCCATATATTTTTTAATAATAGTTAGCTTCCTGATGGGTTGACTCTTGTATCATTTTAAAATGTTCCTTTCTATTTCTAGTAATATTTTGTGTTTTAAAGTGTAATTTGTCTGTATAGTCACATCAGCTCTTTTATGGTTGGTGTTTGAATGGTAGATCTTTTTCCAACCTTTTACTTTCAACTTATTTGTATCTTTTTTTATAAAGATTTTATTTGTTTATATGAGAGAGAGAGAGAGAGCACATGAGACGGGGGAGGGTCAGAGCGAGAAGCAGACTCCCTGCTGAGCAGGGAGCCCAATGAGGGACTCGATCCCAGGACTCCAGGATCATGACCTGAGCCGAAGGCAGCCGCTTAACCAACTGAGCCACCCAGGCGCCCCTCAACTTATTTGTATCTTTGAAACCATCATGTGCCTTCTGTAGACAGCATATCTTGTTATAGATCTTGTTTTTTTTTAATTCAATCTGACAATTTCTACTTTTTTTTTTTAAAGATTTTATTTATTTATTTGACAGAGAGAGACACAGCGAGAGAGGGAACACAAGCAGGGAGAGCGGGAGAGAGAGAAGGCTTCCTGCCGAGCAGGGATCCCAATGCGGGGCTCGATCCCAGGACCCTGGGATCATGACCTGAGCCGAAGGCAGACGCTTAATGACTGAGCCACCCAGGCGCCCCGACAATTTCTACCTTTTGAGTAGATGGTTTAATCTACTCACATTATGTTATTACTGATATGTTTGGATTCATCTTTTCAAGTTTACTTTTTTTTAAATGTCATATCTTTTTTGTTCTTCCATTCTTTCTTTACTGTTTTCTTTTACATTAAGTGTATGAGTATTTTTTAGGGTAGCATATTGATTCCTTTAATGATTATTTCACCCTATTTCTGAGTTATTTTCTTTTTAAAAATATTTTATTTATTTGACAGAGAGCAAGTGCACAAGCAGGGGGAGCAGCAGGCAGAGGGAGAAGCAGGCTCCCTGCGGAGCAGGGAGCCCAACGCGGGGCTCGATCCCAGGACTCTGGGATCATGACCTGAGCTGAAGGCAGACGCTTAATGACTGAGCCACCCGGGTGCCCCTTGAGTTATTTTCTTAATGATTGCCCTCGTACTTATAATAAACATCTTATCAGAATCTACTTCAGATTTATATTAACTTAATTCCAGTGAAATATAGAAACATTATTCCTATACAGCTCTGTTCTCTTCCCTTTTTGTGCTATTATTGTTATGTAAATTATATCTAGATGTAACCACATAATTCATTATTATTATTACTTTATATAATTTGTTCTTTAATAAGCTGAGATGAAAGAAGAGCAAATATATATTTATAGAATTTGTTCTTATTTACCATTTCTGGTTCTCCTCATTTCTTCCTGTAGATTCATGTTACCACCTGATGCCATTTCTTTACTCAAATACAACTTTGCTCCCAGCCACCTCCTTTGTCAAATATATTACATTTCTATGTTATAGGGTCCATCAATACAATTATATAAACATTATTTTATATAATTGCTTTTTAAATCAGTTAAGAGAAGGGAGAAGAAATATACAACTATACTCTCTTTTAGAATTACCTACATCATATCTTTACTGGCAGTCTTTGTGTTTTCTGTGTGTGTGCGTGTGTGTAGATTCAAATTACTGTCTGGTATCACTTGCTTTCAGTCTAAAGTTCTTTTAGTATTTCTTGTAAGGTAGGTCTGCTAAAAACAAGATCACTTAGCTTTTGTTTATAATGAAATGTCTTTATTTTTTTAAAGATTTTATTTGAGAGAGAGCGAGAGTGAGAGAGCACAAGCAGGCAGAGGGGCAGATGGAGAGGGAGAAACAGACTCCCCGCTGAGCAGGGAAGCCGACGCGGAGTTCGATCACGACCCGAGCCAAAGGCAGACGCTTAACTGACTGAGCCACCCAGGTGTCCCTTGTCTTCATTTTTGAAAGAAAGCTTCGTTATCTACACAATTCTTGGCTGATAGTATTTTACTTCAGCACTTTGAGTATGTTGTCCCACTGTCTTCTGGCCTCCATTGTTTTTGATGAGAATTCAGCTGTTAATTTTATTGGGGTTTGCTTGTATGTGATGAGTCATTTTATTTTGCTTTCAAGTTTTTTTGTCTTTGTCTTTCAACATTTTGACATAATGTGTCTTGGTGTGGATCCTTTTGGATTTATTTTGGAGTTCATTGAGCTTCTTCGATGTGTAGATTTTTTTGCAGCAAATTTAGAAAATTTTCAGCCATTATTATCTTCGAACATGTTTATTGTTTCACTTACTGTTCTTGCGGAGCTACCAGTCTCTTAATTGCTCACCACCAAAATTTCCATTATTTTTGACAGCTCCTTTAGGTGTTAACTTTCCCAAACTCTGTCCCCAAATAAAGAGAGCCCCTTAGGGAGGGCTGCATTCCTATGGCTGTTCCAATGGCTTGCCTCTCCCCCCACGACAGAACCTCTGTATCACTGCTCAAGACTGGGGAGTGGGGATAGTAGCCCACAATCCTGAGTGACTTCTCTGTTCTATGAGTAGGGTACTGGGCAGGGGCAGTACACTCTATTTTTCTTGGCTTGCCTCTCCTGACATGGAACCTATATCGTACGATTAGATGGGTTGGGGTAATCAGGCCAGCATTCTTGGCCTTTTGTAGCAGGAGTAGAGCTTCTGCCCTACAAATAGGGGCTAGGCAGAAGAAAGGATCCCCAGACCATCTTGGTTGCTCTTGCCTGAAGGAGAACTTCAGCAACATGGAGCTATGGGGGATGAAACAGAAGAAACCATAGCCACAGACTGGAAGTTGAGGAGTGAGGGGAGTGCCACAGACCCTTGCTTCTTACTGAGGTTTAGTAGATTTCCTTGAATAGAGTTTCTTCTCTATATGCCCTTTAGGACATATAGAGACTTTCAATGCCTGTTTTTATAAATTTCACTAGTTACGTTTCTTTTGCCAAGAGTGTTCACAAAGCTCCTCTTGCCACCATTCGAAAAGTACCTCTCCTCATTTCTTGACCCAATGCATCACATTCTGGCCAATTCTAAAAATGTCCCCATATCAATGTCCTTTCCAAGAATACTGTTACTACTCTAATTCAGGCCCTTACTATCTTTCTGGATGATGTAATATGTTCTTAACTTGTGTTCTGGCCTCCAGTTTCTCAATACTTCAGTTTGTTAAACACATTACTCTCAGATGTATCTTTTTAAAGCAGTACTTGGCTGATACCACTTTGTTTCTCAAAAACCTTAAAAATCTTTGCACTGCTAACAAAATAAAGCCCAAACTTCTTAGATCTTTAACAATCCAGCTTCATTTTATCTTTCTGATGGAATGTTCTACCATCCTTCATCCCACCAGGACCATTCATCATTCCTCGAATATGCTTACAAAGTTGTTATCTCTGTGTCTTTGCTCCGGCTGTTCCATCTATCTGGAATGCCTGCACCTGTCTCTATCAAAGTCCTCCCTATTATTCAAGGCCTGTTCAGCTGTCATGTTTTCACTTGAACTGAAAATATGCTTTTCTTTCTCAATTACCTTGGTGTTTTAGGCCATTTGTAAAGCACAGATCTCTTTATTCCTTCAATTCGAGAAAACCATGCTTATGCCTCACCTTCCCCTTTGGATGAAGACATTCTTCAAGGGCAGAGCTCATATACTACTCAACTTTCTATTTTCCATGGTGTCTAGTGGGTAGTACGTGGCACATGGTTGACGTTTAAGAAATACCTGTTAAATTCATGAATGTGTCACATTTTTTGGAGAGAACCAGTTGTTTGAAGAAAAGCTTTAATGTTAGTCAGCCCAAAGAAGGGTTTATTAGGTAGGCCTTTGAAAAGTTGTAGTTACTTACTCGTTCTTTTAACTGGATTACTTCTTTGTCTTTTTGTTGTTTCCACTGTCTAAACTTCTCAGCATCCTCTTTCATCTGACGCATTAACTGTACCCGCTGGCTTTTCATCACCTGTAAAAACAAAACCCAGTACAAGTATTAGTCATCTGCACTTATTCTAGGCTGATGTGCAGATGGATAGACTAACTATTAAGAAGAGAGAAAACCCAGAGCTAAGCTGAGAAGGCTGCCAACAGATTTTCTGATTAGGCTTGCAATACCTCTTGCTATGCTTGCACAGGGTTTCCAAGTATAGACTACACAAATGAACATGCTGAAGAAACTTAAAAAAAAAAAGTACCGACAGCTAAATCCAGCCCTAAATTCTCTGTATATAAATGAAATTTCAAGGAAATATCTACTAAGCCTCAAGGACAAATCCACCTAGCAACCAGTGTATTCTAAAGGTGCCAGTACAAAGTGGCCTGTGACTCCACTTTGCAGATGTCAGAAGTCGAACATTCAATAACTGAAAATATTTTCCAGCTGTTGTCACTTTGCAACTACTCTACAAAATTATTCTACATAATCATGGAAGGTGGTCAGGATATCACCACAAAATATCGAGGTATCTTTCTCCTTTGGTTTCTGAGACTCTAACATTAAGCTCTGAATGCTCAAGCAGGGTTTTGTTATTCAGATTCTAGATGACTACCAGGACAATGTCCTGTAAAAGGGACATTTGGGGAGAGTCACACATTTGAAATGATGGCCCTGCCTGCTACCTTCTCACCTGACAATGCCTCTGTAGTATAAGTCTAAATGGAACACCTATGTTTGTAAGTTTTAATGAAATAAACCCAAGGATGAGAGTTTATTACCCGTATCTCCTGGTTCAATTTGGAAACGGTATGCTCTGTGGATTCTTTCAGCTTCAGAAGTTTGGACTGCTCATTCAGTTTCTTCTTCAGATCGGCCATTTGACCCTCTAGGTCCTGGAGACGTTTACGGCGGCGCTCACTCAACCTAAAAACAGATGCTACAGGAGTGAAGACTAGCAGAGTGAAGCCTGACTTCAAAAGACAGAGCATTCAACTCCCAGGTTCACAATCCTGACATATATAAAATAGGTGATCAGTCATATAGCCATCTTTAAATAGTGAATAACCACCCAAACAACCAAAACCGTCTCAATAACGGGAGGTCAATAACAAAGAGTAAAACAACAAATTTTTTGAGTATGTAACAATGCAATTGACTCAATACATCACTCCCTACCACTATGTTAAAAGGATGGTTCTTCGAGGATATTTCACTTTAGTTTAGCTGTAAAGGAATAATTCTGATGATTATTACACTAGTCTGAGATTATTACTCTCGGCGGGAGGCCTGCTTCTCCCTCTCCCACTCCCCCTGCTCGTGTTCCTGCTCTCGTTATCTCTCTCTGTCAAATAAATAAATAAAATCTTTAAGAAAAAAAAGAACATGAACTTGAGACTCAACAGAGATAGAGTCACTGAGTAAAAAGGAGGTAGAATAGCCAGTAAGGAAGAGGTCTGAGGAAGAGTAGGATATTCTAGTTATCTGTCTTGGCTTTATGCTTTTTTTTTTTTTTTAAGTAGGCTCCATGCCCAGCGTGGGGCCCAAAGTGGGGCTTGAACTCATGACCCTGAGATCAAGACCTGAGCTGAGATTAGGAGTCTGATGTTTAACCGACTGAGCCACCCCGGGCACCCCGTCTTGATTTTATTCTTAACTGACTAAGGGATGGCTAGATTGGTTTTTCATTTACTAGCCTGGAACATTAATTCTATTGACAAGCTAATCTGCCATCAGTGCAGGGACAAAGAAATGGTAGCTGTCTGGTAGGTCTGATAATCTTTCAAAATCCAGCTCAAATGCTAACTTCTCATAGAGCCTTTCTTGATCATGCCCGGCTAACCGGCTATCTCCTGACTCTGAACTCTTAAAGCAATTAACTGCCTACGAAATTTATCTAGCTACTAATCACATGCTGTTGTGGCTTTCTTTTACTGTCGTCATGAGGTACTGTTTAAAATCTCAATTAACTTTTCTTTTGTTTAGATCTCCTCTCCACAACTAGGTGTAAATCCTGTGGGGGGGGGGCAGGAAATGGCTCTTTTACTTCTTTATTTCCTTTTATAACTGCTCACACATAGTAGGGACTTGAAAAATAATACTGATTGGATGTATTCTCACTTGGCTTGGTTGACATCCTTCTTTGTTGTCTGGAGTTCAAGAACCAATTCTTCTTTTTCCTTTTGCAGATTGATGACTTCCAATTCTAGATTTTTTATGTTATCCTAGAAATGTTATAGGTCAGAGAGAAAGCATTAAAAGGCACAGGAAGAAAATCACTTAAAATAAAGAAAGTCACTTCAACATTCCACAGCTTAAGGAACTATGTATTCAATTTTACCACTTCAATCGCACACTATAAACATCTGTACTTGATTTAAGGAGATTAAAGTTATGTGGAATCCAAAAGCCTGGGTTTGAACCTTGAGTCCAGCACTTAATATCTAAATATCTTAAGGGAAGTCATTTCATCTCTTTTTAGCCTTAGTTTCTATGCAGAAAAGAGTTAATGTAGCCCGAGATTGCTGTTCTTAAAAAAGGGCTGCTTGCAAGATTGGTCCTCGGCTCAGGTGGGTTTTGGTAGGGTTGCCATCATTTTGATAAGAGTGGCTCATTATGCCAAGAAACAGACTCTTAACCAGAGAGAACAAACTGATGGTTACCAGAGGGGAGGTGGGTGGAGGGATAGGTGAAACGGGTGATGGGGATTAAGGAGGGCACTTGCTGTGATGGGCACTGGGTGATGTATGGAATTGTTGAATCACTATATTGTACACCTGAAACTATATGTACGTTAACTAACTGGAATTAAAACTTAAAAAAAAATCCCTGGACTCCTAGACTCCGGGGAGCTTCCCTGATAGACAACATTTCACACATGTTGTCACAACCCATTGTTAGAGGAATTAAATTCATATTGTGTTACTCCACTGGGAGAAGACTCTTAGAAGCTTGCATCTGGTTTCCTTCAGCCTTTGCCTTTTCCCTTTGCTGATTCCGTTTTGTATCCTTCTACTGTAATAACTCATAGCTGTATGACTATATGCTGAGTCCTTTGAGTCATCCTGGCAAATTGTTAAACCTGGGGATGGTCTTGGGGACCCCCGAGAGTTTCCCTATCTATGTAAACAATTAACAACACCACTTACCTCACAGGGTTGTTGGGAAGATCAAATAAGATAAAAAAGGAACGACATTTTGTAAATAGTAGAGGGCTGCACAAACATCCTTATATTCAGAACTTTCAAACATATATATTCAATACCAAGTGCAGTTCTGCATGCATTTGGGAAATGAATTCCAGAAAATGAATTTTAGTAGTTTCCAAGATTAGAAAAATCCAATAGATTCCTTCCTGTTCTCATAACCAAAAAATTAAAGGAAACTGGCTGAATGAGTGGTTGGTAGCCAAGAAGATTCTGTGCAGGTCTTAGACCAGTATTGAAATGACACAAAGAGTCAGGTTAGGTGGGGCTGTATGAGAGAAGCTTTCTAAATAGGCAAGAGCTGTTTTCCACAAAATCTCCTGGCCATGCTAGTACCCAGTGAAAATCAATCTCATTGCTTTATAGTTACCCTGCATATTTAAACCAGCAATAATGTGTGTGTGTGTGTGTGTGTGTGTGTGTGTGTGTGTGTGTGTGTATACACACACTTAGGGAAGTAACACATGGAAACATTGTGGTAAAAAATAATCCAGATAATATATATAAAGGGCAAGTTCCTCTGCTGCCCTACTCTTCCAAAATTCCAGTCCCCTACCCAGAACTAACCACTGTTATCAGCCTGGTTCAGATCTTCCAGACATTTTTTCTAGACATTTACACATATATGTAAATACCTTAAAAATATGTGTAGCTAATAAATACATAAATATATTGTGTCAAATGTCTACAGTATTTATGTAAATAGATACAAAAGTAATATATACATACATACATATACATGTACATATTTGTGTACCTATTGAAATGTGTTAAAGATAAGTAGAATTACACTATATGTATATATTATTCTATAACTTGCTTTTTTCCAGTCTTAGAGATTTATTTATATCATTGCATATAGATCTAACTCATGTTTTTGCCATAATGAAATATTCTTGTGCATGTCTTCTGTGCATATGTGCAAGGTTTTTCTAGGGTAAGAACAAGTGGAATTACAGAATCATGGGGGTACACACTTTTAATCTTAATAGATACTGCTGCTAAATTTTCCTCTAAAGTGGCTATTCCAATTTACATTCCTGCTAGCTAAGTAGAGTACTTGTGTCCCTGCACCCTTACCAACATTTGATATTACTACACTTCAAAATTTTTACCAATTGGATGGGTGAGAAATATTATCTTTTCATTATATATGCCACATTTAGTCAAAACTGTCTGACTCCACAAAGGGAGTTGAATCCTGGGTTACTATAACTCATGGCAATCCTCATTAATCAGAAC